>NC_139946.1:45606449-45928949 GCF_963454915.1 Gymnoscopelus microlampas | reverse complement strand
TTTACTCAAGTACTGTACTTATTTCCCATTTTCAATACTTTTGCTTCTACTCGACTACATCTCAGAGGCAGATATTGTACTTGACTCCACCACAATTATGTGACAACTTTAGTTACTAGTTACTTCAGCCCTATATACATTTCGGCCATTTGAAAATAGCTGATCTATAAGCTCACAATGCGTCGCGATGCAACGCATTGTGAGCTTGTAGATCGGGTATTTTCGAAGGATTTTTAGACATTTTATACATTTGAAACTGTGAAACTGTGAAAATGGGACATTCTGCATAATGAGTACTTTTACTTTTGGTACTTTAAGTATATATTTTTTAAATACTTTTGTGCTTTTACTCAAGTAAATTTTCATATCCGGACCTTTACTGTATTTCTACACTGCAGTATTGATACTTTTACTTAAGTAAAAAAATTTAGTATTTTTTCCACCACTGTTTGTACAGCAGTTCAAATCTCTCATGACGTGAACACATCCCAGCGTTAGCCGGTGCATTTCCTTTAACAAGCATCATAAATGCATTCATGCACCCCCGGCCGGCGCACGTGCACGCGTCTCTGCCACGTGCACAACCTCGTTCACAGAAACCCACGCGCATTCCTAGCTAGGGTAGAGACGATGGCTGTGACAATTGTCAAGCCGCAGAAAAACAGCTGCATTCGTGTCAGAAGCGCTTTGCACCGCCTTGCAGCTGCTATCAGCGCTTCCCGAACATGCTTATTTAGCCAAACGATGCCACTCCGCCAATTTAAAGGTTAAATATATATAGCGGGAAGGGTTAAAAATAACCACACACGTCTTTCCAGAAATATCCTGTGCTGCTGTGAAAGGTTGCCTCCCACGGCTATAGCACCAACAACAGCTACAAAATACTTTAGATGGGAGGAAAGATGGAGAGAGAAGTGGGTCTTTCTTAGTGTCTTTATGTTAGAGCAGTAGTGCTCAACCTCAGGCCTCTGTTTAAGTTTATTTATCGTCATATCTCGTCAGCTTGTAGATCTGCAATTTCCGCTATACTTTTGTACGATGGAAGTAAGCCCTGCCGAGCCATGTGGCCCATAGGGGCAGAGCCTATCTCCTGTTTCTGTATAGTGTGAGGCGGCTTGATGTACAAACTATGGTACATCCCCCATCCAGCCATGATGGTAGCCTGGTCATGACGCTAGTATGTCGCAGAGACTTAACCCCCAATCCAACCCTTGTATTTATTTATTTTTTCATCCCACGATTTTGTAACTCATTTTTCACCCAGTGCCAATTGCCTAAGCATGTAATCCTGGGTGCTACTCTCCCTCTGCCAGCCTGGGGAAAGCCCCAAACTGAGCTCATGCTTTCTTCAATGCATGAGGCGCTAGCAAGCCGCGTCTTATCACCTGACAGGGGGGAGTCTCCCCGGTAGGACGTAGCGCGTGGAAGTAACACGTTATTCCAACCAGTTCCAGGCGCCCCGGCAGACCAGGGGGAGGCAGTATAGAGACCAGGATTACTGCATGTTTTTTTGTGAGGGTACCTACCCTAGGAGACACGGGGAGAACATACAAACTCCACACAGAGTAGGCCCTTTCACCCACCCCACCTAGGGTATGGGCACTGTTGACGCGGAGGAGAGCGCACGCCCCCCCCCCAGCGCCCACAGCGTCCCCGGTGGGTCCAACCCTTGTATGATGACGCAGGGCACTAATCTACGAACGGAAGATATAAGCAGTTGAAACATGGAGATGCAAGGTTTGCGCCCGAGAGCACCGATCGGCTATGGCAGCAGCAGTAAGTAAGCTGTGGGCTAGCAGCAGCAGCAGCAGCAGTCAGCCCTGCTCAGTTGACGTCAGTACTGGGGGCATACATACATATATACATACATACATACATACATACATACATACATACATACATACATACATACATACATACATACATACATACATACATACATACATACATACATACATATATACATACAATGGAACTCGGACTGTGTCTGCCTTGCATTCTCTTGTTTCTATTATTGACACCCCAGCAGCAGTGTACTGCACGTCTCTCCCCTTAAAGACGCTCTCCTCTCCTCCGCCCACTGACTGTTTGTTGTCGTGTCTCGCTGAATTACTCCCACTGCCGAGAGAGAGAGAAAAAGAGAGAGAGAAAGAGAGAGAGAGAGAGAGAGAGAGAGAGCATCCATCCAGACAAACGTGTGTGTGGGGGTTTATCAGGCTACAGGGCGCATGGTGCAGACTGATGCACACAACAACTTGGATCGTGGGATTCAGGCTCATGTTTTTGTTTTTCTTATCGTCTTGTAAGAACAGGGATGTTTGAAACGCAGGGGGGTTTCCCTAAAATCTTTTCAGTTTTCAGTCAATAAGTCATTTCTTGGGGTGAACCCTTTAACCACTATTTAAAAAAAAGTACTGTGAGCTTTTAAATGGGCTATTTCCACTATACCAGAGGTTCGAGCCACGTATATGTTTTTTGATTATTCTTTTTTTTGTATTCTTTTGAAAAATGTTTAATTCAAAAAATATAGTGAAAAATCTTGGGAGAGAGAAAGAGAGAGACTGCATCCATCCATCCGGACCAAATGTGCGTGTTGGAATGTAGCAGGGCTGCATGGCAGGCTGCACACAACAGCTTGTATTTTGGGATTCAGGCTCATGTATTTTTTAAATGGCCTCGTTACATGGCTGTTTTAATGGATCGTCAGAACAGTTCCGGAAGGTTTACCGTATCGTGGCTCCTCTAGTAGTTTGCAGCAGTATAGGAGTTGACTTTCCACTGTGGGCCATATGGTGCCATATTATAATGAGTGAGGACCAAATATATGAAAATGGCTGAAGTCTCCTTGAACCCATTAAGACCTGGAACGCATCTGTGTCACTTTTTCATTTGAGCTAAAAAGCAATATTTTACACTTTAGCTATTAAAAAATAGCAGATATGAAGCTCGTAGCGCAGCACTCGTAGATCTGCTATTTTTGAAAAATCGTGAAAATGTGTGCAAATCTTTGAATATATATTGTTTTAAAGCAATCATTTTAAACTCAAATCTTTGCTTCTGGGGGTCCCTGGAATGAATTTTTTTACAGAAATGTTGAAACTTATAATTTATTCTACACATTTTTACAATATTGGAGCACGTAAGAATCTATGTCTCATATTACAACACATACAAATTAGAAACATAGAAATATAAAATAATGCTTTCTATAGCTACAGGGAACCACAAGGGAGGGGCTCAAGAGCCGCAGGTTCTAGACCCCCGCACCAGACTCTTGAATAGTTTTTACCCAGCAGCAATCAGACTGAGCTGAAATATGTTTAAAGGGACTCCATTTATACACGCACATTCACTTTTATTTATTATGCACTTTAGTCACATTTATTGTATTATGCAGATGAGTCATATTATATTATGCACTTTATGCCTCTCCTCTCTCTCTCTCTATGAGATGACTCTCTATCTTATCTTTAAACTGCAATGATGAGCCTGCAGTCTGCACAACTAAGAATTTCTTACATGTAATGTGATGTGACAATAAGGGTTGATTCTGTTTCTGATGGCACGTATTGTTATTAGTTGAACAGGTGATTCGGGTTTGCAAAAAGTACAGAGGTATGGTTTTACAATAATACTAAAATGATAACACAAAAAGCCCTGAGGGCTTGTTGCCATTGTGGCGCTATGTATTCAATTCATCAAGACATATACAGACATACAGTACGCTGAGTGTGTACCTGACCAGTACGTAGGTGACAATGAACTCAATATCTGACCATGCAGTATGGTGCAGTTTGGTGGTCAAAGGTCAAGGTCAAGGAAGGTCAATTATTGATTAACAACAATGTCTTACGTATCCTGTGAACTATTGATCGTAGAAGGATTGTACTTGAAAAGCTCAGCTCAAGCCTTATACGGTATATTTCCTAGCTCACTGGTTCACAAAGTGGGGTCTAGGTCCCTTTTAGGCTAGGTCCCTATAGCCTAAATGGTGGATAGTTAGGAACCGAATGGACCCTTATATGTCTGTAACTCTTGAGAGTGTACAAATGGAACCGAATGAACCCTTTATAAGAGTTATGGGGGGAGGGGGGGGGGGGGGGGGTGGTGCTCCGTGGCCTAATGCATTCCAAACTGGGGGTCCTTGAAATTCAAAACATTGAGAACCACTATCCTAGAATCCTAGATGACATAAACAGACTGAGAGGGTCAGAGTCAGAAGAGTGAGACCGGGAACGCGTCGGTGTCATTTTTAGATTTCTTTGGCGATTCAAAAATAGCAGATATACATGTGTATGAGCTTGTAGATCTGCAACTTTTGAAAAATCGTGATTTGTAACAACTATTTGCTTCATGGGGGTCCCTGGAACAAAACATTTTGAGATGGGGGGTATTTAGAAGATATTTGTAGAATCCCCAGAATCCCCACAAAACACGGCACTCGGTGCCGTGCTATGAGCTTGTATATCTGCTATTTTTTTGAATAGCCAAAGTATAAAATAATGGTTAAAGTGGTTAAAATCTAAAATGACCGATGCTTTCTTAGGTCTTTAATGGATTAATTGGCTTCTATTGTCCGAGATGAAAAAGGGTTTATGTTTGTTCCACACCACAGCTGAATGGATTCACACTGGCCTGGCCGTCCATCATGCTGTCTGGACTGGGTCAGAGGTCCTCTGTGTTTGCTCGCATTAAGAGGCAAGGGAACAGAAAGGGAAGGAATGCTGTGTGTTTGCCTTGGCTGTGTTTGCTCATTGTGTGTGGATGAAACTGCATAGATCCATATCACTAGATAGATAGCGGGGGCCGGCGAGGCCTTTTACCTGTCCCTCAATGACCGCAAGTTAAATGACACAAGCTGTGTGTGAGGCATTATTTACTCAGGGTAAATTGTAGGGAAACCCCCCTTATGTTTAATGAACTATGCTGGATTGCATTGGATTGAATTAGTTTATTTGTATAGCACAGTGGTTCTCAAGCCTTTTTATTTCAAAGGACCCTCATAACTCTGAGAGCGTACTACAAATAGAACCAAATGGACCCGTACAGCGGTCCATTTGGTTCCATTTGTTCACTCTCAGAGTTACAGACCTCTTTAAACTATTAAGGCCTGAGGTTCCGATTCTACAGAATGTCTTCTTAAACCTAACAGTTTTTTGAAAAAAAAACATATGTTTCTATATCTGTGGTGCTCAAACATTTTCATGTCAAGGACCCCCAAAATGATATGTATTTGGCCGCCGACCCCCATCTCAAAACATTTTGTTCCAGGGACCCCCAGAAGCAAAGATTTGAGTTTAAAAAATGTGCTTAAAATATAAATATATATTCAAAGATTTGCACACATTTTCACGATTTAAAAAAAATAGCAGATATACAAGCTCATAGTGCGGCACTCGGTGCCGCGCTATGAGCTTGTATATTTTTGTCAGAGCCAAAGTATAAAATAATGGTATAAGTGATGATACACAGATTTAATGGGTTAAGGGTCCATTTGGAACCCCTTCAAGGAACCTAAAATTAAATAAATAAGCAAGCTAAAAAGTGTGTGTAAAGAAAAAGTGTCTCCAGTGTGTACACAGCCTGGATGAGTACCGGAGACGGCTCTTTCCCAGGATTAACTGTATCCTCAATAACACTGTTCTGGGACTCATCCAGGCGAGACATGAATCCATACATAGAGTGCCTTAAGAGAGCCTCACATGTATTGATTCCACAAGTAACAAACAGGTGACTGGCACTATGCCATCTAGGAACCTTAAGCAGAAGCCTCAATTATTCACGTACAACCAATTATATATAGGGTTTAAGTGGTTAATTATTAGCAGATGCATTTCTGTGATATAAGTAGGAAGTAAGTCATTCTCTGCTCATGTTGGGCCAGGAGTTAATCTCCACTTTCTGTGTTGTGAATGGGATAAAGCATTGCAGATAGCCAGTGGTGGACAAAATACTCAACCCCAGTACTTATATTCAGATTAGATTAGATTAGATTAGATGTCTTTATTATCCACAAGGTGAGATCGGTTTGCTTGGGTCAATGCATACATTACATCAAGACGATACATAAATATACACCACAATTAAAACACCCAGCAAAGTACTTCTGGTCAAATATTACTCAACTACAAGTGGAAGTTGCTCGGTCATATTTGTACTTATAAAGTAGCGGGGTACCTGCTTTAAAAAATACAGAAGTATTCAACATTACATGCTTAAAAATTACAAAGCTGGATTGAAATTTTGTCATTTTCCCCCAAAAATGCTAATATACCCCCCCCCCCCAACAAGCTCACAACGCGTTGCATTGACATCGGGTTTAAGTGGCTAATTTAACCACTTAAAGGGATAGTTCACCCCCCCCAAAAAAAAAAATCTATCGGTTAGTCGTCCCATGGAGACTTGAGATATTTTTCAGTTTTTGTCTCATTCCTAAGCCAATAATTTGATGACCAGAGGACCGGTAGTCAGCGGTTCCGGTAGGAGATACAAAGGAGACTCTTTGTGTCTCCTACCGAAACAGCTGCCGGTCATCAAATTATTGGCTTAGGAATGATACAAAAACTGAAAAATATCTCAAGTCTCCATGGGACGACTAACCGATAGAGAAAAAAAGCATTTTTGGGGATGGAACTATCCCTTTAAACCCCATTTGGTTGAGCGGGGTCCCTCAGGGCTTTATGCTAGTGTATTTTCTGTTTTCTGCTATTGTGGAGAAAGCTTTCGCTGAAAATAGCCGATTGACAAGCTCACAGTGCGTTGTGACAAAACCCAGCTCATGAAAACAACTATTAACACATTTTGTCTGATCACCGGATATAAAAGCAGTCATTTCCACCTGGAGGCTTACAGTGGCTGCTGTGGGCTTTGAGCTAGTAGGAAAACAAGCATTCCTTTGGGACCAATACACACACACACACACACACACACACACACACACACACACACACACACACACACACACACACACACACACACACACACACACACACACACACACACACACACACACACACACACACACACACACACACACACACACACAGACAGACAGAGAGCTTGCAGGCAGGCAGACATGTGCTCAAAGAAGATTAATTATATAGTTAGGCTATAGACTGTAGTTGTGATTTTTATTTTATGAATATGAAATAATTGCAGACATACCAGACCTCAATGACCTCATAGCTGCATGGCTACGGCCATGCATATAGCGCCCCCTGCAGAGTACACCAGCTCATAGCAGAGGTTTGACCCACAGTGTCAAGCAGGGAGACATTGGGTCGTTTTAAACATGTTATCATGGAAATGAATCCTGTAAGCCATAACATTACATTACATTACATTACATTACATTACATTACATTACATTACAGTCATTTAGCACAGTGGTTCTCAAACTTTTTCATGTCAAGGACCCCCAAATTGACACTTAATAGCCCGCGGACCCCCATTTGAAAAGATTTATACGGTTCTATAGCAGTGATTCTCAACCATTTTAATTTTAAGGACCCCCAGTTTGACATGCATTAGGCTACGGACCCCCCATTTAATGGCATTTCTATCTCTGGGACCCCAATTAATATTGTAAAATCAATGTTAATCTAACTCTGAGAGGGTACAACTGGAACCAAATGGACCCGTTAGGGTCCATTTGGTTCCATTTGTACACTCTCAGAGTTTCAGACCCATAAGGGTCCATTTGGTTCCTGTCCATCATTTAGCTGGGTACCCCCTGGAACCCCCTCAAGTACCCCTGGGGGTCCCCGGACCCCACTTTGAGAACCAACGATTTAGCAGACGGTTTTATCCAAAGCGACTTACAATAAGTGCATTCAACATAGGTAGGGAACGAAAACTACTAATCACCAGAAGTCTTAAGTGCATTTTCTGCAAAAACAAGCAACCAAGAGTATACCTAGCGCTAAGGTAAAAGTGCAATATATCAGCTACCTATTTTCCTAAACAGATGAGACAATATAGCAAAATCAAATGAGCAAGAGCTAAAACAAATAAGTGTATCGACTAAACAAGATCCAATAAAACAATACAACAATAAAACAAGCGTTCGTACAACTAGTTAACAACAAGTAGGCCGCCAGGCAAAGAGGAAGGGTAGTGTTTCCTGAAGAGGTGGGTTTTCAGCCTGCGGCGAAAGATGGGTAGTGACTCTGCTGTCCTGACATCAGTGGGAAGTTCATTCCACCACTGTGGGGCCAGAACAGAAAAAAGTTGTGACCGTGTGGATCGGCCAGAAGGACCCTTGAGTGACGAGGCAATCAGTCGCCCTGAGGTGGCAGACCGAAGTGGTCGGGCAGGGGTGTAGGCATTAACCGTAGCCCGGAGGTACGAAGGAGCTGTTCCTTTCACTGCTCTATAGGCTAGCACCAGGGTTTTAAACTGGATGCGAGCCGCTACGGGGAGCCAGTGTAGAGAACGGAGAAGGATAGTTGTGTGGGAGAACTTGGGGCGGTTGAACACCAGACCAGTTAAACCATATACGTAGTTGACTGGAGTCCCCCAGGGCTCTACACGAGGCCTCCTCCGTCCTTGGCAGTGAATGAGTTAAATAACGTTTGCTGAAAATAGCCCATTTACAAGCTCACAACATTGCGACACGTTGTGAGCTTATGGATCGCTGAATGTGTTTCCTTGCAGCAGAGACCCTTTTTGAAACCACATAGTGGAAAACTAGTTTTCTATGGAATGAATCATGGTTGTGAACAGGAGCTCCCTCTGTGTGTGTATTTTGTCATTTAGCTGTCAAACCAATTCCCTCCTGCTTTATTCAAGAATGAAGGTCTATTTGTCACTACTCATACAGGTACAAGAAGTGAAATGCAATTTTGTGAGATCCTCAAAGTACTGTTGATAGGGTAAAAAAAAAAAAAGAGCCCTGATAATAGGGCGGACCCCAAGAAAGATGAATAGATGGTTTTGTTCTAAAAAAGAAAAATTTAAAATAAGAATACAAAATATGAAGCAGTATTCAGCAGTATCCACATCAGCATGGCATAATAAGGGCACGGAAAATAGACGATCTGACTACATTACCTGCTGCTTTAACAAATTAAACTCATTGTGTCCTCCATCAAAACAGAGAAACACGATACGATATACTCGACCGTGCAGGTGAGACGAACACAAGAGCATCTCTCTGCTTCCAGAACCAATCATCATACACCAGGGTTGTGGCTGACAGGCCTTCTTTATGTTAGCCAATAGGAGTGAAGTTTCGTGTGTGTGTGTGTGTGGGTGTGTGTGTGAGTGTGTGTGTGTACACACACAGGGGTATTAGAGTCAATGGCTGGAACACACAGCATGGAACGGATGAGTAAACATTGGAGCGGTGAATAGCAGATATACAATAGCAGATATGCCGCACTCTGAGCTTGTAGATCTGCTATTTTTAAAAAATAATTGTGAAAATATGTGCAAATCTTTAACTAAAATCTTTGCTTCTGGGGGTCCCTGGAGCAAAATATATTGAAACCTTTTTGTCATGTCAACATAAGTAAAAAAAAAAAAAAAAAAAGAAGACATTTGTAGAATCCCCAGAAGCAAAGATTTTAGTTAAAAATGTTTGCTTTAAAAAACCTATATTCAGTGATTTGCACAAATGTTCAAGATTTTTCAAAAAACAAATAGCAGATCTACAAGCCTGTAGATGAGCTTGTATATCTGCTATTTTTGAATAGCCCAAAGTATAGGATCGAAGTTTCCCTGTGTGTCTGTGTGTGTGTGTGTGTGTGTGTGTGTGTGTGTGTGTGTACAGGGGTATTACAGTCATTGGCTGGAACGCGCAGCGTGGAACGGATGAGTAAACATTGGTGCGGTGGATATTTCTTTAGCCGCGGGGCGTTGAGGAATGCAAGTTGGTTACAAACAGCAGTGTTCTGAAGGCACTTATTTAGCTGTTAACTGTCTGTTGGTTCTCTGAAGCAAGAAGGGTTGGGATCCAGAACCCGGAGGAACCCGATCCAACGTTGAGAATCATCAAATCTTCAGTACTTTCCATATCATTATATGAAAAAATAAAGTGTGGAACTGTGAAGCCATACAATAAGCTCTATTGCACAGCGGCCATATTGGAAAAGGTGTTACCAATGATACTAATGAAAGCTCTGTTCCATTTAGTGTAGCACAGTGGTTCTCAAACTTTTACATTTCAAGGACCCCCATAACTCTGAGAGTGTACAAATGGAACCAAATGGACCCTTACGGGTCCATTTGGTTCCATTTGTACACTCTCAGAGTTTTACACCCGGAAGGGCCCGGGGGAAACTCCCTCAAGCCAAGGGACCATGAGGGTCCCTGGACCCTCAATTAGAGACCCACTGGTGTAGCAGAGCGTTTCCAGTGAGCCGACATATAATGCACAATATCAGCACCCTGACTCTGCTTGGCCAAGAATGGAACAGAGCTTTCATTAATCACAGTGTCATTGGTAACACCTATGTAAAAGGAAGAGGCAAGCCCATAGATATAGAAACCTAGATACCTCATTGGCCGCTGCAGTTTCGTTGGAACGACCTGTATCGCGGCCGCCATATGAGAGCTGCTTGCGCACAGGGTTGCGTGCAGAGGTGACACTACTGCGCATGCGAGACGACGCGTCACATTTCCCAACCCGGAAGAAGGGGTGAAAAGGGAGTAGGCGCTGGGTGAGCAACTCCATACAAGTGAATGGGTGGGGATAACTCTATGGCAGGGGTGGGCAACTTTGATGATTGAGAGGGCCACTATATTTCCACACTCACTCCAGAGGACCACATTGCACATACTGTCAGGCCATTCTATGTCACACAAAAATGTATGTCACATTCAAAAATAGGAAAAAATAGCAGATCTACAAGCCCCTAACGTTTTGAGTTTGTAGATCTGCTATTTGGTGTCAGACCTTCACAAACATTGTTTTAGATGCTCATTTTTACCTTCAATTTTTCTATTTTTTAATTTTCCTTTTTTGACTTTCGGTTTATTTTCTATTAATTTTTGAAACATTATTTTGCTGTTTTTTCTTTACTTTTTTGGCCGACCGAGGGGATCAAAATGCTACTCCTCCCACACGGTTGACACGCCCCCGCCAATGTATACATCATAACGTGCGGGACGACCGGCCCTCTAACCGCATTACTTTTTTCACCATTCCGCATTACCACGGCGACAAAACCCCCAGCCAACGCAGGCACACTTAAATTTTCGTAGGAAATTTCTTTCTAGTTTTTAATTGGAATCCTGAAAAGTAACACTTTTATTTAATTTCAAATGCATTTAGTTATACTTATGTTAACTTTATGAACTTAAATACTAATACATTGGACATAAAAAAGTCAATAGAATTTTAATAGTAGTCATTAAGCTACTATTATAGCCTAAAGCGGAAATTAAAGCAGGTCATGTTTGGAATTGCAACAGCTGAAATCAATAATATATCAGTATTCCGATATTAACCTGCGGGCCGCATTAAGTGAAGGTGGGGGCCGCATGTTGCTCCCGGGCCACCAGTTGCCCATTTATGCTCTACATGGGAAGAAGCCCAATTTCTTTCCAATATGGCTGCATAGAGCCTATTAGCTCATAGTTAGCTGCATTGTCCAGCTGCGAGTGAAGGCCGTTCCATAGGGACACACCACTATACCAGAGACGGAACAGTGGAGGTAGCACTTTTACTGCTATAGTGCCCTGTCTGCGCTTCTGTTGTTATTTGATTTTAGACTCTTTATTGAGTTTTAATGATCATGGGAATATTAGCCCTTATATCATCACTGTCTGGTGGAAACCTTGTATGTCCAAGAACTAAACTTTTCAGGAAATGGATCGTCGATCTGACCCGTTATTCCCATATATAGGCATATATCGTTGCTGTCCGGCAGGAACCAGCTAACTCCATTTTTCCGCTTTTGCATTTTTTCCATAAATCAGTGCTATTGAACACCCTTTACGTCTGTGTGTTGGTAAAAAAAATATTGAACCAATGAAAAGTATTAGAAAGCGCTTCTGACTAAAGCAGCTAACTCCATTGGATCCTCACACTTTCTGCTAAACCAGCTAACTCCAGCAAAGGGGGGTGGAGTTAGCTGGTTTTGCTGACTCCAGGCTCCACCCCCTTTTGACCTCCAACCTCATTGTGAGCTTGGCGGTCCATTCAGCTGTTCTTATCAATGATAAACAAAACCTCCTAACTCCATTTTAGTTTCGTTTTTTTCATTTCCTGAAAAATGAACATTTTGGAGTTAGCTGGTTCCTGCCGGACAGCAGAGATATGGAGATCCCGGTTGTCCAGAACCGCCGATCTGACCGCTATAATATGGGCATGGCCATAAATATGAGACTGACCGACTTCAAAGTCGGCGTGTGATATCGGCGCCACGGGGGAAGTCAGTCGCAAATCGCGAAAGGGGCAAGTGGCAAATCTGCAAATATCAGAGCCTTCTTTTGGAGAGTTATGTCAACTAGGGGGCAGAAACAGCGCCGGTCACGTGGTTTCATGTAAACTCGAAATAGTGACAAACGCTCATAGACTCCAGTGCATTCCGTAAACCTCCGGTTAAGGACTTTGTCACTATTCGGCTCCTCGGACTGGCCCGATGAAGTGAGCGGAGGTGACGCAACTCTCCTCAAATGGCTCTGGCAAATATATATCTGAATCTGAATCTGATATCTATCTGACAAAGGGTACAACGGTATTGTGAATTGACATTTTTATATACCTTGTTTTCTTCAAACATGTCACAAAAAGCCAGTCTACAAGCTCACAAGCTCTTTTTTTAATTTGATTTTTTTATATAAAGCTTGCAAGATACAGTATGGATAACATTCAAAGAACCTATCACTGATATGCAGCTACTCAGTCAGGGGTGTATATATATATATATATATATAAACTGAATGTTTGATTAAGTGTCCTTGAGCTTCATCTGATTACAGTCACATACTGAGGAGGTGTTTGTTCGGCCTCTTCTTAAAGGCATGAATACTACTTGATGTAATGTCTCCAACAACCTCTTGTTAGGACAAAATATAGAGATACAAGGTTCTCACCTGACAGCCGCCATTATTTCTACGACGTTTGGTTTGTACGAACAAGCACAAGAGTGTTTGTTCTTACGTATTAAGGCAAGGCTATTATTTCAGAAGAATTCCCTTGGCGGTCTTTGTTTTTAGCCTCAATGTTTGCATTGTTTGTTTGGGCCTTTGTGACTCTTAACGGCCTGACAGAGAGATCATGATGGAACAAGTGCAAAAAGCCAGTAATGAGGCTAGTTATTAAAGCCCTTATACACTACACTGTGCTGCAGGCCTGTGCTCCATAATGCTGCAGTCATCCATTTGTCCTGTCTTCATCATCATCATCAAGGCTTTCCTTTCCTCATGCAGAATGGATGAACTTGCAAGGACGCTGTATTTTGAAGGTTTGCAGGTATATAACCCCACAGACCCACAGAGTCAATGAGAAAGCCTTCAAGGGGCATGAAAAAAACATTTTGCAGCATAAAAAAAACTACAGCAGAGTGGGGTCAAGAGTTCAAAGGCTCAAAGTTCTAGCCGTGGTCTTTATCGTTTATTTATCTTGTATTATCTTGTATTCGGTACATGTGAGTAAAATTGCTCGGCAGACATTGAAGAAGCATTAGAAACGGTTTTAAAAAAGTAAACATACATAATATATACACAACAAGAATAATAATACAAAAAGACAATGGGGAAATATAGCTGCAAGCAGCGATAATACGGGGCCAGTGAGAGAGAGACAGACAGACAGACATGGAAACTGGAGAGAGAGAGACTAGAGAGAGAGAGAGAGAGAGAGAGAGAGAGAGAGAGACACATGGAAACGGAATAGATTGAAGAGAGACATGGAAACGGAATAGATTGATGAGAGAGAGAGAGATGGAAACAGAATGGATAGATTGGACATCTCAACCTATTGCCATTAACAGGAATCGAACTCTCAACCTTCGGACTAGGATAAGGATAATTCCTTTTAACAGGTCGTTCATGAAAGTCCTTGTGGTCTTGTTTCCAATGAGAACCTGTGAGCAATTAGGGGTTAAGAGTCTTGCTCAGGGACAAATTGCATTTCATCGACGCATATGCTGGGATGGCCCGGAATCAAACCTGGGGCAACCAGGGCCTCTGGTTCCCTAGGCGTGCTCACTAACCACCCAGCTATGGCCGCCCCATGATAGGCTAATAGGCTGCAACACTACCTATAGTGCTATAGCTTTGTCCAGGCTGATGTTGTCTGTTGAAGATCATAAACTCTTGCCTTCTGTCATGAACCAAGCCAACACTAAGATCACTCGTTCACAAACCATTTACCAATAGAGAAATTGTATGTCTCCTCGCTACCGAAAACAGTGAAAGCAGCCGATCTACAAGCTCAGAAACACGTTGCTATCTGAAAAGTTTTGAGATTGTAGATCGGCTATTTTCAGAATGAAGTATGTCATACATTGAGAAATCGTACTCTCAAATAAGCATTTCAGGTTATCTTTACCATTTGCACATGTATTCATTGATACAGTCATGTTGTTTGCAATTCAACTTAAATTAAGTCTGCGTTAAGAGAGGCTTGAACTGGCGACCTTGAGACTGTGAGGCACTCATTTAAGGGAGACGCCATTGGACCAACAGACAAGGAACTATGAAAAAGGAGATTACACAGATGATACAGTTTCACGCAAATAGCTGAAAAATCCTGGGTTTAAGTGTTTTTCAAACTGCTCAAAATTGCGGACAATCTACGGGCGGAGCTTACTGGTCAAAGCGATAGATGTGTTCCTCATGAGTCAAGGCACATGTGTAAGCAAGTTTCACGACTTTCGGCCAAACGAGGCATGACTTATGCCTGTTTAAAGTCTGCCTTTTCAAAAAATTGCTATAGCGCCCCCTTTTGGCCAATTGGAGTGAGATTGGTTTCAGTGATATTTGGAATGACCCTGTACATTTCTGCCAAGTTTCAAAGAAATGTGAGTCTGCATGTATGTTTTAGGCACAGATGAATAATTTTCATAAAACTGTAATAGTTAAAATCTATCTCCTCCTGGGATTTTTGAGCAATCTGCACGAAACGTTTAACACTTGAACTTTGGACCACTGCCTACAAAAATTTCCAACGGATTTTCCATAAGTGAAAAAGTTAGGAGCCAATGACTGTTTTACATATAATTCAAAATGGTGGGCGATCTAAAGGTCAGAGGTCAAAAGTCAGAGGGTGAAAGTTGTTCAGCATGAGGAGACGCATATGTGTATTCAAGTTTCATTACTCTAGGTCAAACAGGGCATGAGTTGTACCTGTTCAAAGTTGGCATTTTCAATTGAGTGCTATAGCGCCACCTTTGGACGAAAGATTGTGAGAATTATTTCTTGATCGTTTTTCATGACCATCTACCTTATGGCAGAGTTTCGTAAAAAGCGACTGCACGGTTCAGCCAGAACTGCGAAAAGTGGCAGAAGAAGTGACAGAATACTGCCAATAACAAAACAGGTCCAGAGCTGAGCTCTGGCCCCGTAATAATAGCACAATAAGACATGGAAAGGGAATAGATTGAAATTGAGACAAAGCAAATGATTCCAACAGGCGAATATTCTTTTCAGCCCAACCCAGCTGAGGTGGTCATATATAGGACGCAGGGGGGCAATCCCAGGTGAAAAACCTCACCCATTGACATCTCAACCTATTGCCATTGACAGGAATCAAACTCTCGACCTTTGGATTTGGCCAGAACTGGCAAAAACAAGTATTTTTCAAACTGCTCAAAATTGCGGAAAATCTAAGGGCGGAGCTTAATGGTCAAATCGATACGTGTGTTCCTCATGAGTCAAGGCACATGTGTAAGCAAGTTTCACGACTTTCGGCCAAACGAGGCATGACTTATGCCTGTTTAAAATCTGCCTTTTCAAAAAATTGCTATAGCGCCCCCTTTTGGCCAATTGGAGTAAGATTGGTTTCAGTGATATTTGGAATGACCCTGTACATTTCTGCAAAGTTTCAAAGAAATGTGAGTCTGCATGTATGTTTTAGGCACAGATGAATAATTTTCATAAAACTGTAATAGTTAAAATCTATCTCCTCCTGGGATTTTTCAGCAATCTGCACGAAACGTTTCACACTTGAACTTTGGACCACTTTCTACAAAAATTTCCAACGGATTTTCCATAAGTGAAAAAATGCAGAAGTTAGGAGCCAATGACTGTTTTTCATATAATTCAAAATGGTGGGAGATCTAAAGGTCAGAGGTCAAAAGTCAGAGTGTGAAAGTTGTTCAGCATGAGGAGACGCATATGTGTATCCAAGTTTCATGGCTGTAGGTCAAACAGGGCATGAGTTGTACCTGGTCAAAGTTGGCATTTTCAATTGAGTGCTATAGCGCCACCTTTGGACGAAAGATTGTGAGAATTATTTTTTGATCGTTTTTCATGACCATCTACCATATGGCCGAGTTTCGTAAAAAGCGACAGCGCGGTTCAGCCAGAACTGCGAAAAGTGGCAGAAGTGACAGAATAATGCGAATAACAATACGTGTCCAGAGCAGAGCTCTGGCCCCGTAATTATTAACACCAGAATATTTTTAAGCACTTCACCCCCATTTCAACCTTCTCTTTATATACTCGTTATGTGAATGAATTGGAAAACAAACGACACAATCAGCCGAGAGGATTTCATCCTCTTTTAACCCATTAAGACCGGTAACGCATCTGTGTAACCACTTTAACCATTATTTTATACTTTGGCTATTCAAAAAATAGCAGATATACGTTCTCGTAGCTTGTAGATCTACATTTTCTTTTTAAATCGTGGAAAATGAGTGCAAATCGGGATATACAGTACTGTATATATTTTTACAGCGAACAGTTGTAACTCAAATCTTTGCTTCTGGGGGGTCCCTGGCTGGAACAAACTATTTTCAGATGGGGGTCCGCGGTCAAATACATATCATTTTGGTGGTCCTTGACATTTTGAGCACCACTGATATTATAGCAACATAAGTTTTTCCCAAAAAATTATTTGAGTTTCAAATGTTTGCTTTAAAAATATATATATATTCAAAGATTTGCGCACATGTTCATGACTTTTCAAAAAAACAGCAGATCCACAAGCTCACGCTTGTAGATCTGCTATTTTTTTTATATATTTTTAGATTTTTTTAAAACGACACAGATGCGTTCCCGGTCTTAAAGGGTTAAATACATGAATCCTCCTAAATGAAGCAGCGTGTGATGTTTCAGTTACATCTATCCACCCCGTTTTGAAGGGAACGGTTATTTTTGCACCCGCTGGACAGAAAAACTGGGACATGGAGAGGGAAAAGAGGACTGTGGTGTGTGTGTACGTTAAATGGGTCACCTTGAGGCGGGCTGTGTGCGCACCACTCTGTCACAGTCCCATGGAAACCTTGTATATGTCCACAAAACGCTTACTTTTCAGGAAAATGGAAAACAAGAACCATGTTTTCCAATCAGTGGTGGAAAGTAGCTAGGTACATTTACTCAAGTACTGTACTTAATTTTGAGGTCCTTTTACTTTACTGGATTATTTCAAATTTTCAGTACTTTTACTTCTACTCCACTACATCTCAGAGGCAAATATTGTACTTTCACTCCACTACAATTATTTGACAACTTTAGTTACTCTGTAGATGATTAAAATCAAAAACATACACTAACCACAGCCCTATATACATTTTGGCCATTTTTAAAATAGCAGATGCGATGCCACGCATTGCATTTATACATTTGAAAACCTGAAATTGGACATTCTGCATAATGACTACTTTCTACTTTTGGTATTTTAAGTACATTTTGATACCAATACTTTTGTACTTTTACTAAAGTAAATTTTGAATTCCGGACTTGTAACAGAGTATTTCTATATTGCAGTATTGATACTTTTACTTAAAGGTAGGGTAAGTGATTTTCTTTGGTTAAAATAAGTGTTAAATAGCTCTATATTCTGACCAATCAGGATAGAGAACTCAATCAGGATATAGATTAAACAAGTGAAATTGGAAGTGATGACACTAAGAAATGAGCAGACAAAATAGGAACTGGAACACTATAAAAATGAAGCTTGGGTACTGTGTCCTGATTGGCTGAGATTTTGACACCTACCGGAAAATGTATTTTCTGTTTATTAAAGAGCTGGAGACATGGAGACTCCTGTTACTGAACAAACACTCTATAGCAATGATTACTATCAGACTATAGTGCTTTAACCTTTTAACAAAATACTTTTTGTTTTAACCAAAAAATATCACTTACCCTACCTTTTTCTACCACTGGGTGAGCTTGTAGATCTGCTATTTTCTAATGATTTATTTACATTTCATATATTTGAAAACTTGGGACATTTTGCATAATGAGTACTTTCTGCTTTTGGTACTTTAAGTACATCATTTTCATACCAATACTTTTGTACTTTTACTCAAGTACATTTTTAATTCCAGACATCTACTGAGTATTTCTACATTGCAGTATTGATACTTTTATTTAAGTAAAAAGAATTGAGTACTTTTTCCACCGCTGCGCGTCACGATGTGATGCATTGTGAGCTTGTACACCAGGCTATTTCTGCTACCTTTTGTACCAACACTGTCACACAACAAAGTAGGGCATTAAATTACTGGAAAATAAAACGTGAATCATGGAGATAGGAGGTTTCTGCTGACAGTGAGGGATTATATTATCGTCTCCGTCGGGGGTGGAAAAAACTCATAATGTCCAAACGTCCGTTTCTTTTCAGGATTCAAATTTAAAAACAGCTAAAGTTTCCAGCTTGTAGATCTGCTACTTTTGATGCTTTTTGTGTGAGACTGTAGTTATGATCAAAGTAGGGCGTAAAATTACGAGAAAAAACTACAAAAAGTTAGAATAATGGAGATAAGAGGTTTCTTGTGGTCCTATCAGGAGGAGAGAACAGAGAGGGGACAAGACCAGTGTCCCCTGGTACATGTGTCTATTTCAGACTGTCACAAACAGGCTGTCTGGTCCGTGCGTGTGTGCGTGTGTGTGTGTGTGTGTGTGTGTGTGTGTGTGTGTGTGTGTGTGTGTGTGTGTGTGTGTGTGTGTGTGTGTGTGTGTGTGTGTGTGTGTGTGTGTGTGTGTGTGTGTGTGTGTGTGTGTGTGTGTGTGGTCCCCTGCTGTGATGGTGGCTGTCGTGTCACGTTTAGGATGTGTCACTGAATCCCCAAAATTATATAAATGTAATTGGCTGCAGAACCGTAAATGATTCAAAAATAATATTGTTTTCTATTAGTATGGATCTTTTATTTTGACAACTGGTTTAATCAACGTGAAATGACTGCTGAGTCTTCCTACAGAATAGAAACTCCACTGTTTGTTCATTTTGTATAGGCTGTATTAGTTCATTAAATTAATTTTATTGTACTTAATTAAAGCAGACATAGTAACCAACAAACAATTAGTCACATAATTTATTAAATTAAAGCCCTTCTTCGTTCATACTGCAGTGTCATCACAGAAATAGTCCATTAAGTTCAATGGACAGATGGCCCAACTATATGAAATGTGAGCTTACCATAATCACAGTATTCCTTAATCATATTCCATCATATTCAAGGGCTTTTGGAGAGCAATGAGACAATAAAGCCCTGCAGAGAGGAGGTGTGTGTGTCTTTGTCCAGCTGATGCTTGTTGATGCTTGTTAATGTTACGTACGTACATCAAGGCAATTATGTTTCTGCACTCATTTTCGGTTTCGGACAAGACTGATTAGAAACCCAGATTCGCATCTCTTTTATTATCTATAGTCTTTGTGCTTCAGAATGACTTTGTTAAATTGTTCATGTCCACGTTGTTAACCTTTTCCACTTTAATTTAAGACATGATTCCTTATTACTGTACATAATTACTGCTGTATAATGGACAATTAGACACCCTGGTGTCCCTATTTTAGGCATGTCACAGTAGATTGTCAACCCTAGTATCCCTATTCTGGGGAGCACATTAATGCTGAAAATAGCAGATAAAACGCACGCAGCGTGACGCTTTGTGCTTGTAGATCTGCTTGTAGTTGTGCTTGTAGATCTGCTATTTTTGGCAGAAGACTCCTGCTATAAAAGGGTTTTAGTTGGCTTTAGTCAATAATTTGATGACCTGCGGATCGGTAGGCAGCGGTTTCGGTACGAGACACAAAGAGGACACTCTTTGTGTCTCCTATCGAAACCGCTGCCGGTCATCAAATTATTGTCTTAGGAATGCGACAAAAACAAAAAAAATATCCATGAATTCAAGTCTCCGCTAATCGATAGGAAAAAAGTCATTTTGGGGGTGAACTATCCCTTTTAAGGCAACTACTGTAGAACCTGCAGCCAATGCTGTTTTGCTGAAGGGAACACTTATGTTTCTGCACAGCTGGAGCAGTAGGAGAGTGTTGGTCATATACAGTATACACTGTCCTTGCGTTGTCAAGTACGTCACAGTGGGTTTTAGTCTTTTAGAGGTGTTGTGTGCATAATGCATGCTATTCTGGATTTAGATGCCTGTAGGTGCTCATCATCCTAAATAGCGACACGTTACTGTAGCCATTCTCACAGCCATTGTGTCTTTGTAAACGGTTAACATTCTGGGGCGGATTTATTAAATTTGTATCCATTTTGCTGTGAAATAATAAAATTATAATTGATTTCGGGGGTTTAATTTGCGTGTTATGCAGACAGACTTATCCAGGCTGTTTTGTTTTAGGTATTTAACCATGTTAACCCCTGGCAAGTATTGCTCAGTGAAAATAGCTGATGTTGTAGATAAGCTATTTTCACTGTACGACATATCAGGCTTTAATGGTTAACCCATTCAATCCGCATCTGTGTCATTTTTTGATTTCTTAGGCTATTAAAAAAATAGCAGATCTACAAGCTCATAGCGCGGCACCGAGTGTCGCGCTATGAGCTTGTAGATCTGCTATTTTTGAAAAATCTTTCAAATTTGTGCAAATTTTTTTAAAGCGAACATTTGTAACTCAAGTCTTTGCTCCTGGGGGTCCCTTGAACAAAACATTTTGAGATGGTGGTCCTGCTGCCAAATACATATCTAAAAAAAAGAAAATCTAAATCCTAACAGTATGTTGCTATATCAGGTTCTCCAACTTTTCCATGTCAAGGACCACCCAAAATGATATGTATTTGGGCGCGGACCCCCATCTCAAAATATGTTGAGTTAAAAATGTTCTCTTTAAAACATTATATTCAAAGCTTTGGCCATATTTTCCATGATTTAAAAAAATAAATAGCAGATCTACAAGCTCATAAGCTGGTATATCTGCTAATTTTAAATAGCCAAAGAAATCTTAAAATGACACGGATGCATTCCTGGGCTTAATGGTTAAGGTTCTGGTGCTGCTTGCTACCTGACCATTTATTTTCATTCTGAAAACTAGTAACATTGCATCGTTTGTCATTGTTGTCGTCTAACAAAAACAGATGCAGAGTAATACGTCTGGCTTGTTTTGTACAGTATAGCAAAGGCTGACCAGAGGAATCCAGGACCGCAATGTTTACTAAACAAAACAACAAGAAGTTGCATTTGTCCCGGTTGTCATTGAGGTCTCTTTTCAGGCTCTTTGTCATTCCTGGCACAATGCCGTGACCGACACAGGAAAATATTATCACCCACTTGCACAGGAGTTGAGCCATGTGGCCCGCCGTGTGCTTCTCTCAAGGCTCTTTCACACAGAACACAGTGAGGCAGAACGGGGCGAGGAAGAGGCCTGGCCTTATCTATATAGCCTCCATTGATATCACTATCTTATAGCTGATCTACAAGCGTGGCTATTTTAGGTGTCTCTGACACCGGCGCGCAGCCATGAATAACTCAGAAATTACCCGTGGATGTGCCCGTTAGCACTGGGGATACTTTTTTTTTTTTGGGGGGGGGGGTCTTTTCTGCCTCTAATAGGCCCTATGCACAGCAGCCATATTGTAAGACATTCACAGGTGTTATCAATGATACTAATGAAGGCTCTGTTCCATTCTGGTCAGACGGAGTCAGGGTGCTGATATTGTGCATGTTGGCTCACTGGAAACACTCCCAAATGGCCCTTTACTGGTGTGTAACTCTGAGAGTTATGGGGGTCGTGGAAATCTGAAATTCAAAAATCTGAGAACTACTGTGCTACACTAAATGGAACAGAGCCTTCAGTAGTATCACTGGTAACACCTGTGAAGGAAGTGATAATATGGCTGATGTGCATAGAGCCTATTGGATAGTATACAGTAGTAGAGAGAGACGTAAAGTGACAGGCAGCAAAGGCCGAATCGAACCCGTGACTCGCTGTCAGCCTGCATTAGAGCCTATATGTGGTATGCACCCCAACCACTACTCCGCTAGGCCATTGGTGCCCCAGATGTTTTGAAAGGGCCAGGCAGCTACTGTAGTTTAGGCCTGTTTTTTTGCCCCCTAGTGAGAGGAAATTGCTTTCACGTCAGTGTTTTACCCCTGTGTGGAATGCTCTGTCTCTGGGTTTATGGTACCAAGGATGACAGTCATACATTAATAAGACCGGGAACGCATCTGTGTCATATATATATATATATATATATATATATATATATATATAAACATAAATATGTATATGTTTTTAAATGTACATTTGTAACTGAAATCTTTGCTTCTGTGGATTGTCTTCTAAATCTTAACAGTATTTTGAAAAAACCTGTGATGCTATATCAGTGGTGCTCAACTTTTTTCATGTGAAGGACCCCCAAAATGATATGTATTTGGCCACCCGACCCCCATCAAAATATTTTGTTTCAGGAAATATTTAGTTCTGTTCCCAATGGGGGGGTTGTTATTGTATATCTATCTCCCTGCTCTTAATGGTTAATGAGCATATTGGAGCGTAACTAGAAAGGGACTTGACATGGTCCTTCGAACCGGAGGTTCTGAGCAGGGAGAAAAATGTAGCAGAGCCTGAACGCCAAGATAAAATATCATATTCACACTTGTATTCACATAGCATTAATAAAATATTGGTTCAATCTATTCCCGAGTTATCTGACTGAACTGAAGTGAACTGTGCCATGCCGTGAAACATATTTAACAGCTTCTGGATTTGTTTCCATACAGTATGCTACCGCTGGGTTTCAGATAAGGTTCTCAGAGGAACCTTAGTTGGAAGGTCATGCTGCAATGCAGGAGTTGTCTTTAACTATGCCATCAACTCAAACTTGAAGAGGAGCTTTGGTTTGTCTTACTTTGGTTTTAGATTGATTGCTGTTGCTTTATTGTCAAAAATGTATATACATATTTGTCAAAAGGATAAAACACACAAAGCTTGAGCTCTCAAGCTTTCTGTGTTTTATCCTTTTGACAAATCCAGTGTGGTTGAGTGTAAATGTAAGAGTGCATTATTTTAAGAGTGCATTATTTTGTACCACTTCACTTCACTTCCCTACTTGGAAGCACAAGGAAAACAACGCTGAACGTCATACGTGTGAAAAGTGAGTGTTGATGGGTTGGAAACTGTCTCTTTGCTGACTTTCTGTTCTCTCTGCCTGCTTGCAGCAAGGCATGGCAGGGCATTGATAGTTAATAATAGCTAATAGTCAAACCACTGCTGGTTGACTATTAGCTACATGAATCCAGAACGGATGGGTGGATTTTCTTGACATTTGGTGGGAATGCTACATAGGCCGCCTCGAAGAGACAATTAAAGTTGGGGTCGAAAAGGTCATAAGGTCAAGGTAAAAATAACAATCAGTTATATCTCAATTAAAACAAACAGGAAGAGGAAGGGATAGACATGCAGAGACTACAGTACACATACTTTAAACCTCTGTCTGTCTTTCTCTCTGTCTTGTGTGTGTGTGTGTGTGTGTGTGTGTGTGTGTGTGTGTGTGTGTGTGTGTGTGTGTGTGTGTGTGTGTGTGTGTGTGTGTGTGTGTGTGTGTGTGTGTGTGTGTGTGTGTGTGTGTGTGTGTGTGTCTTTCTTTCTATCTCTCTCTCTGTCCGTCTCTCTCTCTCTCTGTCTCTCTCTCTCTATCTCTATCTCTATCTCTATCTCTCTGTCTCTCTCTGTCTCTGTCTCTGTCTGTCTCTCTCTCTCTTTCTCTCGCACTAAAGGTTGGAAGGGTTCTGCTAGTCTCTCTCTCTCTAGCTGAAGGTTGGAAGGGTTCTGCTAGTGTGTAGTTGTCCCAGTTGACTGTGTGTGTGTGTGTGTGTGTGTGTGTTTTTGTGTCTATAGAAGTACACCTGCGTCCCCTCCTCTGCACCGCTGGCCACAAAGCACGAGAAGACAATGTATTTTTAGACTAATTAGGCCCACCTCTCTGTTTGGGAAGTTGAACTTCAACACTTCTCTCATATCATAGTTGTTGTGCCTACAGGCGTTGCAGTCTGCAACATTATGGGCTGTTTAAAAGAATCTCAGGCTCAAAGGAGAACTTCCTCACAGGGCGATTCACATTTGGCATTTAATTATGTTTTTCTTTTTAACCTTTTTCCTTTTCATATGCCTGTGCCTTAGGACTAGGTCATGGAGCGTGCCCCATATTTATCTCTGTGACCCTAATCAGTGTTTATTTAACTCTGTGAGTGTACTAATTTAGTTCCTAACTAACAATCATTTAACTGGGAACCCCCTCATGGACCCCTGGAGATCCTTTAGGACCTCTTTCTTAAATCTGTCAGAGAGGGGGGGGGGGGGGATAAAAGAAAAATGCCACTGAATTTGTACAGTCAAACATTACACAGTGGTTTGGCCCCATGGGGCAGGGTGCGGCCGGGCCCTTTCTTTAGTTGTGGACCCCCTAGATCCCCCTCAACGACTCCTGGGGGGTCCCGGTCCCCGACCCCCCCCCCCCCACCCCACGTTGAGAAACAGTGCTTTAGCTGAGTTAGCTTTAACATTGATTCTTACTGGACTCTGGGACATTAACGTCCACATGGAGTCCCACTCAGGAGGACAGTGAAGGTGACATTAACGTCCATGGAGTCCCACTCAGTACAGTAAAGGACGGACGGCACAGGTTCAGCGTTAGCCCACAGCCCGCATGGTCGCTGTCGGGCCGAAACCGTGTATCTCCATATTTCAACTTTTTAATGTTTTTTTTTGCTAAATAAATGCTCACAGGTTAGAGCTTCTTTACGTTTCCTGAAAAGTAACCGTCTTGGACGTAACTAGGTTTCCGACTGACGACACGACAGCCTCTCGGCCGGGTGAGAGACGAGCGTGATGCTGAATAATGTACATTATTACACACAGCGAGGTAGAGCACCGTCACAGAGGAGCCTTCCAATCCAGCATGGTCCTCGTGGGACCACCCTGGAGGGCTTAAAATAAAGAACTATGTGGAAGAAGTTCAGCTGAGGTGGACTCTCTCTCTCTCTCTCTCTCTCTCTCTCTCTCTCTCTCTCTCTCTCTCTCTCTCTCTCTCTAATGAGAGCATGCAGGCACTCGTGCTGTCACTTTGAGTGGGGACCAGTGTTGCCATGTCAGGTTATTAACTCTTTGACTGCCAGAGTATTTACACATCTACCCCCCTTCCCTGCCAGAGAATAACATTGCAAAAATAGGTAAACTGTGAATTTTGTCTCCGTTTATTTTTTAACATTGAAGTGAATGGAGCAGAAAATCTTCGCATTGCGTTATCTCCTGCTTCATTCGTGATTAAAAAAAAAAAAAAAATTGAAAAAAAAAAAAAAAAAAAAATAATAATAATAATTTTTAATTTTTTCAAAAATCTCGTCAATCTCGTCGACAGCTGGCTGAGCCATGCGGAGAAAAACGAGAAATCTCGTCAATGGCAGTCAAAGAGTTAAAAGCGACTTTGGGCTTGTTTTTTCTGTAATGTTGCTTGTTAAAATATTGGTAGTTGCGGGTTGCAACTACCAATATTTGGGACTTGTTTCCAAAGTGTAGTTGCGTATTTGGGCTTGTTGTCAAATATGTTCATGTCATGGACCCCCAAATTCATATGTATTTGTCCCTAAACCCCCATCTGAAAATGTGTTGTGCCAGGGAGGGAGCCCCGTACCAGATTTGTGTTACAGTATATATATTATATTTCACATTTTATTTCAAGATTTCTTTGAAAATAGCAGATCGGCTATTTTCAAATGTATGTAATGTATCTAGTCGCTTCTTTTGGGCTTGTTTTCCTAGACCTGGTTGCTTATTTCTCTCACTCACAAAATCAGTTTTATCTGGCAAGATAACAAAATCTGTTATCTTGCCAATAACGTTTTTCTTGCCAATAACGTATAGACCAGAGAGGATTGTGTGTTTTATTCCTAGTCTACCCCCTACCCCCCCCCCCCCCCCCCCCCCCCCCCCACACAAACACACACACACACACACACACACACACACACACACACACACACACACACACACACACACACACACACACACACACACACACACTATCTTTCTGAGAGGCATTAGAAGGTAAAGTCGACATCCAGGTGTATTTTATGGGCCTGGGAGAGGCTGTAAATCTTTTATTGTGATACTGCAGTCGAGTCGAGGCAATAAAAAGCACCGGCGTCCTCGCGTGCCCCCAGAAAACAGAGTTGTGTTCTAGCATATAGCTCCCCTGTGCTCGTTTGTGTGCCAGCGCTTTCACACGTTACACTAAATTAGAGGTGTCACTTCATTCAGAAACTACGGTACAACAACATAAAGTAGCTATTGGGAGATTAACCCAATAAGACCGGGGGGGTCAAACCGGCGACCTTCCAATGGCCACCCTATCATCCCTAATTGGTTAGTCAATTAATTGATTGACTTTAATAATCCCCTGGAGGGAAAACTAGTTTAGTCACCACATAACGAAACCATAGAAACAGAGGAATAGATTTATTTAAAAACAAAAGAAACAGAAAAGAAGCCACCAGGATTAGAGTGAACTTTTGACAGAGTGGCGTCCGCTGGCCTAGCGGTCCAGGCGCATACCACATACGTTGGTAACACAGCTTGACAGTGTGTCGCGAGTTCGATTCCCGATCCCGACGACCTTTGCTATGTGTCACCCCCCCATCTCTCTCCCAATTTCCTGTCAGCCTACTGTCCTCTCATATAAAGGCATAAAAGCCCCAAAGAATATCTTTAAAAAAAAAAAAAACATTTTGACAGATACCTCCACAACCAGAGGTGGAACAAAGCCGGCAGGCACATACACAGGCACCAGTGGTGTAAAGTAACTGAGTACATTTACTCAAGTACTGTGCTTAAATGCAATGTTGAGGTACTTTTACTTTACTGGAGTATTTCCAATTTTCAGTATTTTTACTTCTACTCCACTACAATTATTTGAAAACTTTAGTTACTAGTTACTTTGTAGATTTTGATTATCATTACAAAACAGACATTACCCACTTCAGCCCTAAATACATTTCGGCCATTTGAAAATAGCCGATCTACAAGCTCACAATGCGTCGCGATTGCGACGCATTGTGAGCTTGTACATCGGCTATTTTCTAAATGTTTTACATACTACATTTTATACTTTTGAAAACTTGTGAAATGGGACATTCTGCATAATGAGTACCAATACTTTTGTACTTTTACTCGAGTACATTTTTTTATTCCGGACTTTTACTTCTTAACAGAGTACCTCTACATTGCAGTATTGATACTTCTACTTAAGTAAAAAAATTTGAGTACTTTTTCCACCACAGGCACAGACACCGGCATGAACTAAATATCCTCATAAGATCGTTCACAGTGCTCAAATAGTAGACGGCTTAGGTAAAGCAGTCTGCGGCTTATAGGGTCTACATCTCCCTTTCCCAGTACAGTGACCTCTAAAGAGTCGGGGGATTAGGCTAATTATAGAGCCTGCCTTTTAATATTGATCGCTTTGGGTCGATGCTGGGCTTGTCGTCCGTTCGGGAGCTTGATTTAGTGCTTTCCCCTTCCAGGCCTTGGCACCGCGCTGTGTATGGGCTATCAAACATACATTAGTAACATGCTGTCAATGTTAAGTACTGTGCGTACATAAATATGTACATGCAGTGTACTGTATGGGCTATCAGACATACATTAGTAACATGCTGTCAATGTTAAGTACGTATGTACTAATATAAACATACAGTATGGGCTATCACACATACATTAGTAACTTTCTGTCGATGTTAAGTACTGTACGTACATAAATATATACATACATACAGTGTATGGGCTATTAAAGATACATAAGTGGGGCACGGTGGCGCAGTCGGTAGCACTCTCGCCTCACAGCTAGAAGGTCCTGGGTTCGATTCCCGCCGGGGACGCTGTGGGGGCTGGGGGCGTTCTCTCCTCCGCGTCATCGGTGCCCATACCCTTGGTGGGGTTGGTGAAAGGGCCTTTCTGTGTGTGAGTTTGCATGTTCTCCCCGGGTACTGTAGGTACCCTCACAAAGACATGCAGTACTGCCTCCTGGTTGGAATTCCTTCCATGCGCTACGTCTAACCAGGGAAACTGTCTGAAACTGTCCACTGGAAACAGTGTCTCTATCCATACTCACTGATGTGGTCTTGCACCTGAGGCCCACAAATTGCTTGACTGACTGCATTCCATCTCGGCTTTTTAAGGAAGTCTTTGATACTGTTGGCCCAAGTGTGCTACGGATAATAAATACCTCCCTCCTCACTGGTTGTGTCCCTGCTGCCCTGAAACATGCTGTTGTTCACCCAATCCTAAAAAAGAAAAACCTTGATACCTCTACCTTATCTAATTTCAGTTTTACTGAAGTACATTTTGAATTCCGAACTTTTACTGGTAACAGAGTAGTTCTACTTTGCAGTATTGATACTTTTACTTAAGTAAAAATGTTTAGTACTTTTTCCACCACTGGACAGTACACACATGGCTGTGGGGTCGATACACTGTACTGATTTTCATGTTGACAAATGGAAGTGCTGCATCAGTTCTACTAGGTTTCATGGTGTGTCTTTACAGACACATTAGCTAACAAGGCTAACAGTAAATCAAAGGTTGGTTAATCACTGTTGTTTACACTCAGTGCCCTACAGTATGCATGTATGCACCAGTCCTCTTCTGTGTGTGTATGTGTGTGTGTGTGTGTGTGTGTGTGTGTGTGTGTGTGTGTGTGTGTGTGTGTGTGTGTGTGTGTGTGTGTGTGTGTGTGTGTGTGTGTGTGTGTGTGTGTGTGTGTGTGTGTGCGTGCGTGCGTGCGTGCGTGCGCGCGCGCACGCACGCACGCACGCGAGAGAGAGAGAGAGAGAGAGGTCTCTGTGTGTGTGTGAGAGAGAGAGAGAGAGAGATTCTGAGTCTCAATCTGTGTATGTGTGTATATAGTCTGTGTGTTTGTAGGTGTGTGAGAGAGAGTGTGATTGAAAGTGTGAGTCTAGTGTGTGTGTGTGTGTGCTGTGTGTGTGTGTCTCTGTTGCGTGGCTAACCCTGGTGTGACTCATGCTTGCTTCCTGAGTGGAGGAGAGGAGAGGAGAGGTGGTCTCTATAGCTCTGAGGAGAGGAGAGGTGGTCTCTATAGCTCTGAGGAGAGGAGAGGTGGTCTCTATAGCTCTGAAGAGAGGAGAGGTGGTCTCTATAGCTCTGAGGAGAGGAGAGGTGGTCTCTATAGCTCTGAGGAGAGGAGAGGTGGTCTCTATAGCTCTGAGGAGAGGAGAGGTGGCCTGATGAATCCACAGAGCGCTGCCTGTAGCTGTGGTGTGGCGGTGCGGAGCGGCACCCGCTTGGCACCGCAGTTATGATTGCCGCTCTGTGGAGAGTGGTCTATAGCAGCGGTTCTCAAACTTTTTCATGTCAAGGACCCCCAAATTGACACTTATGAGCCCGCGGACCCCCATTTGAAAAGATATGCCAGGGACCCCCATAAGAGAAGATTTTTTACGGCTCTAGCAGTGATTCTCAACCATTTTAATTTCAAGGACCCCCAGTTTGACTTGCATTAGGGCTACGGACCCCCATTTAATGGCATTTCTATGCCTGGGACCCCAATTTATATTGTAAAATCAATGTTAGATTTAACTGATCTGAGAGTGTACAAATGGAACCAAATGGCATTTGGTTCCATTTGTACACTCTCAGAGTTACAGACCCATAAGGGTCCCTTTGGTTCCTACCCATCATTTAGCTGGGGAACCCCTGGAACCCCCTCAAGTACCCCTGGGGGTCCCTGGACCCCACTTTGAGAACCAATGGTCTATAGCTCTGAGGAGAGGAGAGCTGTGATCCATGTTGCTGTGTTGTGATGCTGCCTGTGGCTCTCAGAGAGAGGGGGAGATAGAGAGAGAGAGAGAGAGAGAGAGAGAGAAGTGGAGCACACGGCAGCCTGTAGTGTAAGTAGGCCATGTGCTGGAGGAACATGGGGTCTGGCGGCCTCCACCGAGGAGGAGGAGGAGGAGGAGGGGGGGCCGTGATGAGAGATGGTTCCAGGCAATCGTAGAACAACAGGTGCACACTGCATGGCCATGATGACTCACTGTACTGGCCATTCTTCTATACTCCTGTCAAAGCCGCCGTCGTGCCTAAAATACTAGCCAATCTACAAGCTAACGAGCTTGTTTCTTTTTTTCTTTCATTTAGCCCATTGAGGCCTGAGGTTCCCATTCTGCAAAATGTCTTCTGAAAAACGTATGTTTCTATATCAGTGGTTTTCAAACTTTTTCATGTCAAGGACCCCCAAAATTATATGTATTTTGTCGCGGATCTCAAAATATTGTGTTCCAGGGACCCCCCCAGAAGCAAGGATTTGAGTTAAAAATGTTCGCTTTAAAAGAATATTAATATATTAATTTGCACACATTCGATTTTTCAAAAATAGCAGATCTACAAGCTCATAGCGCGGCACTCGGTGCCGCGCTATGAGCTTGTATATCTGCTATTTTTGAATAGCCAAAGTGTAAAATAATACTTTTTTATCTCAATTCAAAGGTCTTAATGGGTTAGAGTAGCGAATTATTTTTTACCCAATTTTTCTCCCCAATTTAGTCGTTATGCCAATTAATTCCTCCCCACACACATTTATGTGTTGTCACTGCTGTTGTATCCTACTGACTCACCTGCCAGTGAGGAGCCCCCACCGGGAGGACGTAGGGCCTTCGTCCTCCTCCCGCCCAACACTCCCCGCTGACAGGTGCCGCCCCAGCCCGTAGGAGTACTGTACGTACAATGACCAGTATCACTCTCCCCGCCAATTGTGTTAGTACAGAAGCCCGACAAAGCCGACAAATGGCACCACAGTGGATTCGAACCCACAACCTCCGTGGTGCTAACAAGCTTGTTAGCTTCCTTAGCTTGTAGATTAGCTATTTTTCGACGCACCGACACTATGGCTACGCCTCGGCCGAAAGTATAAATCAGCCTGTTTAGACCGCCATCTGGCTCTGGCACCGAGCTCTGATCATGTACCGCCACTCATCTGTTTGTTTATTATTATTATTGTTATGCAGGTTTTGTAATTGATGACACACACCTCCTGTTTTCCACATGGGGTCACATGACCCTATGTAAAGTGGTTTGCATGGTTTCCTCCGCCATTGGTGTATGAATGTGTGTGTGAATAATGCATAATCTACTGTATGTAAAGCGCTTGCACTATATAAATGCACCATTTACCATTTATCTATAAGGATAAAAGGACGTAGGTCTTTGGCATGCATTCATTTTCAGTAGATTTGACTAGTCCTTACTAATACCAAAAAAGTGGATCATAATGACTCATTAAATGGTTTAGGGCCAAAAATACATTTCTGATCTTGTATCATCATAATCATGAATCATCCAGACCTCTCAGGTTCATCTGGGACAGGTTCTGCTTTTAGTGCCTTCTTGTGTCCCTAGAATAGGAGCTAAACGTGGAGAAGCAGAGTTCAGTTGTTATGCTCCACATAATCAGGAACAAACTCCCAGAACACTGCAGGTCTGCTGCAACGCTCACTTCTCTTACATCAAAGATGATTTAAGAGTGTTTGCCACCGCCTTTTACTGAGTTTTGTTTTTATAATTTCTCATATTATTCTCTTATCTTTAAAATTACAATTTTTAATTGTATTAAAATGTCCTTTTATAAATGTTTCTTTTGCACACTCTAAATGCTCTGGGCCCTTGTTTGCGTGTCCAGTACCAGGTCCTATGACTTAACTTAAGACCTGGAGGTGTGCCCAATGCAACATTGTTCAGGCATTTAACATTGTTTAATGGATTGTTTTTTGATCATTTTGTATATAGTTCATGTATATTTGATTCGGATTAAAGTGCCTTTAATCCCTGTACTCTGATTGGTTTATATATACAGTATATTGGTGATTTTGATGTCCATCAAATAATTAAACATTCATTCATTCATTCAATAGTAGTAACATTAGTGGAGGTGATGCTATTTTCTCAATTCATTAATGTGTTATACTAGTAACAGGGCTGAACAGCAGGGCTGCTTTCTAACAGGCTTTTCTCTCTCCCTCTCCCTCTCCCTCTCTCTCTCTCTCTTACAGGAGACCAATGAAATTGTGGCCATTAAGAAATTCAAGGACAGTGAAGGTAAGAGTTCCCTCCTCTTTGCCAATGAAAACATGGCTCTCTATTACAAGAGGTTCTCAAAAGTATTTTTTTATAGCGTGAATACAGCACTATCTTATCGATGAAATGAATGAATAATACCAATAGAAGCAACGTAATTGTTTCTGTACACACGTTTGTAAAACAAAGCATTATCACAGTTCTGTGATACAGTATGTAGTATGTAGTTGAGCTGAGAAAGAAGCCAGGGGAACAAGCTTCCCCAGTCAGTGCAGCATTATACAACTCTGGATATTCGCTCTGGACTGATATCCAGAACTATTTTTTTGTGACGTTTCGTATCCCCCAAAAAGTGCAGGTTTGTGGCCCCCAGTCTTGATTTTGTCGACTAAAACTATAACGAAAGATGTTCGCGACTACCTTTTTTCACTGACGATATTCACAATTTCGTCAACAAATAAAAACTAGACTAAAATGTTAGTGAGAGACTAGTGGAGAAGATATCCAGTAGAACTAAAAGACAAGTAATTTTATGTTTGGTTGCGCTCGGGTGTTGCGCTCTGAAAATAGCCGATCTACAAGCTACACGCGTCGCAGCGTTGTGAGCTTGTAGATCGGCTATTTTCAGCATGCAACCAAGTGTAAAATCAGCCATTATGACGCCATCACACCAAAATAGATTATAGTTGACTAAATCAACTGTAGATTTACTTATGATATTTAGTCGACTAAAACTAGACTAAAACTAAAACATTTCAGATGACTAAAATATGACAAAAACTATACAGAATTTTATTCAAAAGACTATGACTAAAACTAAATGAAAATTTGCTGTCAAAATCAACACTGGTGTCCCGACCTTGTAGTTAAACTTATCCACTGCGAGTCTCCAGGTTTACCTGAATGAATCAAATCATATTTATAGGCTATGTCAGGGCTGGAAGGTCATAGTAGCCCACCCACCCCTCCTCCCCTCCTCCCTGGGGAAGTGCTTTAGTTACTGTACAAGATCAACATGCAACAGGCAGACAGACACCTATGCACATTGGAACTCACAGAAGACCAGGCGCCTGCGGGTGATGGCGTTCGCATGCAGATGTGAGCTGTGTGTGTATTGTGTGTTTCCGTCTGTCGGCCTGAGTTGATGAAGGGGCGAGACATGACGACAAAGACACACAGCTGGCAGGCGGAAAACTCCATCTGTGTTTTAATTTGGACGGTACTGATCTCATGTGTTTCGGGCAGTTCTAGACAGACAGAAAGACAGACAGACAGACAGACAGACAGAAAGACAGACAGACAGACAGAAAGACAGACAGACAGACAGACAGACAGACAGACAGACCTTTATGGTACGTGATTGTCTCCTCATGCAGAAAATGAAGAAGTCAAAGAGACGACGCTGCGCGAGCTCAAGATGCTCCGCACCCTCAAGCAGGAGAACATTGTGGAGCTGAAGGAGGCCTTCCGCCGACGAGGGAAGCTCTACCTCGTCTTTGAGTATGTGGAGAAGGTGGGTTCAACCATAGAGCACTCTGGGATATGTAGTACAGTGCTACTTTAACGCAGGGCTGGCCTGCTGTAAAGACTTCTCCAGTGTGACTAGATTTGATAGACTAGTGTTTCCCAAATAGTTGGGCCAGTAAATATCCCTGCTTTCGTTACTCTTTCCCTCCCCTTTTTTTTACATTTTCAGATATGAAAAAAAGTATTTTCATAAATTTAAAAACACTGCCAAGAAGTAGTGAAAATAGCAGATCTACAAGCTCTATATGCGACACAGTGTGAGCTTATAGATCTGCTCTTTTCACAAAGTTGTGTCTCGGGGTTACTATCAATACAAGCAGAAAATCCCCAAAAATATATTAAAAAAAAAAAAAAAATGGTGCAGAGAGAAAGGGAGGGGATGAAGTCTAGGGCCCTGGGGGTCCCATTCAACTAAGTATATGGGTTTAAGTGGTTAACAATGTCAGTATTGAGAATGTGTGGGAAAAATCATATGTCTATTGTGTAAATAAGGACACATACAGTGGGTGACCATTGACTTTGTCGCTTTTCATAATAGTATCACTTCACTCATTTGCCTCACCCGCTTTGCAGTAAATTTAAGTTCCAAATACTACCACAAGGTGCCGCTTTGGAGTCACTTTTTTTGTGACAGACAGACAGACAGACAGCCAGACAGACAGCCAGACAGCCAGACAGCCAGACAGCCAGATAGATGTCTTATATTATTATTAATAACTAGCAATAATTACGTGTGCTTAGAGCGTTTAAATTGGGTTTTCTGTTCAGCGTCGGGCAGTCAGGAACGCATCTCTGTCATTTTAGAAATGTTCAGACACACATTGGTTTCTGTCTGTCTGTCTGTCTGTCTGTCTGTCTGTCTGTCTGTCTGTCTCAAAAGTCCGTGGAGAGACAGACAGACAGACGTCTTAAAAGGTTTTTTTTCTCGCATCAATTTCTGTATAGTAGGTTTCTACCTCTTTCCTCTGCAAATGAAATAGTCCAGTTAGTGTAGCGGTTAAAACTGATGGCCGGCGATTTTACGACCCGGGTTCGAATCCCACGCTATAAGCATGCTGACCTGCTATTTTTACTTTTACTTCTACTCCACTACATCTCAGAGGAAAATATTGTACTTTTACTCCACTACCATTATTTGAACGCTTTAGTTACTAGTTACTTTGCAGATATAAATCATTACATTATAAAACATACATTATTTGCCCTATTTCACATAGTCTATTTGAAAATGGCCGATCTACAAGCTCACAACGCATTGCGACGCATTGTGAGCTTGTAGATCAGCTATTTTCAAACATTTATTTGCCAATTCTTTTGTACTTTTACTTTGATTGAACTCAAGTAACATTTTGAGTTCATCCATGACCGTAACAGACGACCGTCATGTGATCCATGGCCAACAGCGAGGCGTTTGTTTTCATTCTTATAAGACCGCGTGGCTCATTTATATGCACGTGAAAGTAACTAAGCGGAAAGTAACTAAGTACATTTACTCCATGTCCACTTGTTGCTGACGGTGGTAGTGTAGGAGCAGCGCTGTAAAAGCCCCAAGCGTCATCGGTGCAGGAAAGATGCGTATTTGGTTGTACACACGGAGACGCAAGGGTGGCGTTTTCAGTCGGAATTCAAATCATGATGCAACACTTTGTGAGCTTGTAGATCGGCTATTTTCGCTACTTTTATGGGACACTGTTGTACAACAAAGTAGAATTCATTTGTGAAGAAAGAAAAACCCATTAACAGTTGAAAATAGCCTACACCAGAGGTTTTCAACCAGTGGTCCGGGGACCACCAGTGGTCCTTGAGGGGGTTCCAGGGGGTCCCCAGCCAAATTAATAGTTAGCAACCAAATTGACCCTTATGTGTCTGTAACTCTTAATGTACAAATGGAACCAAATGGACCCGTCAGGGTCCATTTGGTTCCATTTGTACACTCTCAGAGTTAAATGAAGACTGATGATGATGATACAGTGTAGATTGGGACGCCCAAGAAATCTAAATGGTTGAGTCCCTGGCATATCTTTTCAAATGGGGGTCCCTGGGCTAATATGTGTCAATTTGGGGGTCCTTGATGGGAATAAGGTTGAAAACCACTGGCCTACACCATTTCTGCCCATCCCTCTAACTTCATGTAGGCGCATTAAAAATATCAAAATTGGCCGCTCTGAATTTGTATCTGAACAAATACTTTGATAGAAGAGATAGGCCTACAGAGGTACTGTAGGGGGGAGGGGGAACCTGATAGCAGAGTTCCTCACTTGGCTTATTTGGAATAGGCTGCTTGTCATTAACATAACCGGTTTGGCAAGAGACTGGGCCAGTGTTGTAGGCTAGTGCTAATTTTGGAAGTGGGGGAGCAAGGTTCTTGAGCGGATTTTTTTGTTACTTTATTTCGGTTTTAGGGTTAAGCTCTGATCCACCCGTCCCCCCCTCCCACGAAAGCCCCCCGACCCCCGCACGCAACCACTCCGCCGCGCTGCGCCAGGCCGCGCTGCGCTAAAACGCACTGTCTGTGCCATGTGGTGGCCTACTGAAAGCTAATAGTAGTATGACAAGGGTGCAATTATATTCAATGATATTCAATTGTTTTGTGGAAAACACATGGCTCATCATGCTTAATTAAAGAGAGACTCACTTGCCTTTTCTTAGTGCTTTTCATTGTTTGGACAGAAGAAATTGTAAACATTCAGCCAATATTCGATCATCATTAAATAACAGACAGTGAACTGGTAAACTGGTGACAGCATGTCATGGATAGCACATTAATTCTTAAACAATATTGAGGAGGAAATAAGTATAAACGAGGAAATAAAATAAAACAAACCAAAAAGACGCCAATAACCCCTGTCTTATAAAAACTGCCAAAGTGGGTCGGGGTTATCTGACATGACAGGCTGTGCCACTTTGGTTTTTGTGCTTTCTGCCGTGCGATGTGCTCGCAGCCAAGTCTTGACATAAGGCTCTGGATTCCAGGACCTGAGCGGAGGTCCATGCTGTCTAATAAACATCAGAGCCGACACACGTTCTGTATGCAGTCGCGAACGGAGTGATGTTATTATGAGGTTCAATGTTCATCAAACTAAAGCCGCACACGCATTCTGCCGAGCTGCATGGAATGAGCATATTACAGTTAATAAGGGGTACAAGTGCAGCTGGTACCCTTCTCCCTCCACATTCTATGTAGGCCTAGGCATAGTCCCTAAAAGCATTCACTGAAGATTTTTCGAAATCTCACCTGCACAACCCAATATTATGCTGTTGTTACAAATGTAATGCAGTAAACATGAACGTAGCGTTAACCGTGGTGATGTGTTGGATAATATTCACCCGCAGCTGGTTTTAACGAGACAGCAGCGTATATGAAAATGCTTCACAGATGATCCGATCATCTTTATTTTTAAATTGATGATGAAAGCCGCACACGCAAAATGGGGGTCCCCAATATGGTTATTTTGGGGGGTCATGGCCTGGAAAAGATTGAGAACCCCTACTTTGATGCATCTCTCTCTCTCTCTCTCTCTCTCTCTCTCTCTCTCTCTCTCTCTCTCTCTCTCTCTCTCAGAGAGAGAGACCTTGTCTTTGTACAGAGAGACAGAGAGAGAGCGCATCTGGATAAAAGAGACTTTGTCTTTGTATAGAGAGAGAGAGATAATTAACATAACCGGTTTAGCGATGAATAGACTGGACAAGGAGCACATGTCGTTGAAGAGTTTTTTGGTTTGCAGTTTACTTAAGTAAAAATATCAATACTGCAATGTAGAAGTAGCCTACTCTGTTACGAGTAAAGTATATATAGTAGGCCTATATTATATTAATTTCTCTCTCTCTCTCTCTCTCTCTCTCTCTCTCTCTCTCTCTCTCTCTCTCTCTCTCTCTCTCAAAAATAGACTAAAATGTTAGAAAATAGAGTTGCATCGCGACTCTTTGTGGGCTTGTAGATCAGATTTTTTTGCCTATTTAATAGCCACGCTGAAATTGCATCTGAACAAATAGCCTGCCTTGATAGACCCCCCCCCCGCTCAAAGAAAGAGACACACGGCATAAGTGCACACACAGAAAGCACAGAACATATGACCCCAGTATATATTAAATATATATATATATATAGTGCCACTGAACCACCACCACAGAAATACAATTTGTCAATTCAAATGAGCTATTGGCAAGAGAAAAAAATACGTTTATTTTCCCGTCTCGTTTTATCAATTAAGACGTTAAAATTAAACTAATGTTAAGCTCAGCATCATGCTATCTAACTTTATTTGCTTAATATTTTGCTTAATATAAATGTCACATCTTGTACTGTAAGCAACAGACAGGATCTTTCTCTGTCTTTCTAGGAAAAACAGTGCCTAAAAACCCCAAAACAAACAATTTTGCTATTCAAATGAGCTATTGGCATGATAAAACATACGTTTACATTTTCCAAAGCAAGTGTCAAAACATAATACAAAAGTGTAAAGTAATGTATGTACAGTTTGGAGAGGATATACAGTATACTAGTAACAATTAACAAATATATTCTTGCTGTCTGCTGTGGGCTGTAGGCAGCTGTAGGCAGTAGACCGCTGCTGCCCCTAGTGGCACAGAGTGGAAATCATACATGCCCTGCATGAAACGCATGAGAAGAATGAAAAAAAACGACAAAGTCAATGGTCACCCACTGTAGCAAAAACTTGACATTGTGGAAACCTACTGTATGGAACTTCAACTTTAATTTACGTTACATTGCATTATCGTGATATTTTGATGTCGGGTTGGCAGTGGCTCGGGGCTAGAGTGGTCGGTAGAGCGGACGGATGGGAACCGGATGGGTACATAGATAGGTTCCCAGTTCGATCCCAGGCTCCCCCAGAGTTAGTGTCGAAGTGTCCTTGAGCAAGACGCTGAACCCCTAATTGCTCCCGATGAGCAGGTTGGTGCCTTGCATGGTTTCCTCCGCCATCGGTGTGTGAATATGTGTGTGAATGGGTGAATGTAATGCACAATCTATGTAAAGCGCTTTGGATAAAAGCGCTGTATAAATGCACCATTTACCATTGATGTCACATCAGCTCTGTGCTGGCCTGTTTGTTTATGTCATTCTTCATTATTTATGTACCGTCTTCAGAGCCAGTGGCAGGTAGACTTATGGCTCCTTTATACTTTGTTGATCATGTGTTTGTCATACAGTATGACACAGCCATTGGTTAAGTGCATAAACAAGCCTTTAACCGCATGAAGCCTAGCGTCCATATTCTGGGGCGAACATTCGTTTCAAAATAGCAGATCTACAAGCTCATAATGTGTCACAATATGCCACGTTGCGAGTTTGTAGATTGGTAATTTTCGGCGCAAGTAAGAAGCAAGAAAGAAATTACATAGATGTTGTGTTTCATGTGTCTTTAAAACAAAAAAAAACATCATTGCAAAACAGTATGAATTATGATGTTAATAGAGTAAAGAGGGCCGCTCTAAGGTAACATAAAAAAGAAAAGAAAAAAGATGTCAAACAGTAAAACGTTTCTATTACTTCTGGTAAATATACTCTTGGGAGGAAGGACATCTGGTGCCTTTTTGTGCGACTCACAGGCTGTGTAAAGTGAAGTTGTTAACGTGTGTTTCTGTGTGTTTGTGTAGAACATGTTGGAGCTGCTGGAGGAGCTGCCCAACGGAGTTCCACCTGAGAAAGCACGCAACTACATCTACCAGTTAATCAAAGCAATCCACTGGTGCCATAAAAACGACATCGTTCACAGGGGTGAGAATCCTTCTGTTAGATTGGCTGCCGGAAACTAGAGATGTACCGATACCATTTTTTCCTTCTCGATACCGATTCCCATAACTTGCGTATCAGTCGATACCGAGGAAAAATAATCTAGGACAGTGGTTCTCAAAGTGGGGTCCAGGGGCTCTCAGGGTTCCTTGGGGCGGGGTTCCAAATGGACCCTTACAGGTCTGTAACTCTGAGAGTGTACACATTTGTACACACTCAGAGTTATGGGAATCCTTGAAATGGTAAAGTTTGAGAACCACTGATCTAGGAAAGAATACAAATTCCATTTATAATTGTTAAAGTGCAGCTACAAGTTACATACTGTACTGATGACAATATAAAACTTCAAATAAAAAAAAATCAATTGCTTATCTAAACATCTAATAACCTAAAACACAAATCTAAAATCCACTATCATTTAAAACAGGGGCGGAGGTATTGCAGGTGGTCCCTGGCCATGCATAAAAAAAAAATTTAATGCATTTTTTTTTACTTTTAAGAACTTACAGGAGTTCTTACTGTAGGGTGTGTGTGTGATATGAAATGTGAGCTTACCATAGTCACAGTAATCTTTAATCATATTCCAGCATATTCAAACAAAATCACTGTATTTTATTAGATATTATATTGATATTATAGCTATTTTCTCCAGCTCCCTGTGGTGCATTTAACCACCACTAACCCCCTGCCACTATTGTGGTGGTCCCCAGGTTGCTCTTAGTCAGGATGGTGGTCCCTGGGTCAAAATCAGTTGAAAATCCCTGATTTAAAAGTCTGCACATGTATGTAAATGGTGATTTCGTGTATCTCTCAGTTCGGCATGCTTGAGTGTCCAGGTCGTCTCCATTTCTTGTTTGGCGACCAGAGATCTGCTTTCTGAAGTTAAGACTTAAACAGCTTCCTGGCAAAGTCCAAGACACAGCTAATTGCAATCCAAAGTTTGGATTACTTACTAGGAAAATCTTAGTAAGAGTCTTACTAGTCTTACTGGGAAAATCCCTCTGAAAGCCTGACTTAACGGCCTGGTGGCGTTTGATAATCTACTGTAACTGCCTCCTCTATTATTCACACCAGACTTGAGCTTATGTTATGGCACATCACTTCACGGAGCAGTGGAGCGTGCCACCAGATGGCCCGTGTGAAGCTTTTTGGCAAAACGATGACAGCGGAACAGCCGTGCAGATGGCCTGTGCTATATCCGGCCACACATATGTCAATAATACTCTACGTTCATTCATTATGGGACCCTTTTTCTTTTTTCTTTAACACTGCATTTTTGAAGGTGCAGTAAGCGATATTTGTTGATAAATTGAGCGTTAAATAGGCCTATATACTGATAGCAAGCATTGCTATAGAGTATAGAGTGATTGTTCAGGAACAGCTCTTTAGTAAACAGAAAATACATTTTCAGGTCAGGATACCGATTTCATCCAATCAGGACAGAGAACTCATACAGGGTACAGGATAAACGTGTGAAATTGGATGTGATGACACAAAGACCAAATTGGAACTGGAACACAAACAGATACATATTTGTGAGGTCCTCTCTCCTGATTGGATGACATTACTATCACAATATAGAGCAAAATACATCACTTTAATGTATACGCCGGAAATAGCTGATCTCCAAGGTGTGAGCTTTTAGATCGACTATATCCGGTGCACAACACAGTATGATCAAGTAGGGTGTTAATTTACAAAAAAACACAAAAGTTAGAATATAGAGGACATAGGGCGGCACCAAGTGCGGCGCTATGAGCTTGTAGATCTGCTATTTTTGATGGTCCGCAGCCAAATACATATAATTTTGGGGGTCCTTGACATGAAAGCGTTTGAGAATCACTGCTTTACACGCTCTCTCTCTCTCTGTTGCTCTTCCTCAGACATAAAGCCAGAGAACCTGCTCATCAGCTCTGAAGATGTCCTCAAGTTGTGTGACTTTGGTGAGCAGAGACTACACACACACACACACACACACACACACACACACACACACACACACACACACACACACACACACACACACACACACACACACACGGTTATAATAGTTTTGGATTTTTTTTCCTAATTCAGTTAGTTTTAATTTGTTTTTAGAGCGGATTCGCTGGTTTGTATTCGTTTTTATTTTTGGAAATGCTAATAGTTTTAATTATTTTTATATTAGATTAAGTTTTTTTTTTATTCTTTGGGTTATTTGTCAGGTGCAGGATTGAAAAGATAAGTATTGTGTAATAAAAGTCAACTTATCAAGATATCATTTATTCATACATTTGGTATAGTGAAATCAATACATTCATGTCATCCCCAAACCCTTATAAAGAAACAAAAACTAAGTGCATTTTGTCTATAGTTTCAGTTTGTTCTAGTTAGTTTTGTAAACACACAATACAGTTTCAGTTAGTTATTGTTTCTTTTTTTATTCTAGTTTCTATTTACAGTAGTTCAGTAGTTCATTTTTTCTGGTGGAAAAGTCATTATATTTGCTCTAGACAAGGTTAGTCTTGCAAAAGCATTATGAGTCAGACAGTGAGTACGACGGTGTTTCATGAGGATATTATCGAAAGGTCAGAATCAACTTTATTGTCACATAACTGGTTTATAGGTGTAAAGAAGTGGGTGGAATTATTTTCTGTTTTTTGCATAAGCTCTGTCATCTTGTTGTTTTCCAGAAAGGGAGATGAACAGAAGGAGAGGGGAGAGAGAAAAAAGAAACATTAATCCATTAACAACCCATTAAGACCTGGAACGCATCTGTGTCACTTAAGATTTCTTTGGCTATTCAAAAATAGCAGATATGCAAGCTCATAGCGCGGCACCGAGTGCCGCGCTATGAACTTGTAGATCTGCTATTTTTGAAAAATCTTGAAAAAAATAATTTTGGATTTTTTTCAAAAAACTGTTAGGATTTAGAAAACATTTTTAAGAATCGCCTCAGGTCTTAAAGGGTTAAGACCGGCAACGCATCTGTGTCATTTTAGATTTCTTTGGCTATTCAAAAATAGCAGATCTACAAGCTCATATGAGCTTGTAGATCTGCTATCTTTGAAAAAAAAAATCATGACAATCTGTGCAAATCTTTGAATATTATATTCTACAAATGTCTTCTTTTTCATAACCGTTTAAAAACAACAAAAAAACGTATGTCAGTGGTTCTCAACCTTCTTCATGTCAAGGACCACCCAAAATGAAATATAGTATTTGGCCGCGGACCCCCATATCAAAATATTTTGTTCCAGGGACTCCCCCCCCCCCCCCCCCCCCAGAAGCAAAATTAATATTTGACTTACAAACATAGCAGATCTACAAGCTATGAACTTGTATATCTGCTATTTTTGAATAGCCAAAGTGTCTATGAATAATGGTTGTAGCTCAAATCTAAAATGACACAGATGTGTTCTTGGATCGAAGAGGTTAAATAAGCATGTCAAAGAGAAAATCAAGATGCATCTGCAGAGCATAGCTTGAACCTGCACATACAGTACTGTATGTCATGCCAGGGCTCCTTGAGGGAGCTCCAGGGTGTCCCCAGCTAAATGATGGATAGTTAGGAACACAATGGACCTTTATGGGACACTCTCAGAGTTAAATTAACATTGATTTTACAATATAAATTGGGGTCCCAGAGATAGAAATGCCATTAAATGGGGGTCCGTAGCCTAATGCATGTCAAACTGGGGGTTCTTGAAATTAAAATGGTAGGGTCCCTGGGAGGTCCCTGGCATATCTTTTCAAATAGGGGTCCGCGGGCTAATAAGAGTCAATTTAGGGGTCCTTGACATGAAAAAGTTTGAGAACCACTGCTGTATGTACATGAGGTTAAGATATCTACTGTACGTACAGTATCTACATACTGTACTGTACACACACAGCATAAGACCTGCAGATACACTATGCACATGAGGTTAAAAGACCTGTAGATATACAGTATGAGGTTAAGCATAAGGTCCACATAGCGGCAGGTGCTGTATGTGCATGATTAGACATGCAGCGAAAAAACTAACAAAGAAACAAAAAAAAACCCTTAGGGCAGAAACGTCTGTTTCAGTATCTTCTTCTTCTTCTAGAATATTCAACATTACATCTAATTAATCCATTAAGACCGGGAAGGCATCTGTGTCATTTTAGATTTCTAAAAATAACTAATATACAAGCTCATGCCGCTCTATGAGTTTGTAGATACATTTGTGCAAATCTTTGAATATATATATATATTTTTTAAAGCGAACATTTGTAACTCAAATCTTTGCTTCTGGGCATCCCTGGAACAACATATTTTGAGATGGGGATCCAAATACGTAATTTTGGGGGGTCCTCCTTAACATAAACAAGTTTGAGAACCTCTGATACAGCAACATACGCTTTTTTCAAAAGAACTGTTAGGATTTAGAAGGCTTTGGATTTGTAGAATCCCCAGAAGCAAAGATTTGAGCTACAAATGTTTGCTTTAAATATATATATATTAAAAGATTTGCACACATTTTCATGATTTTTCAAAATAATTAGCAGATATACAAGCTCATAGCTCGGCACTCATGAGCTTGTATATCTGCTCTTTTTGAATAGCCAAAGAAATCTAAAATGACACAGATGCTGCTGCGTTCTCAGTTTAATTGCAGGACTAATGTTCCATTTGCATTCATAACACAGAGCAGTCTTCTGCTGAAACTCTGTCGGTGGCTGTGATGTTATCCTAAAAATGTCCTTAGAGAAGATGTGTAATGGTTTTTGTGGAAGAAATATACCAGTGAAATATTATATCAAAACTGAATAATAAAAGTTACACAGTATGACTTTAAAGGTAGTGCAGTGGTTTAAACAAAACTGTTTTTTTCCCCCCCTCCATGTATGAAAAAGTTAAGGTCCTATATTGTGATAGTAATCATTGCTATTGCGTGTTTGTTCAGCAACATGAGTTCCCCTGTGTCTCTCCAGCTCTTTATTAATCAGAAAATACATTTTCAGCCAATCAGGAGAGAGTACCCATTTATCATTTTAAATGTTATAGTGCTCCAGTTCCAAATGTGTCTATTTCATTTGTTTATCCTGTATCCTTGTGTGAGTTCTCTCTCCTGATTGGAAAAAATTGGTAGCCTATCCAGACCTGAAAATGCATTTTCTGTTAATTAAAGAGCTGGAGAGACGGGGAGACCCCCTGTTACTGAACAAACAATGAGTACTATCAGAATATACATACACCCATTTAACTCTTATGTTAGAAGAAACTAAAAACGTTTTGCATCTTTAATTGTATTATGGCTGTAGTAGAGGCTAAGCATTTTGTCTCTCCCTCTGAACCAGAGGTAATGAGGCTATTTTTACCATTTGCTAATGCATTCCCACCTAGCTCTGTGCTACGGAGCTCTCAGAAAGGCCTCCGTGCTCATATATATACAGAAACAAAGTCAGCTTCCCGATGACCTGCAGGAACAAGGATTGTTGAAGCTGTCTTTATGTCAGTGTTGGATTACGGTGATGTAATTTATAGAAATGCTGCCCCACTACCACTCTTTTACCCCTAGACACAGTTATCACTCAGCACTTAGATTCATTACTGGTGAAAGTACAGCACTCACCATTGTATCCTCTACAGGTTGGTCCTCCCTCTCTGAGAGGAGAAATAGGCACTGGTATCAGTTTATTTTCAAGGCTATTGATGGGAAGTTACCACCAAACCTCACATTGCTGTTAGAGTGGGGAAGAGCACTTACCAGACCCACTCAAGCAACTGGCTTACACTTGAGGTTCCACCTGTTCAGTCTGAACTGGTAAAATCTGCTTTCTGCTTTGATGCTCCTATTTCATGGAACAATCTACAGCTCACGCTCAAAATGAATGCCCCAATATCCTATGGACAATTTAATAACCTACTCTTAAATCTCCCTATACCTCACCATTTTATTGTTTTTAACTTACTAATTATCTGTTATGGTTTTATTTGTTGTTGTTTCTGTGTTTTATATCTGTATATGTTTTAATTGTAGATTTGTGTGCATGTAATCTTGACAGCATTGCAAATGAGGGTAAACCTCCATGCTCTTTTCGAGAATAAATAAAGGTTTCAATCAATATACGGCGTACGCCTGTGGTCGCAATTCAGGCAGAAACCTTGTATGTCCGAAGCTGTTGCTTTTCAGGAAATGGAGGGAAAAAAGAACAGGTGTTCCAGTGGATCCAATGTAGTTATTATTTAGTCGCAAGCTCTTGTTAATACTTTTCATTTGTTCAGTATTTATAAAACCCACGCACAGACTTATCCACTTTCATAAACAATGGAAAGTTGAAATTTGGATATACAAGGTTTCTTTCTGACAGCAACAATACTGCCTACAGTGTATATATATGACTCCCATTGGGTTCAACATCAGCTCCCTCACTTCCACCTTTTGACTTATTATTATTACGCCACAGAGAGGTGGCTTTAATGAAACCACATATAGCTGTCTCAGCGCTATACCAAACAGCCCCCGGTCTTAATATTAACCATAACACCTCCTCCTCTCCTCTCCTCTCCTCTCCTCAGGGTTTGCTCGTAATCTCTCTGAGGGGAACGATGCCAACTACACTGAGTACGTGGCCACTCGATGGTACCGCTCTCCAGAGCTCCTGCTGGGGTAGGTCTGTTCCTCTGTAGGCCTGTCCAGCACACACACACACACGCACACACGCACACACACACACACACACACGCACACACACACACACACACACACACACACACACACACACACACACACACACACACACACACACACACATACACACACACACACACACACACACACACACACACACACACACACACACACACACACACACACACACACACACACACACACACACACTGTTGAATATTCCTCTTTTATTTCCTTGTCTATATGTTTGTATTCACATAATAAATGTCATTACGGCTCATAATTATACAGAGTATTCTGTCTCCTCTCCCAAGCTTGACACAAACTTCCACAACAAACTCAGGAAAATAACTCAATAACTCTAAATATATATATATATATATATATGTATGTGGTTGCATTGCGTCTTGCACATTTTTGGTTGAAGACACCAGCATGCAACTAAGTGTAAATCAGGCGTAAATCAACCAACGTTATCTCCGGTCGGGTCCGTCCCATGCAGGGCTCCGTATGGGAAGGCCGTGGACATGTGGTCGGTGGGGTGCATCCTGGGGGAGCTGAGTGACGGGCAGCCGCTGTTCCCGGGGGAGAGCGAGATCGACCAGCTCTTCATCATCCAGAAGGTGCTGGGACCCCTGCCGCCCGAGCAGATGAAGCTCTTCTACAACAACCCCCGCTTCCACGGCCTCAGGGTAATGATGCCAGCACTGTGCACAACAATACCACAACACAACACAACACAACACCCCTCCACTTCATTCCGGGGACTGTTGCTGAGATAAGATAAGACCTTTTATTGATCCCGCGAGGGGAGATCTGTCACCAAAGACAGTATAGCAGTTAATTAAAGAATACAGATTACAGGGCCCAACACAGAGCCCAACCTGCACCAACCTATGGCCCCAACCCGTCCCGCAAGACAATATATAAATCAACGATCCGGCACGTCCCGCAACCCGCAAAAAAGAAAAAAGTAGCGTACCGACCGGCTTTTCAACACAATAGCAACATCAAGTCCGTCCATTCAATCTCTGTAGAGAGAGAGGGAGAGGGAGAGGGAGGGGAGAGTATAGGCAGGGGTGCACATAACTTTTTAGGTCTAGTACTCAGAAGAGCACCTGGAGATGTGACTTGGTGCGCACCAAATAAATGGTCCTGTCCCGTTTTGGCAAGGGGGGGGGGGGGGGGGGGGGCGGTTGATTTCAGCACGGTGCCCACCGGGACAGTTTTGTCAACGGGGGGGGCGGGGGTTGCTGCGTGAGAAAAGATGACGCTCTGCTTCCATATTCCGCCGATTTTCACCGTTTTTTTTTTTACTCACGCCGTTTGGTGAACCCCCCAAGGTTGGTGCCCTGTGCTGCGCTGCTTTTATCTGCCAGATTGGGACGTTCACGGCATATTTTGCACCGTTATGGTGCGTTCATTATTGGTGACGAGTGCCTCTAACAGCCGCTGCGTGCAGCGAGCTGCGAGTCGCAGCCTGTCTGTGTGTCAGGATGCGAGGCTCACACAATCACAGCATGCGTCCCCCTGCGCCTAATGGCTGTACATGGGGCCGTCGCGTGCTTTAGTGTGATTGTGTGAGTGTGGCTTCAGGAAGTAAATTCCTTGCCTCGATCTCTAGGCTTTTATTTTTTAGTTTTGCTAAAAAATAAAAGCTTGGAAATTCATGTCCCAGCTGTTGGTACGCAAAAGCGCCTCGCGTCTTGTGATGTGGTGCGCATTATTTATTTTGGGTGCGCTCGCGCACCTGCGCACCAGTTATGTGCACCCCTGAGTATAGGGTAGGGAGAGAGAGAGAGAGGGGGAGGTAGGGAGAGAGAGTGTTATGTGCTTGTTTTTCCAACAATTAGATTGACATTAGACAATTAGACTAGGTGTTGATCAAACAAGCAACACATTAAACACAAGCTCATGATTCCAGGATGAAAGAGACGGGAGAGAGGGACAGAGAGAGACAAAACAGGAGAGAGAGAATGTACCAGAATGCTTTTTTCTTTTCATTTTTTTTCCGTGCTTCACTGTTGACCCGCCCCGCCCGCCCCGCGGTAATTGTGTCTGAAATCTTGACCCGTCCGCCCTTCACCGCCCGCGGTTCAACCCGCGCATCACTAGTAGATTACAATGCGATGCGAGAGTGTGGTCGGTCTGGCCCGACAACACCTCAAGACTCCTGAATCACTGCCCTCCACACTCTCCTATCAGGGTCTTGAGCTCTCTGCAGTGTTGTGGATCGATACAGCGTGGTAGAAAGACATCACAGTCGAAGCAACACCATCAGTGATTTATTGTTTTTGCCACAATGGACGAGTTCTATATTAATCACTGTAACCCCAGCTAGTACACAAGAGTATGTTTCTGAAAAATGTTCTGAGGCAGGAAAAGAGTTGCAATGCGTTTGCTGAATCGTGATCCACATTTTGATCTGCCAACGCTTAGAGCATTGGTTCTCAAAGTGGGGTCCGGGGACCCCCAGGGGTCCTTGAGAGAGTTCCAGGGGGTCCCCAGCTAAATGATAGTTGGGGACCAAATTGATCCTTATGGGTCTGTAACTCTGAAAGTGTACAAATGGAACCAAATGGACCCGAGAGTACACTCTCAGAGTTAAATTAACATTGATTTTACAATATAAATCGGGGCCCCAGAGATAGATATGCTATAAAATGGGGGTTCGTAGCCTAATGCATGTCAAAGTGGGGGTCCTTGAAATTAAAATGGTTGAGAATCACTGCATGGCATATCTTTTCAAATGGGGGTCCGCGCCGCGGGCTGATAAGTGTCAATTTGGGGGTCCTTGACATGAAAAAAGTTGGAGAAACACTGGCTTAGAGTGTTTTGATCCTTAGGTTTAGCTCCAGTAGGCAGGCTCAGATGAGGGGCCCCTCATGTGAGGCCCCGTATCACCACATCCTCGGTGTGGGGACGTGTGTGTTTATTATTTACTTCTCTTCATCTATCGTCCGCTCTGTCCACCCTCTCTCTCTCTCCCCTTTCCAGGCTCTGCTCCTATCTCTGCCTCGTCCTTTGCTTTCTCTCTCTCAGCTAGATTTAGGTTTTTCTTTGTTGTTCACAAAACCAACAGCCACAGCTTAGTGGGTTTAGAGAAGCCTTCTCCCGACCCCCAAACTATGTGTCGAAGCGTCTCCGAACAATACACTTAATCCCTAACTGCCCCCCCCCCCTCCAAGTGCTCATCATGACCATCTGAGCAGCCCATCAGCTGGTCGAAGCTGAAACTGAATATCCCCTTCAGTTTTATATGGTATCCAACAAACAAATCTCTCTCTCTCTCTCTCTCTCTTACTCTCTCTCTCTCTCTCTCTCTCTCTCTCTCTCTCTCTCTCTCTCTGTCTCTCTCTCTCTCTCTGTGTCTCTGTGTCTGCCTCTCTCTCTCTGTGTGTGTGTGTGTGTGTGTGTGTGTGTGTGTGTGTGTGTGTGTGTGTGTGTGTGTGTGTGTGCGTGTGCGTGTGTGTGTGTGGAGGTGTGTGTGTAGTGACTGCATCATAGTGACTCATGTATGCTGTGTGTCTGCGTGGCCCTCAAGGGGCCAGAGGGTGGTTTAGACGGACAGAGCCTTACATTTGAAAATATACATATATTTGTTTCTCATTGAGTGCCATTGACGTCTATGTGACGTCATTTAAAATGCAATACATCGCTGCCATGGCAAGTTTACAACGACAAGTAAATATGCTTTTTCTCTCTCTCAGCTAAGGGGTCCCTGCTTCATCTCTGTCTCAGCTAAGGGGGCCCTTGGGCTGAAAAACGTTGAAGACCCTTGCTCTAAGCCAGTGGTTCTAAAACTTTTTCATGTCAAGGACCCCCGAAATGGCTTTTTTTGGCTGCGGACCCCCTGTCTCAAAAAATATTTTTGTGCCAGGATTTTTCAAAAAATAGCAGATCTACAAGCTCATAGCGCGGCACTCGGTGCCGTGCTATGAGCTTGTATATCTGCTTTTTTTGAATAGCTAAAGTATAAAATATGGTTAAAGTGGTTAAAATGATTGGGAAGCCATATTAACTAGTCTTGCTTTGAGAACCAATGCTCTAAGCCTTATACCTGTAATCTTTTTTTGATGCTTACTGCAGTGCTGCTGTGATGACTGAATTCCTCTCAGGATCAATAACTGTCTGTCTGTCTGTCTGTCTGTCTGTCTGTCTACTGTGTTTCCAGTTCCCCTCAGTGACTCATCCACAGACTCTGGACAGGAGATATCTGGGCATCATTAGCAGTGATCTGCTGGACCTAATGAAGGTAGTACATACTGAACACCCCACAGCTTTCTGTATTCAGTATTCAATGCGTTCATTCATTGGCTTCTCTATACTTCTGCATGGCTCTGTGCCGTAAGCACTGGAAATAGCATCAGGGTCAAAAACAGGCCGAGGAACAGCTGGAATAATGAGAAGATCAGGTGTTTCACACAGTGAGAAGGTACTGCGTTAAGAAAGCCTCTATGTGGGTCATTTTCTTTGTCCCACTTGTGAGTGTGAAACGACCCCGGTGTCCTCTTGGCAGTGGTGTAAAGTAACTGAGTACATTTACTCAAGTACTGTACTTAAGTCCAATTTTGAGGTATCTTTTTTACTTTGCTGGAATATTTCCAATTTTCAGTACTTTTACTTCTACTCCACTACATCTCATCTCAGAGGCAAATATTGTACTTTTACTTCACAACAATTATTGGACAACTTACAAGTTACTAGTTACTTTGTAGATTTGGATTATTATTACAAAACATACATTAGCCACTTCAGCCACTTCAGCCAGAAAATAGCCGATCTACAAGCTCACAATGCGTTGCGATGCGACGCTTTGTGAGCTTGTAGATCTGCTATTTTCTAAAGATTTCTATACATTTGAAAGCTCGGGAAATGGGACATTCTGCATGACGAGTATTTTCTACTTTCTGTTTTAATTACATTTTAATACCAATATCTTTGTACTTTTATTCAATTACATTTTCAATTCTGGACTTTTTACTTGTAACAAGAGTATTTCTACATTGCAGTATTGATACTGTTACACAAGTAAAAGCATTTTGAGGACTTTCTCCAACCACTGCTTCTTGGGCTTGTATTCCCAGCTCACCAGTAACAGCTGGTTATACGGCTGTGACTGTGTGCAAACACACAGGCTCTGTCAGAAGCTGGTGGGCAGCAGCAGCAGCGCGTGTGCATTTCCCCATGTAGGTAGTGACTCACTGCCTACACAAAGAGCACATTTTGTTAGTTTTGTTCACCGAGTGCCGCGCTACGAGCTTGTAGATCTGCTATTTTTTTTTTAATCTTGAAAATGTTGTGCGAATCTTTGAATGTATATTTTTTTTAAACAACATTTTTAACTCAAATCTTTGCTTCTGGGGGGTCCCTGGAACAACATATTTTGATGGATATCGGTGGCCAAAAAACATATCATTTTGGGTGGTCATTGACAAGAAAAATAGCACCACTGATAGCAACAATATTTTTTTCTGAAAAATGAAGACATTTGTTGAGACATTTGACAGTTTACAAATGTTCGCCTTAAAAAATATACATGCAAAGATTTGCACGTTCGCGATTTTTGAATAGCCAAAAGAAATGTGGGCAGCAGCAGCAGCGCTTGTGCTTTTTCCCCATGTAGGTAGTGACTCACCGCCAAGCACAAAGGGCACATTTTGTTCGTTGTGTTTTGTTTTCATGCCGCGGCAGGGCGGCACAGACGAGCATCTCTCCTTTATCGCATGAGTCATGACTTTGAAGGCTGTCTAGTTTTGACCTTTTATGTATACTGCCTTTCATTTTTTTTTTACTTTTTTTTTCAGATAGGTCAGTGTCAGTGGTGTGTTCTAGGTTTTTTTGGAGGGCATAATATGATAATCATTCCCTGCACATTAACGACATGAATGCTGCCTGTAACTGCAAATTGTTCCTGTTCGCTGATGACTCGGCACTCCTGATCTCTGGAGAGGACAAGTTGCATGTTGAGGAAACGCTCAGCTCCGAACTCACCAAAATCTGTGAGCAAAAAAGGACAGAATGTGCCAAAAAGGCACAAAAATCCAGGTCCAGGCACTCAGGTGGATTTGAAATTAAAAAGCCTTTATTGGGCAATGGGCTTACAGAACATTAAAAAACACCAACGCGTTTCGGCAAACGCCGCAAAAGCGTTTGCTTCTCATGAGCACCGGTGGTTTGAGGGATACCAGTAGCGCTCCTGCCATCTCTCTCTCTCTCACCAAAGTCTGTACTTGGCTTACCGATAACAAACTGTCACGACTACACCTTGGGAAAACTGAATCCATTCTCTTTGGGACCAAACATTCCCTCAGACAGATGGATGTAAATGATTTCAAGGTCAAAGTCGATGACAAAATTATCTCTAGCAAAGAAGAGATTACCTATTTTGGGTTGTATTCTTGACAAATACCTGACAGGTGAAAGCATGGCGACAAAGGTGGTCAAAAGAGTAAACCAGAGACCCCCCCCCCCCGAGGCAAAACATTTAGTTACAAATGTTATATATAAAATATATATATTCAAAGATTTGCACAAATATTCCACGATTTTTTTATGACACAGATGCGTTCCTGGTCCTACACTGGATTAAAGAGGCTAATTTTATTTCGTGCCACAAATAGTTGATGCCAGGCTGTGTGGTTTTGTGTGGTGAAGAGAGTGACGTTAGTGTTTTCTCTCTCTCTCTCACACTGTGGTGGAAAGTGTGTCACAGAGAGTGTTGTTCCCACCAACTGTGTCAGGGTCATGTTGAGAGGTCAATGTCACTTGACGGGCTGCAGCTTACTGTATACTGTAGGTGTGACAAACAATCTGAGGTGGGTGGAGAATGTGAGAAGCCTCCAGGGGAGGGAAGTAACTAAGTACATCTACTCAAGTTCTGTACTTAAGTAAAATCTTTAGGTACTTTTACTACTTTCCTTAATAAATTTCCATTTTTTATATTTAATGCTTCTACTCAACTCAGAGGTAAATATTGTACTTTTTACTCGACTACGATTATTTGAAAACTTTTCAATTTAGATTCTTACTACAAAACATACATTAACCACGTAAGACCTATTTTAATACTCCAGCTATTTGAAAATAGCACATCTACAAGCTCACAACGCATCACGATGTGATGCATTGTGAGCTTGTAGATGTGCTATTTTCGGAAGGTTTTGAGTACTTTTGCTTTTGGTACTTCAGCTACATTTTGATGGCAACGATACCTTTGTTCTTTTACTCAAGTGAACTTTTGAATACAGGCCTTTTACTCGTAACGGAGTATTTCTATATTGTGGTATTGCTACTTAAAACATGTGAGTAGCCTACTTCTTCCACCACTGGAAGCATTAAAAAAAAGGAAATAAAAGTATTCCATTTGAGTTGTTGTTTTTGAACGCAAGATGTGTTCTAAATTTAGTGGTAATTCTAGGTGTGAAGGAAGACGGAGACAAATTACTGCAGAAGAGAAAACGGGTATTTTTCAGTCCCGTCGAGAGCTGTCAGGTTCTGGAGTTCAGGATTGGGCTCCGGGGGTCCTTGAGGGCGTTCCAGTGGGTCCCCAGCAAAATGAGAAAAAAAGTGTATATAAAAAGAAAGTCTGAAATTCTTTAGAACGAAATAATAATGCAATTTGTGGTGCAAAATATAATTAAAAAAGGGGATATTCACTCAAGAGGCCTAAAAATGTGTACATTTTCTCCATAGTTTGGGTAGCTCTGGTCTAGTACAAATCATTGTGCTGGATGGTTATATGAGTGTTATGATAATAGGGATGAGTCATCCAGACAGCTAAGACAGGTGTGAGCATGATGTTCAAAGGCCTGGGCTGTGTGCTTCCATGTGGTGGAAAGTAACTAAGTACATTTACTCAAGTACTGTACTTATGTCAAATTTTGAGGTACTTATACCTTACTTGAGTATGTCAATTTTTCACCATTTTATACTTTATACTTACTACATCTCAGAGACAATTACTTGAAATAGATTTGGAATGGATTATTATTACAAAACAATTAAGCCCTATTTTATATACTTTGTCTATTCGAAAATAGCCGATATACAAGGTCACAATGGAAATGCAACACATTGTGTGAGCTTGTACATCTGCTAATTTTGAAATATTTTGACAGAATTTTTAACATTTTGAATGAAACTTGTGAAATGGCACATTCTGCATAATAAGTGCTTTCACCTTTGGCATCTTAAGTATAGTTTAAAGTCAATACTTTAGTACTTTTACTCAAGTGATCTTTTGAATCCAGGACCAGTATTTCTACATTGTGGTATCGCTACTTTTACCGAAGTAAAATATCTTGAGTACTCCTTCCACCTTGTTTGTTATAGAGCCTGCTGCTGCTGAGCCCGACGGATCGCTACCTGACGGAGCAGAGTCTGAACCACCACACCTTCCAGACCCAGAGGCTGGTGGAGCGGCCCGGACCCACCACGCCCACACCCGTACGCTCCTCCAAGAGGAAGCCTCACCACGGAGACAACAGCACCCCCAGCAGGTCAGCAGGGCTCACATTATTTGCTGCACACTCAAGAAAGAGCATGTAGAATGGACATGTACGTTAGTGAGGTGCGGGTCAGGTTTTTTCATAACCCGCCCCAACCCGCCCCGCAAAAACGACCCAGCCCGTCCCGCAACCCGCCAAAAAAAAAATAACACACACAAGCAAGTCCATTCAATTGCTTTCCAGAGAGAGAGAGAGAGAGGGGGACAGAAGGGAGAGAGAGCGAGAGAGAGGTGTGTTTTTGTGTTTATTTTTTTCTTCCGTGGGGTGACCCGCTTCGCCCGCCCCGCGATATTTGCGTAGCAATCTATAACCCGTCCGCCCGCCCCACGGTTCAACCCGCATCACTAATGCGGGTCACTAATGTACGTACAATGTCCGGACTGCCAATCATGGCACGAGGGTAGAGTTTATATGGCCCGCGGCTTCCTTCCTAAAAAGAAATACTGGCCTTACAGTATGCTGATGAAGGCCGGATAGCCCAAAATGTTGTCATCTTGAGGCATAATTATGGAAAAATAAAACAAAGAATGGACTTTTAATTCTGAGTGCAATCATCCATGTTTTGATTTATGGAACGGTTTATTTTGACAACGCACCAGAGTGGTTAGAGTGTGGTTGTAGATATAGAGATAAGTTTGGCCCGCCATGTGAAAGTGTTTTGAAATCAACCTGTGTTTCACAGTAGAATTTGTAAGGATTCCTAAAGGCTTGTTCCATTTGAAATCAACCTGGGCAGGCTGTTTCACGGTAGAATTTGTAAGGATTCCTAACTGCTTGTTGTCATTTGTTGTTTCTTTCTAAAGATGTGAAAGAAGGGCTATTTTTATTTTATTCTTGTATTTATTTTTATAGAGACCTTTTCACACATGGTTACGTATGGCTTCACTGCCATTTGAACACAATTCAATTTATTGCACTCTAAATATAATAGCAATGCAGTGCATGCATGTGGAAAAAGCCTGCATTGTTGTTCACACTTCACAGCACTAGATGAGTGACTTCTTACAGTTGGCTACACTGCCAACAAAAGACTATTGATTGTTGTAATGCCATGCATTTGTATGCGACTTTGTTATGGTCCAAAGGTACTGTATGACAGGAGATACAGTTGGCCGTAAGGTATTTACAATGGTTCCACAATGGAAATATGCTATTTATGCTTTATTGTATTATTCTCAAACTTTTCAACTTTGTGACAGTGAGAGTGTACATTTATACACTCTCACTGTGAAAGAGTGTATGTCTTGTCACTAGTCATGTTTTGTATGGAGAATATAGGTTGCTACCTTCAGGAAGGAGATACAGTGTTCCAACATACAATAAGGTCAAACTGAAGAGGTCCTTTGTAGCCTTGTGTGGCCAGACAATATTATATAATATTATCACGACACACTGCGTGGATATTAGTCTGGTCCCTCTCAGCGATAGATTTTTTTCCAAGGGGCGGTTACAAAAAGATCCAAACGGACTCTATTGGTTAGACCTAAAACCAATCAGAGCAGTGCTTCCTGCTACGTCACACACAAGCGCTGGTGCTGAAATAGTAAACAACGAAAGCTAGCTCCTCTCGTATTTAGTCTGGTAACCAGATGAAAACTATTCTTAACACATCTTTCTGTCCAACAAAAGCTTTAAGGGCAATTGTTTGTTCGTCTGTTAGAAAAGAAATATTTTCTAACACGTTTACTACCGATGCTATGGCGGCGTCCATCTTTGTTGTGAAAAACTTAAAATGTGTCTCCTGCATTGTACGTCATTGCTCCAAATAAGGTGATAAGCCCGCCCACATTTGGATACTGGGCCCTGATTGGTCCCTCACGACTTCGGAGGGAGAGAAATGAAATCTCTATTGAGGGGGGCCAGACCTAATCTGCCGAGGGCTAAAGTGCAATGCAATTTTGCAAAGGCAGATTCGTCTGGTACCAGGCTAGGTCCTTTGTCCATCAGACGACATTGAGGCTTAATCAGGAGTTTAGGCCAGGGGTAGGCTGAGTGGTGGACGTTGCTCTTGTCTTTGTGTATGTATTTTTGTTTTTGTTTTTTGTGTCATGTCAAATGTGTGTACTGTTGTATGTGTTGCATACATGGCTGCTGGGTTGCAAGACGAATTTCAGTGTGAACTGACAAAGTATTATCGTATTGTATCGTATTGTATCTTACCCTCCCTTACGGGTCCATTTGGTTTGTCGTGGGATTCTGGATCAATCAGCAATCGATAAGGCACATAGGAGTCGAGACAATATTCTAGGTGGTGGTTATGCTTTATGTACATGATGTCATGGTCAGAAGTACATTAACACTCATGTCAGTGGTACGGTAGTTCTGCCTCGAGCACAGGGCAGAGATCATAGTTATACTGTAGCTGCCTGGAGGACAAACTGAACCATAACAAGATAGGCTGTACCAAAACAATAGCTATTAGGCCTAGTGGAGACATCTAGGCTCTTACAAGCTGTCACATATCATAATGTATTGTAGAAGTATTATATGTGACGGTAAAATATAAAGGTTAGATATAAGCAGCCATATAATTTCTTCCTCAGGTTCCATTTGTACACTCTCACTGTTATGGGGTCTTCGTGGCCTAATACTGTACATACCACACATGTGAACGATAAAGCCATCACACGCTTAGCACTCAAATTGTAAATGACACTGATCATCCCCTCAACCGTCACTTAATTACATTCATGCCATCTGGACGAATATACAGAACTTTGAGACGTTCACTTTAGTAGGAATTTTGTCTACTCGGCTATTACAGCTTCAAACAAACTGCCTCGCTGACATGTTGTTTGTTTGCTCTGGGTATTCACCCGATCTACTATGAATCACCCCATTCAATGGAAAGGAATTGCTCCAAATGTTCCCATTCTATGGGGTGGAATTGTACAATCTCTGCAACCCCGCTCACCCAGGTTACCGAAATTACTCCTAAAACCCCATTTAATGGAAAGTCTTCTCCATTGGCTGTTCTCTCGGACACCCCGCCCACCTCTTTCAGACTCGGGTTACAAAAATTACTGCAGAAGTCCCATTTAATGGTATTGAGAGGTTGCCATGGCAACATGGGCTAATATTGCGGTGGTTTTAAATGCATTTTGATTATATAACATTTATATTGTCACATTTATAATTTCTTTTTTATTTTCCCGTCCTTCAGTGAATTTATATGATTTTTTTTTTATAATGTATTTATTTATTCATTCTTTAATTTATTTTTTGCTGACCGAAATTGCGTTGCCATTGTGTTTAATTATTAATTATTTAATGATATTGATAATGTAATTTGGGCCATCGTGTTTATTCATTATTAAATGATAAAAATCAGTTTATTTGTTAAGTTTGGTAAGGGAGGGGTGTGGTGGATTGCTCCATTTACAACGCTAACATAAACGATCAGATTTCAAATATGAAGTGCTTAACTAAAGGCCACGGATGTTACAATTGTGTACGTTCCAGCTTGAGTACCCATATCTTCCGTATTGTTCAATAAAAAGCCTTTTAATCCGATCGACGGCCATTTTCTCCGTCTTTTCATCAGCTTTCAACTATGCGATCCTATCGGTTGGGAGGTGTATTGCACATTATAACTCTATGCGAAAATGGCCGACGATCGGATTAAAATGCTTTTTATCCAACAATACGGAAGATATGGGTACTCATGCTGAAACGTCGGCATGTATAACATCCTGGGCATTTAGGTAAGCACTTCATATTTGAAATCTGTACGTTTGTGTAGACGTTACAGTTGTAAATTGAGCAATTCATCACACCAGGTTGAAGAATGTCCATGACCGTCATCTTTCAGGCCTACCGCTGATAACCATTAGCACATTGTCTCAAAGTGGGGTCCGGGGACCCCCAGGGGTACTTGAGGGGGTTCCAGGGGGTCCCCAGCTAAATGATGGACAGGGACCAAATGGACCCTTATGGGTCTGTAACTCTGAGAGTGTACAAATGTAACCAAATGGACCCTAACAGGTCCATTTGGTTCCATTTGTACACTCTCAGAGTTAAATGAACATTGATTTTACAATATGAAAGTGGGTCCCAGAGACCTACATGCCATTAAATGGGGGTCCGTAGCCTAATGCATGTCAAACTGGGGGTCCTTGGTTGAAATCACTGCTAGAGAGCCGTAAAAATCTTCTCTTATGGGGGTCCCTGGCTTATCTTTTCAAATGGGGGTCCGCGGTCTAATAAGTGTCTATTTGGGGGTCCTTGGCACGAAAAAGTTTGAGAACCATTGCATTAGCACATGAAGTCAATTCATTGTTTAATTTCAAATAAGTTTAATTTCACTTATACCACTTCATTCTGTTGATGTTTCTATTTTACTGCTACAGCAATTCATCACAAGGCTTTTTCTTTACTATTTAGCATAAATATAGTCCTGGTTATTTCTCCCTAACGCCCTAAAAAGTCCAAACGGGACTATGTGGTTTGCGCATGTGCAAAGGAACGTTCAACATGGTGTGGTGGGTGTGGTGGGGATTGCTCCATTTACAACGCTAACGTCCAGGTCATAAACGATCAGATTTCAAATATGAAGTGCTTAACTAAAGGCCATGGATGTTAAAATGGTGTACGTTCCAGCTTGAGTACCCATATCTTCAGTATTGTTCAATAAAAAGCCTTATAATCCGATCGACGGCCATTTTCTCCGTCTTTTCATCAGCTTTCAACTATGCGATCCTATCGGTTGGGAGGTGTATTGCACATTATAACTCTATACGAAAATGGCAGCCAATCGGATTAAAATGCTTTTTATTGAACAACACGGAATATACGGGTATTTTTGAGGGATCGTACATAATTGTAACGTCCGTGGCCATGGGGTAAGCACTTTATAGTTGAAATCTAGACGTTTATGTAGATGTACGGGCCGTAAATGGAAAAAGTGCAAACATCAGGTTGAAGTGTCATGATATGAAACCTATCTATCTATCTATCTACATTGGACTGACACAACGTGAGCTAAGAGACGTGGTTTAAATGCAACATAACACACATCACCACCCAAACAAACCTGGAAATATTCTGTGCATTTTCATATTTTGTTGATCATTTTTCGATAAGTGTTTGTTGAGAACGAGAGATTTGTTTAACTTTTCCAACCCCGTGACGTCACGTCAGATTACTTCCGCATTCCGCGTGTTCGTACTCATGTCTCTGTCAGTGTCAATAAAGATCTGACAAAACAAATGTTTTATGATCTATCTAAACGTTCAAATGTTTTAAAAAGGTGCTGACCCTATGGCCACGGATGTTACAATTATGTGCGGGCCCTTAAAAGTACCCGTATCTTCCGTATTGTTTAATAAAAAGCATTTTAATCTGATTGGTGGCCATTTTATCAGAGAGTTGTAATGTTGCGTGAGTGCAGTACACCTTTCAACCCATAGGGTCAGGTGAAAACATATGGAGAAAATGGCCAGCAATTGGATTAAAAGGCTTTTTATTGAACATTACAAAAGATAGAGGTACTTTTGAGAACCCATACATGATTTTAACATCTGTGGCCATGAGTTAATAATTTTATATTTAAAGTGTGAAGATTTATGTTGATGTACAGGCTGTAAATGCAGAAGTGCAAACACCAGGTTAAAGTTTCGCCATGACTGCCATAATGTATTATGGTTTCCAAGTGCTATACTGCCACCGGACATAAACATTAAAACATTAAAACAGATCAAATAATTGCTGTTTGTGGTTCTATAGGGCGCTGGTGTAAAGTAACTAAGTACATTTACTCAAGTACTGTACTTAAGTACAATTTTGAGGTATTTTTACTTTACTGGAGTATTTCCCAATTCTCAGTACTTTAAACGAAATGATGCAACGCTGATATCGCTTTTGTAATGCATTTTATAATATTTAAGGCACCCTGTGTGTATTGTATTCCAATAATAATAATAATAATAATAATAATAATAAGGGTAATAATAATCAAAATAATAATAATGTAATTATAGAGCAGTTTGAATGTAGAGCAGTAACACACTGGAATAATAATGTAATGTATAGAGCAGTAACACACTGGAATAATAATAATAATAATAATAATAAGGGTAATAATAATAATAAGGGTAATAATAACAATAGTTAAGCCGTACACGATAGGGAGTTCCAATAGAAAAATATAAGCCTCGTGTACAATATAGGCTCGAAGTACTTGCGAGCGTACACGCCCCCATAGTTATAATGGGGCGTGTACGCTTGCATATGGGTGTCGTGTACGGCACCTGTGCTGACTACAATTTCCCAATGGAGGGCAGCAGTGAGCCATTTGTTGAGATCTAATAGGCCCATCCACATGTTTTACAGATCTAATTAGCCCATCTACATGTTTTACAGTTCTAATTGCTCCATCCACATGTTTTACAGATCTAATTGCTCCATCCACATGTTTTACAGATCTAATTGCTCCATCCACATGTTTTACAGATTTAATTGGCCCATCCACATGTTTTACATATCTAATTATCCCATCCACATGTTCTACAGATCTAATAGGCCCATCCACATGTTTTACAGATCTAATTGGCCCATCCACATGTTGTACATGTCTAATTAGCCCATCCACATATTTTACATATCTATTTAGCCCATCCACATGTTCTACAGATCTAATAGGCCCATCCACATGTTTTACATATCTAATTAGCCCATCCACATGTTTTACAGATCTAATTTCTCCATCCACATGTTCTACAGATCTAATTTCTCCATCCACATGTTCTACAGATCTAATAGGCCCATCCGCATGTTTTACAGATCTAATTGCTCCATCTACATGTTTTACAGATTTAATTGGCCCATCCACATGTTGTACATGTCTACTTAGCCCATCCACATATTTTACATATCTATTTAGCCCATCCACATGTTCTACAGATCTAATTTCTCCATCCACATGTTCTACAGATCTAATAGGCCCATCCGCATGTTTTACAGATCTAATTGCTCCATCTACATGTTTTACAGATTTAATTGGCCCATCCATGTTTTACACATCTAATTAGCCCATCCACATGTTTTACATATCCAACTAGCCCATCCACATGTTTTACAGATCTAATAGGCCTATCCACATGTTTTACAGATCTAATTGCTCCATCCACATGTTTTACAGATCTAATAGGCCCATCCACATGTTTTACAGATCTAATTAGCCCATCCACGTGTTTTACAGATCTACTGTGATTAGTTCATGTGTACACAGACATCTATAGGTGCGACTGCAGTAAGCCACTTACTGTAGTTAGTTCATGTGTACACAGTGGTTACTCCCTATGGTCTGAGTATCTACAGGGCTGACAAGTAAAGTCTAATAGAGAGTATTAGAGTCTGCTAAAGCCTAGTACACTCTAGTCTAGCCTAGTCCAGCCTGTTCCATGCTAGTATGGCCTATACCACCTTCCCCTAGTCTGTTCTCCCAACAGGCTGGACTATACTAGTTTTGGTGCACTAGGCTGTACTGTACTGTACTGTACTGTACTGTACTGTACTGTACTAGACTCTACTGGTCTCTAATAGGCTGTTTTAAGCTCTAGTAGGCTTTGCTAGGCTTTGCTGGGCTCTATGAGGCTATAAAAGACAGTACTTTACTGTGGCTCATGCAAAACTATGGCTCGTGAACACAAGCTATGGCCCGTGTACACAGTGGTTACTCCCTATGGTCTGAGTATCTACAGGGCTGATGTAACCCAGGTTTCAAAATGTTTTCAAAAGGTTTGTGTCACTGCTGTCTGTGTGTCACTGACAGAGTGACACACACAGTCACACACACACTCAGTCTCACTCAATCAATCAGTCACACCAGTGCTTGCAATTGTCAATCATTGCAATCACAGCCACGCCCTAAAGCAGAGACAGTCTGCAATAGCAGAGTGAGGTGCACACCACTCTGAGGCTACTGCAGACTTCCACCCAAACTAATACTCTCTATTATACTTTACTAGTCCCTTGTCAGCCCTGTAGATACTCAGACCATAGGGAGTAACCACTGTGTACACATAGTGGCCAAATTATTCAAGAAGCCCAATAACCCTAATTTTCAGAACCACATGTTTGTGTGTGAGGAAAGTTATATGGACGCGTCCGGGGTGAAGAGCTGATCAATAATACGTTGTCCGATTGTTTCAGCGCCCCCTAGGGGCCGAGATAATAGTGAAAAACTGTTTGAAAGGAGTAAAAACAAAATTGGACACCTGTTTCTGGGTCAGCGCGTCGCCCCGAACGCGCCCATATAACTCTCCTCGCACACGGCCTTACCATACTCCTTAATTGGCTAGGGTCAAATGTCAAGTTATTTCGCGCAATAAAGCGATATATCTCAAAATCGATGCATTTTTAGAATCCACCTTTCGGATATGTTGTACAGCTCGCCAAGGCGCACGCATGGATGTCTTGTTTGTCCCGGTACGACACTCCTAAGTTGACCTCCTACACTTTCAGAAGGCACATAGAGTCTTATATCTTAAGACCATATCAAAGGACAAAGTCAGAAATAGAAGTGTGTCGTAACGGTACAAACAAGACATCCACATGTGCGTCTCAGCCAGCTCTACAACATATCCAAAAAGTGGACCCTAAGTCCTTATCGTATTCGAGATATTGAGCGAGATAGCGAAGCCGTAACCATAGCCAATTAAGGGATAATTAAATCATGATTTGATATTAGGGTTTGATTATTTCAAATTTTAGCATTATTTTACGTGTAGATTTGGAAAAAAAATGTATCGGAGAAATCACAGGCTTGGAACACCCTAAAACCAACTAGGAAGTGGCCTTTTGAGGCACTTCCTGTTGTCCGAGAAAAAAGAAACTTGCATATTTGGAATCAGCGCCATCACATTAGTCTAAAGCCAGAGTCTCGAAGAAAAATACAATTTCTAAAAATGTAACGAGGGTTGACCTTTGCAGTCTTTTCGCTGACCTTTGAGCTTTATCAGTGTCAGAAAAAATCAGGGCCGGTGCCAAAAAATCTGGCTTACTCTCAATATGGATTGAGAGAAGTTTCGGATTTTAAAAAAATATCTGGAGCGATTAGTTACAGATTTTGTGCTCAACAAAATCAGTTTTTTTATACAAAAGTCAACGTCCAATCTTTTTGGTGACCGTTTGTATTTCTCAAGGTCCTAGAAAATCGAGACCTATCCCATTCAATTCAGCGTCTTTTTTTGAGTCTGAAAAGGTGTTTTTTAATTTAAAAATAAAATATTTTTTAAAAATGTGAGAAAAGCTAAACTTTGAACTATTTCAAAAATTTATAACTTCTTATTAAACAATTCTAGACTATTGATGTAACCTACCATTCGACTCAATATCATATAAATAAGAGGGTGGAAGGGTCAAAATAAAATAATAATATGTTTGTGAAAAAAGCTTCAAGTTTACTAAACTTTAACGCTTGTTTAAACCACTTTTTAAGGGTCATACAAAATCGAGACCTAGCCCATTCGATTCAGCGTCCTCTTCTGAGTCTGAAAACGTGTTTTTTAATTTAAAACAAATATTTTTGAAAATTGTGAGAAAAGCTTAACTTTTTTTTTTCAAAAATCTATAACTTCTTATTGAAGTTATAGATTTTATGATATTGAGTCGAATGGTAGGTTACATCAATAGTCTAGAATTGTTTAATAAGAAGTTATAGATTTTTGAAATAGTTCAAAGTTTAGCTTTTCTCACATTTTTAAAAAATATTTTATTTTTAAATTAAAAAACACCTTTTCAGACTCAAAAAAAGACGCTGAATTGAATGGGATAGGTCTCGATTTTCTAGGACCTTGGGAAATACAAACGGTCACCAAAAAGATTGGACGTTGACTTTTGTATAAAAAACTGATTTTGTTGAGCACAAAATCTGTAACTAATCGCTCCAGATATTTTTTTTAAATCCGAAACTTCTCTCAATCCATATTGAGAGTAAGCCAGATTTTTTGGCACCGGCCCTGATTTTTTCTGACACTGATAAAGCTCAAAGGTCAGCGAAAAGACTGCAAAGGTCAACCCTCGTTACATTTTTATAGCCTCATTAAGCTAATCATATGGAGACCCACTGGACATAATTTGGGAATCCCCAGTATGGAAACAACTCTCTCAGGAGAGCAGTGCAAAGACTAGCCATGGTTTGTGTAGAACAAGGTGTCTCTGGGGAGGGGATGGGAGGCTGCCAAGTGGGATGAGACATCTGTGACAAGGCTCAAGCCCCATGCAGGGACTGCTGATGTTCTCTGTAAATCTTTGTGAAATGTGCTGTTTATGGCATTCCAGAGATTTCACCTTATGTGTACCTAATGGCCCAGTAAGAGTATGCAGGGACGAGAGGAAAGTTGGATGGACTGAAATGTCACATCCTGTTCAGCTAATACCTTCATTCACAATTTTGGAGAATAAGTGACTATTTCTTTGGTTTTTTGTTAGATCTTTATTTGCTCAGCATACACCAGGGTTTCCCAAAGTGGGTGCCGTGGCACCCTAGGGTGCCTTGATGCCTGTCCAGGGGTGATGAAGAATAATTTGATAATGTTTGGAATTCACCAACATCACTTCAGTAAGTTTAACCACTTAGATCCACTATATATATCAGCGTTGCATCATTTCGTTTAAAGTACTGAGAATTGGGAAATACTCCAGTAAAGTAAAAATACCTCAAAATTGTACTTAAGTACAGTACTTGAGTAAATGTACTTAGTTACTTTACACCAGCGCCCTATAGAACCACAAACAGCAATTATTTGATCTGTTTTAATGTTTTAATGTTTATGTCCGGTGGCAGTATAGCACTTGGAAACCATAATACATTATGGCAGTCATGGCGAAACTTTAACCTGGTGTTTGCACTTCTGCATTTACAGCCTGTACATCAACATAAATCTTCACACTTTAAATATAAAATTATTAACTCATGGCCACAGATGTTAAAATCATGTATGGGTTCTCAAAAGTACCTCTATCTTTTGTAATGTTCAATAAAAAGCCTTTTAATCCAATTGCTGGCCATTTTCTCCATATGTTTTCACCTGACCCTATGGGTTGAAAGGTGTACTGCACTCACGCAACATTACAACTCTCTGATAAAATGGCCACCAATCAGATTAAAATGCTTTTTATTAAACAATACGGAAGATACGGGTACTTTTAAGGGCCCGCACATAATTGTAACATCCGTGGCCATAGGGTCAGCACCTTTTTAAAACATTTGAACGTTTAGATAGATCATAAAACATTTGTTTTGTCAGATCTTTATTGACACTGACAGAGACATGAGTACGAACACGCGGAATGCGGAAGTAATCTGACGTGACGTCACGGGGTTGGAAAAGTTAAACAAATCTCTCGTTCTCAACAAACACTTATCGAAAAATGATCAACAAAATATGAAAATGCACAGAATATTTCCAGGTTTGTTTGGGTGGTGATGTGTGTTATGTTGCATTTAAACCACGTCTCTTAGCTCACGTTGTGTCAGTCCAATGTAGATAGATAGATAGATAGGTTTCATATCATGACACTTCAACCTGATGTTTGCACTTTTTCCATTTACGGCCCGTACATCTACATAAACGTCTAGATTTCAACTATAAAGTGCTTACCCCATGGCCACGGACGTTACAATTATGTACGATCCCTCAAAAATACCCGTATATTCCGTGTTGTTCAATAAAAAGCATTTTAATCCGATTGGCTGCCATTTTCGTATAGAGTTATAATGTGCAATACACCTCCCAACCGATAGGATCGCATAGTTGAAAGCTGATGAAAAGACGGAGAAAATGGCCGTCGATCGGATTATAAGGCTTTTTATTGAACAATACTGAAGATATGGGTACTCAAGCTGGAACGTACACCATTTTAACATCCATGGCCTTTAGTTAAGCACTTCATATTTGAAATCTGATCGTTTATGACCTGGACGTTAGCGTTGTAAATGGAGCAATCCCCACCACACCCACCACACCATGTTGAACGTTCCTTTGCACATGCGCAAACCACATAGTCCCGTTTGGACTTTTTAGGGCGTTAGGGAGAAATAACCAGGACTATATTTATGCTAAATAGTAAAGAAAAAGCCTTGTGATAAATTGCTGTAGCAGTAAAATAGAAACATCAACAGAATGAAGTGGTATAAGTGAAATTAAACTTATTTGAAATTAAACAATGAATTGACTTCATGTGCTAATGCAATGGTTCTCAAACTTTTTCGTGCCAAGGACCCCCAAATAGACACTTATTAGACCGCGGACCCCCATTTGAAAAGATAAGCCAGGGACCCCCATAAGAGAAGATTTTTACGGCTCTCTAGCAGTGATTTCAACCAAGGACCCCCAGTTTGACATGCATTAGGCTACGGACCCCCATTTAATGGCATGTAGGTCTCTGGGACCCACTTTCATATTGTAAAATCAATGTTCATTTAACTCTGAGAGTGTACAAATGGAACCAAATGGACCTGTTAGGGTCCATTTGGTTACATTTGTACACTCTCAGAGTTACAGACCCATAAGGGTCCATTTGGTCCCTGTCCATCATTTAGCTGGGGACCCCCTGGAACCCCCTCAAGTACCCCTGGGGGTCCCCGGACCCCACTTTGAGACAATGTGCTAATGGTTATCAGCGGTAGGCCTGAAAGATGACGGTCATGGACATTCTTCAACCTGGTGTGATGAATTGCTCAATTTACAACTGTAACGTCTACACAAACGTACAGATTTCAAATATGAAGTGCTTACCTAAATGCCCAGGATGTTATACATGCCGACGTTTCAGCATGAGTACCCATATCTTCCGTATTGTTGGATAAAAAGCATTTTAATCCGATCGTCGGCCATTTTCGCATAGAGTTATAATGTGCAATACACCTCCCAACCGATAGGATCGCATAGTTGAAAGCTGATGAAAAGACGGAGAAAATGGCCGTCGATCGGATTAAAAGGCTTTTTATTGAACAATACGGAAGATATGGGTACTCAAGCTGGAACGTACACAATTGTAACATCCGTGGCCTTTAGTTAAGCACTTCATATTTGAAATCTGATGGTTTATGTTAGCGTTGTAAATGGAGCAATCCACCACACCCCTCCCTTACCAAACTTAACAAATAAACTGATTTTTATCATTTAATAATGAATAAACACGATGGCCCAAATTACATTATCAATATCATTAAATAATTAATAATTAAACACAATGGCAACGCAATTTCGGTCAGCAAAAAATAAATTAAAGAATGAATAAATAAATACATTATAAAAAAAAAATCATATAAATTCACTGAAGGACGGGAAAATAAAAAAGAAATTATAAATGTGACAATATAAATGTTATATAATCAAAATGCATTTAAAACCACCGCAATATTAGCCCATGTTGCCATGGCAACCTCTCAATACCATTAAATGGGACTTCTGCAGTAATTTTTGTAACCCGAGTCTGAAAGAGGTGGGCGGGGTGTCCGAGAGAACAGCCAATGGAGAAGACTTTCCATTAAATGGGGTTTTAGGAGTAATTTCGGTAACCTGGGTGAGCGGGGTTGCAGAGATTGTACAATTCCACCCCATAGAATGGGAACATTTGGAGCAATTCCTTTCCATTGAATGGGGTGATTCATAGTAGATCGGGTATTCTATGTATTGTACAATACATTATAAAACCACATGATGTCCTCCTCTCTCTCTCTCCTCTCATGTGTTCAGGAGTCACGGCGGGGGAAAGGGCCACCATCGCTCCAGCAGCAGAGACTGCTCCAGCCTGCCGCACCACGAGGACCCCTCCTCCTCCTCGCACTCAGCCAACGACGGTGGAGGAGGAGGAGGAGGAGGAGGAGGAGGTGGGGGCTTCCTCAACGGCAACGTGCCCACCGCCGTCACCCTCAGCCCCACGCTGCACCCCAAGAGCTACCCGTCGCAGGTCATGCTGCACTCGGCCTCGCGCAGCATGGACCTGCCACACCTGCTGGGCTCCACCGACAACGACAACGGCTCCGGGGACTTCGACTCACACCTGGGGCCCAAGGTTTACTAGATTAGTTTTTTTTTAATTATCTCAACCACAAAGGTTAACCCATTAAGACCGTGAATGCATCTGTGTCATTTTCAGATTTCTTTGGCTATTCAAAAATAACAGATATACAAGCTCATAGCCTGGCATGGCCAGACTAATATCACTACGTAAATATTCGTGTGGAATCTCTGTCTGGAACCTGCATTTCCAAGGGGCGAAAAAAATAAATGCCTCTGGTGATAACCCGCCCCATATTTGTAACTGGGCCTTGATTGGTGCCCCACAACTTCGGGGGCAAGGAAATCCAATCACAGTCGAGCTTAGCCAGACCAAATCTGCTGAGGGCTATTTTTCTTTTTTTTGCACTGGCAGATTCGTCTGGTTTCCAGGCTATGAGCTTGTGGATCTGCTATATCTTTTTTAATCGTGAAAATCTGTGCAAATCTTTGAATATATATATATATTTGTAACTCAAATCTTAGCTTCTGGGGGTGCGCGGCCAAATACATATCTAAAAATGTTTTCTAAATCCTAACCGTATTTTGCTATATCAAAGGTGCTCCAACTTTTCCATGTGAAGGACCACCCAAAATGATATGTATTTGGCCACGGACCCCCATCTCAAAATATGTTGTCCCAGGGACCCCCCCAGAAGAAGCACAGATCGGAGTAAAAGAAAATCGCTTTCAAATATGTATTCAAAGATGTGCACAAATGTTTCACTATTTTAAAACAAATCAAAGCATATCTACAAGCTCATAGCGCGGCACTTAAGTGCCGACCCTGAAGTCCAACTACATTGTGTATTGTAATGTTAAGGTGTCGGACGGCCCCGGGGCCAAGTACCTGAAGTCCAACTCGCGGCTGCAGCAGAACCGCCACTCCTTCATAGAGAAGACCAACACACTGACGTCCGGGGACAAGAGGAACCGCCATAGCTACATGGAGGCGGGCCATGGCTCAGGACACGCCTCTAACAAGGTTATTAGAGTTCAGAATTTTTCATTAGGAAGCATGAGCTCAGTTCTGGGCTCTCCCCAGGCTGGCAGAGGGAGAGTAGCGCCCAGGATTACAGCTTGGGCATAGGCACTGGGTGAAAAAATGGGTTGCAAAATTGTGGGATAAAAATTATGTTTTATGAAATTATCTTTCATTAGTTCAAATTAAGCGGTTTCGCTACAGTAGTTTAGTTAGTTTTTATTTTGTGAAAAGGCTTAGTTTTAGTTTAGTTTTTATTAGTTTTAGTGTTAGTTTTAGTTTTATATCAAAACATGGGGTATTTGTCAGGTAGATTCAAAAAGTTCAGAAAAAGTTAAAACATAGTTAATGAAATGGACCATAGATTCCATATGCAACCAAAATGTTAGGGTGTTTGACAAAAACAAAAACTAAGGATATTTTCTCTATGATTTTAGTTGGTTTTAGTTAGTTTTGTCAACATACAATACAGTTTCAGTTATTTCCTAGTTTTTTTCTAAAGCCTCGTTTTTATTTCTATTTCAGTTAACACAAATGTTTTTTAATTCTACTTCAATTCAGTTATTTTGTTAGTTTTAATTCACTCTAGTAACCTTTGACCCCTTCCTCCTCCTAAAGTACGCCTACCTGAACCTGTCCAAGAGCCACGGGACGCTCAGCGACGCCAAGTCCGTGGGCAACCTGAACGAGGTCCACCTGCAGCCCGACGAGCCCTCGTCCACCCGCTACTTCCCCAGCAGCTGCCTGGATCTGACGGCGCCCGGCAGCCCCTCGCTCCACCGCGGCGAGCGAGCGGCGCCCGGGTGGGGCGGCGGAGGAGGAGGAGGCGTGCGCTCCTCCGAGAGAGAGAGCAACACCCTGGACTCATCGTACCGGCGCGCCTCCTCGCGTCACAAAGCCTCGGAGGAGGCCAAGTCCCAGCAAGAAGCCTCGGATCAGCAGGTATATCCTATACAGAAGTTTCTACTTTCTAATGTACAGAATGTTATTTAGATAGCATGTTTGGTTCTCAAAGTGGGGTCCGGGGACCCCCAGGGGTCCTTGGCGGGGTACCAAGGGGTCCCCAGCTAAATAAGCATCACAATCATTTTAACCACTTTAACCATTATTGTATACTTTGGCTATTCAAAAATAGCAGATATATGCTATGAGCTATGTAGATCTGCTATTTTCTTTTTTTTAACGTTAATATTTGTGCAAATCTTTGAATACATTATTTTTTTTAACAACATTTTTTACTCAAAGCTTTGCTTTGGGTGGGGGGGGGACGCAATCTGGGAACCCATTCGGTAAAAAAAGGAAAAAAGGAAAAATATACATTTTCCTAGTTTTTATTTAAATTAGTTTTTCCCTTTTTTGTTTTGCCTCTAGGGGCACCACCTCCTTTTTTGGGTAGAAACAGGAACTCAGTTTGGCTCCCCCCCTTTCTTAGTCCACTTCCTCTCAGGTGCTTCTGTGTAACAAAAACACTACATGTTTAGGGCTGTTAGCAGAATCTGTCTTTAGAGTTTAGTTTTGATACTACTTTTGTCGTGTGACACGGTGGTCGAGACGCGAAATGTGCCTTTAGTCTGCTTATTGAGGATCTCTCACTTAAGTAAGTGGCTCTGGATAAGAGCGTCTGCTAAACTTTAACTTTTTGTAGCAGGCGGAGAGCGCCGGAGCCAACCCGCACTCCCTCTCCGCACCACACGAGGCGCTGGCGTACGGCCTGGGCTACACCAGCCCCTTCTCCTCGCAGCAGCGGCCGCACCGTCACTCCATGTACGTGCGGCGGGACCACCAGAGGACGCACGGCGGCGGGGAGGGCCTGGACGTGGGGGGCCAGGGGGGCGGGGGGCTGCCCGGCAGGACCAGCAGCCTCCAGATGCTCTCGCCGCAGCTGCAGCATCGCACGCTGCCACGCCACTCTGGAGGAGGAGGAGGGGCGTCCAGGGACGAGGACGGGAGACGCGAGGTCAGTCAGTCAGTCATCATCAATCAGCCGCTCTCTCCTCCCCCTAGACCAGTGGGTTTCAACCTTTTTCATGCCAAGGTCCCCTAAATTGATATACATTTGGCCACGGACCCCCATCTGTAAATGTTTTGTGCCAGGGACCCCCAGAAGCAAAGATTTGAGTTTTGACTCCAGCTTGTACAGGAAAGCAATGTATTTTTCTGCTTTCTGGAGGTCAAATAAAGGCGCAGTGCACATTTTTGCACACACACACACACACACACACACACACACACACACACACACACACACACACACACACACACACACACACACACACACACCCCTGTATGCATGCTGCTGTGTCACAAAGCTCACCCCCCCTATGCTATGCTTGGTCACCCCCCCCCCCCCCCCCCATCAGGGACCCCTTCACCGCCTCCTTCCACAGGCAGCGGCAAAAGAGCGAGGTGGGACTTCACAGGCCGTTCCACCTCGGCCCCCACACACACACACACACACACACACACACACACACACACACACACACACACACACACACACACACACGTTCAGCCCAACTCATAAAGCAACGCTCTGAGAGTGCTGCTGAGGCCGTGGGTGGAGACTGCTCTCATCATCTCTCTCTCTCTCTCTCTCTCTCTCTCTCTCTCTCTCTCTCTCTCTCTCTCTCTCTCTCTCTCTCTCTCTCTCTCTCTCTCTCTCTCTCTCTCTCCTCTCTCCCTCTCTCTGCCTGTAGCTGGTCATTGTGCTTTGCTTCCCTGTGATGTGACTGGCTGCTTTATAATGATGTAGTCGAGGCTGACAGCGTAGGACATTATGATTTAAACACTTAAAGGGACATGTGTGAAACCCTAGGCTGAATTTGTAGCTTGTTTTCAAGTTCATGTTAAAAAAACTACTGCGTCTGACTAAGACAATGGCGGACCCTGTCAAGCCCTCCAAATAAATACCCATGTGTGTGTGTCTCCAAGAATTGAAAAACACACGACAAGATAAGACCCTATAGGGGTTTTCATGCCCCTTTTTAAATATGATGTATTTATGATTGTATAATATTGTAGGAAGCATATTGAAGTCTCTCTGTCTCACTTAGTGTGTTATTGTGTTGTTATGATGAGTCAGATGGGGATGTACCACGACGGCCAGCCAGAGGACGGAGGGGCGTCCAAGGAGAACCGCATCATGTACAGTGACTCCATGCCCAGGAGGGTGGGCAGCTTCTACAGAGGTTGGTTTAACCTGACAGGGCCTTTTAACCACTTAAACCCGGAGTCCCTCAGGGCTCTGTACTAGTGTGTTTTCTGTTTTCTGTTAAGCTTGTTTTCTGGGGGAATGTGTTAAGTGTTGCACCCGTACTTGTGTTTTTGTAACAGTACCATCTCCACGGCCGGACAACTCCTTCCATGACCCCAGGAACCAGGGCCGAGGCTCCAGTGTGCCCGGGGAGCCCAGCGGCCTGTCCAACCACTCCAAACGACAGTCAGCCTTCGACCCTTGGTACTGTAAATACACATCTCGTTCTAGGGCAGAAACAAACATGTTCCTGTTGAGGACCCCAAATAGATTTATGGAATTTGCTAATAAGATGACTTTCACCCATGCCCCAGTGGTCAATGTTTATCTGTTGTCATGATTGAATTTGTGCTCATTAAAAGATAATGTGATGAAGGGCTGAAAGACTTAAATTAAGATGTATATGTTTCCCTGATGAGTACATAATGAGTACTTTTACTTTTGGTACTTTAAGTATATTTTGATGTCAATACTTTTGTACTTTTACTCGAGTACATTTTTAATTCCGGACTTTTACTTGTAATGGGGTATTTCTACATTGCAGTATTGACACTTTTACTTAAGTAAAAAAAAATGTAGTACTTTTTCCACCCCTGCAAATCAGTACCAGTTCTGAAAACCGTCAGACTCTTTGTTACGAGTGAAGTGTCATTTGGATCCTTCATTCCCTTCCTCTAGGCCTGGTCCGGATCCTGTAGTTCTGAACCCACCAGAGCCAACCAAAGAGAAGGAAAAGCAGGGCTTCTTCAGAGCAATAAAGAAGAAAAAGAAAAAGTCCCAGCAGGTGAGTGAGTGCTACAGCATGTCTGTCACTTAGTGAGAGTCAGTGAGCCAAGTGTTTGTGTGTATGTCACCCTGTCACACACACACACACACACACACACACACACCTCTGTCTGTCTGTCTGTGTGTGTGTGTGTGTGTGTGTGTGTGTGTGTGTGTGTGTGTGTGTGTGTGTGTGAAGACATTATCTTAATCACTTAAGCTCATATACGACAAGTAGTGAAGCAATCTACAATCTCACACGTCGCAAATGCATCGCATCGTGACGGGTTGTGACTTGTACATCGTCTTTGAGCTTGTATTGTAGACGGACCCCTCAGCCATCCCACCAATACAAGCAAATCCAACCCTGGTTACACACTGTCAAACTGTCTGTGTGCCAGTAACTCTTTGTGTGTGGTACTGGTTCCTTGTTGTATCCTTCCAAAGTAGAGGTCTTCACGGGTCCAAAATGACGGCCCCACTCCCCTAATGAACACAAGATGCGATTTGCAGTGGTGGAAAAAATACTCACATTTTTTTGTATCAATACTGCAGTGTAGAAATAAGTAAAAGTTCGGTAATCAAAATTTACTAGAGTAAAAGTACAAAAAGTATTGGCATCAAAATATACTTAAAGAACTAAAAGTAAAAGTACTCATTATGCAGAATGTCCCATTTCACAAGTTCAACATGTATAAAAATCTTTTGAAAATAGCAGATCTACAAGCTCACAATGTGTGAGCTTTTGAGCTTGTATATCTGCTATTTTCAAATAGCCGAAATATATATAGAGCTTAAGTGGTTAAGCTCTATATAGAGAGATCGCAAAACTAAGCTATGATGACTAAAACCAAGACTAAATATATTGACAATTTCGTCAACAAATAAAAACTAGACTAAAATGTTAGGAAGGGTGGAGAAGAGATCCAGTAGAACTGAAAGACAAGTCCTTTTAGGTTTGGTTGTGCTTGGGTGTTGCGCTCTGAAAATAGCATCGCCAAAATACATTTTAGTCGACTAAATCAACTGTAGATTTAATCCACTATTAATCTTATGATATTTAGTAGACTAAAACTAGACTAACAGTAAAACATTTCAGATGACTAAAATATGGCTAAAACAAAATGGAATTTGATTCAAAAGACTATGACTAAAACCGAATCAAATCAAATTTGCTGTCAAAATCAACACTGCCCTAGCCTGGCTCCAGCTGCTGAAATCGCTAGCCTCGCATTCAGGGTCTGTTGACGCTGTAGAAGGCAGTGTTTTATCGTTTGCAAATCTAAACGACCCAATCGGGATCGGGATAATCCAGTATGAACCAAACGCCAAAGAGTCCCACTTTGGCAACGCCCCCATCTCAGAAACCGTCTGCACGGAGAGGCCTTTCAGACTGAATAATGGTGTGAAACAAAATGAAAATTCAGGCTGAGTGTCAGGCTAACACTGCCCCCCTAACCAGTGAAGACCTCTGCTCCACAGTGCTGTTTTCCTGTGTGGAGTTCATGTTGCTCTTGTATTGCAGATGGAGAACCCAGATGGAGGTGGTCCTCCCGTCATCAAGAAATCTCTTTTCCCCCTCTTTAACTCAAAGACTAGCATAAAGCATAGCTCCTCCATGCGAGTTCTCCCTGTGTTGTCCTCTCCCATGATGGTACAAGACATGTTTTTATGGTCTCTAACATGTCGCCGTTCCGTCGGGCGGAAACCTTGTATGTCCAAAACTCGGTGGCTCCAGCGGGTAACCGGAACGCTCGCCCCAAAACACACTCGCCCCGATTTTTTTTCGCGGACTGCTTCCCCCCCCCGCGCGGTTCTTGTATTGGTTTTACTGAGGTTAAAGGGCAAGACCACTTTGGTAGAGGTTTGGGTTGTGTAGTTACCTTGCCATGATGTAACTCCTGGTGGACAAGAAATAAAAAAATTATTGCTCCATTCATTGAAATTGATAATCCAAAATATGCTCCTCATTGACTTTACATACAACATATCTCAAGTCACTCTTTTAGAAAGTAAATGAACACAAACAAAGATCATGCAGACAATATAGAACATCACCAAACCCTGTATTGTTTGTTCTTTTAATAAAAATGTCAACTTCCTGTTGATTTTACTATTTGAAGATCCGGATCTGTGGATCCAGTCCGGGTTTTCATCTTTAAAAAAAAAAAAAAAACAGTACTGGGTTAGGTGATGTTCTATATTGTCTGAATCAACTTTGTTTGCGTTTGTTTACGTGCTAAAAGAGTGGCGTTGAGAGCTGTTTCACTGTACCATGTAAGTCAACGAGGAGCATACTTCGAATTATCAATTCCTAATCAATGGAGCAATTATTTTTGATTTCTAGTGGTCTTGCCTTTTAAGGTTAGGAATAGGGTTAGGTTTAGGCTTAGTTTTACAGAGGTTAAGTTTAGGAATTAGGTTTAGGCATAGTTTTACTGAGGTTACGTTTAAGGTTAGGTTTACTGAGGTTACGTTTAAGGTTAGGTTTACTGAGGTTACATTAAGGTTAGGTTTAGGCATAGTTTTACAGCGGTTATGTTTAGGAATGCCTTCTGGCGACCGTTCCAAGGTCCCGGATTTGACCCCGGGGGCGAGTGTGTTTTGGGGCGAGCGTTCTCATATTCCATCCAGTGTACTTATTATTTAGTCACAAGCTCTTGTTAATCATTTTTCCTTGGATTCATATTCATAAAAACCCACAGACAGACTTTTATTTCAAAAATAGAAGATCTACAAGCTCACAAAGCATCACGATGCAACACTTTGTGAGCTAATAGATCGGCTATTTACATTACTTTTATGGGACACTGTGGTACAACAAAGTAGAACATTAATTTATAAAGAAAAAAGACCCATAAACAGGGAAATGTGAAAGATACAGGGTTTCTGCCCATCCCTCTAACTCCATGTTCGTGTCTAAACCCTGTGCTGTTGCATGCACTAACAACCACATTAATCAACTTGTTTCTTAATCCAAAATCATCTTCAAGGGTGTCATATTAATAATTTCATGATAAACTGTGTGGTGTAATTAGAAAATACAGAACTAAACAAGCCAGAGCCATCTACAGCAGAACTATATTGCGTATGAAATATTTAATTTTAACCACTTAAACCCTATATACTTCGTCATGGAACGAAATAGCCGATCTACAAGCTCACAACGCATTTCGAACTTGTAGATCAGCTATGTTTGCTCCTTTTTTCCCCATTTTTGCCTATAATGACATGCCCAAAAAGGTTGAAAGTGGACAATAGTTTATACTTTTAAGTATACGATACTTATAAAATATAGTTACAACAGAGTGCCTTCCACTATTTCCACAAAGTCCAAATTGGATTGAAAGATAAAACTCCTGCACTCTGTCTTCAAATGCAATAAAAATGTTCCCATCAAAACTGTTCTCTTGCATTTGAAGACAGTGTGCGGGAGTTTTTTCTTTCAGTTATTTTTGGCAGTGGTTTGGTCTTCTCCTACGCACCTGTCGCCTTTGTAGGTGTGCAAAAGGCTAACAAGTTAAGTCCAACTTGGATAAATCAAAAAGTTTTAATTCATGAGAAAACTTGTGGTTCTGGTGAGTGAGTTCTGACTTCAGTAGATGTGTGTGGGATAATTATGATCAAATACTACTAATCTCAGCTCCATGTCTAACAGCATGTCTCAGGTAATGAACGGGGGAAAAGAGAGGGGGTTTCGCCCCAGGCTTGGATGAACAGTTTGAGGTGCAGAGAGATCAAGATTAAGATTATGTACGGTGTTTGCATGCTCCCACTGTCAGCTGGAACTAAATCCAAAGTCACACACCTATCCACTACTGTGCCCTTCTGAGTGTGCTGTACCCTAACACCATGGTGAGACTATGTTATAGCCCCCCACTTGGAGAGTCCTAGACCAATTACTAGGCGCACTGTAACGATGCACTCAACTCACAATACTAGGTTCACGATACGATTTGTCACTCTTTTTTTAAACACAACATTATTTTCCAGACAAATTTTTCCTACACAAATCCAGTATTTTCTTCTCTTCTCTTTTTTTTTTTTTACAATACTGTTTTCTCTTATCCTCTTTTTAATACAGAAGCAAATAACTGAAAACTATTTTTTTATCAATTCTCTTACAAAGATCCTGTATTTTCTTTTCTTTTTTTGTCTTGTCTAGATTGTGCCCTCTGCTGTTTGCATCGCGATACATTCTTTATTAAATCGATATAAATTGTCACCAGTTTGAATCGATTTGAATCGATTTAGGATAAATCGTTACATGCCTAACAATTACCAATGTTTTTACTGATATTTTGTAAAGAAGATTTTGTCTCTGTCAGATAGGAAACCTCATTATGTCCAAAAAACAAATTCAAAAGTAGCAGAGTTTTGAGCTTGTAGATCTGCTACTTTTGATGCTTTTGTGTGACGCTGTAGTATGATCAAGTAGGGCGTTAATTTATGAAAAAAGCACAAAAAGTTAAAATATGGAGATAAGAGGTTTCTGCCCCGACAGCAACACTAAACCAGAAAATGGAAATCACTGGTTAATGCAGATACCAGGTATAACAGTCTCATCTGCTTGGGGTTAGGGCTGTGCTCAGGGGTGCATGCTCAGTGTGTGTGTGTGTGTGTGTGTGTGTGTGTGTGTGTGTGTGTGTGTGTGTGTGTGTGTGTGTGTGTGTGTGTGTGTGTGTGTGTGTGTGTGTGTGTGTGTGTGTGTGTGTGCGTTCGAGGGTTTATATATATATTATATATATATTCTGGGTATAATGATTCTCTGTGGTTTTGTGGCAGCAGAGTGCCAGTGACGGGGCGGACCACGGGGTCATGCAGAAGTCGTCCAGGTCCTCGGGGCACCAGAGCGGACGTCACCGGAGCCGTGACAAGAGCCGGGAGCGGGACCAGTCACGGGACAGGGACAGGGACCGGGACAACGACTGGCAGCCTGAGAAAGTGTCAGAATCTCACTCTCAGGTACTCCCAGTGGTGGAAGAAGTACTCGGATATTTTACTTAAGTAAAAGGAGCAATACCATAATCTAAAAATACTCTGTTACAAGTAAAAGGCCTGTGTGCAAAATGTTACTTGAGTAAAAGTACAAAAGTATTGGCATCAAAATATACTTAAAGTACCAAAAGTAAAAGTACAAAAATGTTTGAAAATAGCCTATGTATAAAATAGGGCTAAGTGGTTAATGCATGTTTTATAAGATAATAATTTATATCTGCAAAGTAACTAGTAACTAAAGTTTTCAAATAATTGTAGTGGAGTAAAAGTACAATATTTGCCTCTGAGATGTAGTGGAGTAGAAGTAAAAATAGAAAAAAAATGGAAATACTCCAGTAAAGTAAAAAATACCTCAAAATTGTTTTAAAAAAAAAAAGTACAGTACTTGAGTAAATGTACTTAGTTACTTTACACCCCTGCTCGTCGTGCTGTGGAATACACCTCCCCCCTCTCAGTCAGGAGGACTGCAGGCTCGCTCCTCAAATGCAAGTTAAAATCACACAGAGCTCATTATATTGGCCAAGTGTGAGGATAGAAACAGCTGAGTCAGCGTTTTACTGCCATGGTGAATGTCAATGTGAAACAGTTCCCCATGCCCAGTCATGAACAGTGCAGTACACTAGGTACTGTACTTTACTGTACTGTACTGTACGCGCCCTCACAAATATTGAGCTTGGCGCGGACCATGCCCCAGAGGATTTATGCTGAGCTCTGCTGTTTGCACTGGTTCTCAATGTCTGTCTGGTCAGGGGACTATACAGCGGTGGTCCATAGGGACTACTAGGGGTTACGGATCTGTAACTGAGAATTACATTAAAGCATTGGTTCTCAAAGTGGGGTCCGGGGACCCCCAGGGGTACTTGAGGGGGTTCCAGGGGGTCCCCAGCTAAATGATGGACAGGAACCAAATGGACCCTTATGGGTCTGTAACTCTGAGAGTGTACAAATGGAACCAAATGGACCCGTTAGGGTCCATTTGGTTCCATGTGTACACTAAATTAAATTAACATTGATTTTACAATATGAATTGGGGTCCCAGAGACATACATGCCATTAAATGGGGGTCCGTAGCCTAATGCATGTCAAACTGGGGGGTCCTTAAAATTAAAATGGTTGAAAATCACTGCTAGAGAGCCGTAAAAATCTTCTATTATGAGGGTCCCTGGCTTATCTTTTCAAATGGGGGTCCGTGGGCTAATAAGTGTCTATTTGGGGGTCCTTGGCACGAAAAAGTTTGAGAACCACTGCATTAAAGAGATAGATCACCCCAAACATGACTTTTTTGCTATCGATTAGTCACCCCATGGAGACTTGAAGTCATGGATATGTCAATCATTTGATGACCAGCGAACCGGTAGGCATCGGTTCCGGAAGGAGACACAAAGGAGACTCTTTGTCAAAAATGTGTCGCGTCCATGAAGCGTTGTGAGCTTGTAGATCGGCTCAATGACTTAACGAATTGATTCGCATTATGTGGGGAACAAAAAAAAATTTGACCGGAACCCACTACCACCTTTTTTCTAAACCCGGATCACACAGTTCAGTTTGAGAATGAATAGCAGGCTTTCCTCCATGGTGGAAAGCCTGGTGGTGACGCGAGGTTAGCTCCTAACTAACCTCAAAGGAGGGGCCGGACCCCCCGGTAGCTGAAACACTGCTCTAAATGCCTCTCTCTGTCTCCAGGGACGTCACAGGCTCTCAGAAGGTGGGGAGGATGGACTTTACTATACCCCTTATTTTACACTTTGGCTATTCAAAAATAGCAGATATACAAGCTCATAGCGCGGCTTGTAGATCTGCTATTTTTAAAAAATCGTGAAAAACATTTGTAACTGTCAAATGTAAACACATTTTGTATTTTCCAAATTTTGCGTTTTTTTTTGGGCGGATTTTGTTAGTTTTTTTTTCCGTGTTTTGGTTACTTTATTGGTTACTTTTTTGTTTTTGTTTTTGTTTTAGGGTTAGGTTATTTAATTATTATTTTTGCCTGATTTTACCGATTTATTATCAAAAAAAATGTTTTTATTTTTCATTTTTTTTAAAAGTGGGGGGTATGAAATCACGGATCTGTGAGAGTGAGGGTGTCGCGTCGTACGCACAGTGAATGGCCGTGACGCCCCTGTCTGTCTGTCTCTCTCCTTTCTCCAGAGTCAGCCGCTGCGCTCTCTGCGCAAGCTCCTGCACCTCACCTCGTCCTCGTCGTCCTCCAACCAGGCGGCCCAGCAGTCCGACATGCGCTTCCAGCCCCACGGCAACTCGGCCTCGGCCAAAGGCGGCTTTCACTCAGGACTCAGCACGCCGCAGCTGAAGAGCCGCCAGTCGGCCTACCCGCAGCACCCCGCGCAGCTGGAGGGGGGGGGCTGGCACCCGTCGGCCCTGGGCCGCGCCGAGGGCAACCCTTACCCGGAGCAGCTGGGCATCAAGGGAGGAGGAGGAGGCCAAAACGGGCACGGCGGCTTCAGGCGCCCGTCCCGATCCCGTATGCCAAACCTCAACGACCTGAAAGAGACCGCCCTGTAGTGATAGTAGTGGTGGTTAGTTCTAGTGCTCCTATACCCTCCAGCTCTCGAGCCTACATTTATTCTCTGTAGTACGACTGTAGTCATGACCGACGGAATACGATGGCGGATACAAGTGTCCGAAATGAGTTTTCACCCACGGGCGGCTGACGTGTTTTCCCTTAGGGATAGGGTGAGAAGTCCATTCACCCTGGAGCGACTCGGGAGTGGAAATGCTGCTCCTTCACTTGGAAAGGAGCCAGTTATGGTGGTTCAGGCATCCAGTACGGATGCGTCCCGAGCGTCTCCCTAGGGAGGTCCTCACTGCATGTCCCACTGGGAGGGGGTCCCGGGGCATACCAAAGACCAGATGGGGGGAGGGGGGGGGGATTATATCTCCACGCTGGCCTTGGAACGCCTCGGGATCCCCCCAGGAGGAAGTGACTAATGCCCAGGAAAGGGAAGCTCTGCCGGAACTGTTGCCCCCGCGACCCGACTCCGGATTAGCGGTTGAAGATGGATAGATGGTGGATGGATGGTCTGTCCTTTTTTGGCAAACAACACAGTCATACTACAGAGAATAAATGAAGCTTCAGAATTAGGGCGCGGTCACATAACCGGCGCCAGAAGTGTTGTAGCCGACGCAAAGCCGACGAGGCGTCAGACGTGGCAGTTATTTCACATGCTGTGTTGCAGGGTTGTGGGCAGTGCTGGCTGGCTTGGTGCTTGTTTTCTGGTGAGTAGTTCATTTGACTTACACTGGTGTCGGCTCGATGAAAGAAAACTACAAGCAAAATGGCTGCCAAGTGGGGTTAACCAACCACAGCCCTTCTATACTATTGGTTGAAGTCCGGGGGGCAAAGTTCACCAATATTGAACTCCAAGCTTCAGAATGCGTTGAAAGCCAAGCGTGTCATTGTTGTGCCGCAATGAGAGGCTCCGCCCCTTTGCTCTCATAGGACGGAAGTGAACAGGGAAGCTGACACTTGTGACACGTATGTGTGACCCCGTGACCTTATTTCTGTCCTCTACGACGTATTAACCCCTCGGTTTGTCCAATAGCTTCAGCACCTCTGTCACATGATGCTACACGTGTACTGGACACACACTCGCACACACACACAACCCCACCCACACACACACACACACACACACACACACACACACACACACACACACACCACCACCCACACACCCACCCACCCACCCACCCATCCACCCACCCACCCACCCACACACACACACACACACACACACACACACACACACACACACACACACACACACACACACACACACACACACACACACACACACACACACACACACACACACACACGGTAACCGGAAGAGTGAGCACGTGAGAAGTCCAGGCACCTAATATTTTTCAAAATGTAAAAAAACTATGAATAAGTGTATGTTTTGAAATACTGAAATAAGGTGAAGTATGTACATGATTTGAACATTTAAGACCTAATATTTCAACAATTGCTACAAATAGCTACAAACCTGTGGTTAGCCAGTCATTATGAACATACGAAACAATACGTTGAAGGGTAGATTTAGGTCTGACAATGATGTAACATGCATGTTCACATCATGCATTACTTCAGACCATTTCCAAAAGTATACTTTTTTTCTAGACTTTTTTCCACATTTGGAAAAAAAATATCAATTTCACACTGAGGTGCCCAGGCTTAGGTGACCTCTCTTCCTGTACACACACACACACACACACACACACACACACACACACACACACACACACACACACACACACACACACACACACACACACACACACACACACACACACACACACAGTATGGTACCGAACCCTCATGGCTCCAAACACTGCTTGCAAATAGGCCGACACGATAGGCCCTCTCCTTCCATGTCTTAATTTTTTAACAGCTTCCATGTTTGATAAAACTTTATATTATCTGTATAATTCCTATTATAATTTTTGTTATGAAATATATTATATATATATATATATATATATATATATATATAGATATCACACATGAAATTATGTATATGAATAGGTAAGATGTAGATTTAAAGTGCAAGTATTTTTGTTTCTATTCAATAGAGATATATATATATAGTACACTTTCCTTGCGTAGTAATTCCTTAAGACTATTATTGTAAAGCAGTCTGCACAGGCATAGGGTGTGTCGGGAAATACGCACTGAGAGTGCTGGAGTGCTCTCTGGTCGTTGGACAATTCAGAGCGCTCTGTGCGATGTCGTTCAGAAATTCAAAGCGTTCGGTGCGTTGTCGTTTGAAATTCAAAGCGTTCGGTGCGTTGTCGTTTGAAATTCAAGGCGCTCGGTGGTGCACTGCTGTTGGGGAATTCAGCGCACTGCGCTCTAGGTGCACTGAGTGCGCACACTTACTGACCCTGCTCAGAGGCAGACTTGTGTCTTGTGCGTTGATTGCAAATACTGATGAAAACCGAAAACAAAAATGAGTGAAATAATGAATTGCTAAATGTGTGTTTGACAAGGCTAAATGCGTGCTAAACAAGGCGAGGCCAGCTAGACAACGCCAGTGCTACTGCCAGTAGCTGCCGGTTTACTGCCAGTTTATCATCCAGACACCAGGTGCGTGGGGCAGGTATGGGAAGCAGTGAGGGTCCCATGTCATTTTTTATTCGGGGGCCCACTTGCAATGCCCTCACGGCCCACCAGTGGGCCCGGGGGCCACAGATTAACAACCACTGCACCACACACCCTCCTCAGGCAAGGTGTGTTGTTTTCAAGGAGAAAGGTAAAACATCCGCACTCTGGTTTAAAGCTCCTAAAACGTACTGTATTAATGCCGTCACGTTTCGACCTTATAGGTCGATACGTTGCGCCATTCTTGCCTTGATGTCCAGCACCTGGCCCAAACTACAGGTACAAGATGTGTCGTTTTAGCTGACCGTTTCGTAAAGATCGACTGAACTCGTGCACACTATGACGTCACCGCCAGAGCTGTCTTGACAGTTGAGCGTATTTCCGAACGCACCCGCAGTGTTTATGAGTTGATTCCATAGAGATGAGTGCTGTGTCAGGTGTGTTGCATTGTGTTCATTTCCATTTAGAAGTGTTCGGTCTTCGTCTAGATGTACTCTGTCATACTGGTAAGAGAAACCTGCTCAAACCTGCACCCAGTGGTGGAAGAAATACTTTTTTACTTAATTAAAAGTAGCAATACCACAACATTAGAAAATACTCAGATATTTGACTTAAGTAAAAGTATCAATACTGCAATGTAGTAAGTCCGTTACAAGTAAAAGTCTGGAATTCCAAATTTACTTGAGTGACAGTACAAAAGTATTGGTATCAGAATGTACTTAAAGTACTAAAAGAAAAAGTACTCATTATGCAGAAGGTCCCAATTCACAAGTTTTCAAATATCTATAAAAAAGATAAAATCTATACAAATCCTTTGAAAATAGCAGATCTACAAGCTCACAACGTGTCGCTTCGCGACGCGTTGTGAGCTTGTAGATCGGCTATTTTCAAATGGCCGAAGTATAGGTCTGAAGTGGTTTTGTTGTAATAATCAAAATCTACAAAGTAACTAGTAACTAAAGTTTTCAAATAATTGTAGTGGAGTAAAAGTACAATATTTGCCTCTGAGATGTGGTGGAGTAGAAGTAAAAGTAATGATTTGGAAATACTCCAGTAAAGTAAAAATACCTCAAAATTTGACTTAAGTACGGTACTTGTGGACATGCACTTAGTCACTTTACACCACTGGTAAAACGCCTGCATTCAACCTTTTTTGTTCACTAAAAGTACAAAAGTATTGACATCAAAATTATACTTACAGTACCAAAAACCAAACTCTTTCAAAAATAGCTAAATTGTACTAGAACTTGAAGAGTAACTGTATTTAGTATTTACTTCAACACCACTGCTTGCACTTCACTAGTTAAGTTCATCTCAAAGTTGTCTTGTTTGGGGTAATAGCTGCAGTCAGCCAATGTTCCGCAGATTGGCTTTGACAATCAAAAAATATATTTGCTTGTTATTTATAAGGATAAATAGGTTTTTGTTTCGTTTAGTTATTTTTTTGCTGTATTTAAATGCTCTTATGTTAGTAACTATGATGCCATAACAATTTTTGGAACACACTCTGACCTACACCGCCCTCTGTAGGCTAGATTGAAGCACTGCGTTTTTACTGTTCTATTTATTGGCTGAGAGAGACTTTATGCAGCAACAACTTAGGGACTGTCTATAAATAATAAAGTTAAGCCACTTATGCAAAAATACACATTACTAAAGTTATGGAATTGATAGTGTTCTATTATGAAAACTTAAACATAATTATACCTCAGTTATTATTACTACTAGGGCAAGCATAGAGCGTTTTGTTGCTTTTAACCGTTTGTATAGCAGGTCAGTGTGAGGGTTAGGTTATCTATGTATGTAAGGTTCAACACTTGAAGAAAAGGGTATTTTTTACTACAAACATTTCTTTAGGAGAACTATTATCAATGTTATACGGTCCCTTAGATGTGAATTCAGACGAAGCAAAATCTTTATCTATATTTTGCACAGTTTTGAGCAAAGTAATAGTGACCAGTTTATGGCAAAGGACATCTGCGGTTGTCGTACTAATGTACCCAATTTATGTTTTGTCGTACGATGGCGTCGCATGTCGAAAATAGACCATCTACGAGGCGTTTGTGAGCTTGTAGATCTGCTATCTTCGGTGCGCGACACTGTCGTACAACAAAGTATAAATGGGGTTTAAAAGGTCTTAATTATTATGGAGTACAGAGGTACCGCCCCTACAGAGGTTCGAGGAAATTATGTCACTACTTTCATGCTCCCAAATGTTTCACAAACTCAATTCACAAATATTCCACACACACAGAACAAGTGTTAAAGAATTTAAAGCAATATTTGTTCCCACAATATTTAGTGGGGTGCCAAACCTCTGTACTCTATTGTGTGCTGTCTGAGACAAAAAGTGCCATGAAAAGTAGCTTGGCGAAAACTAAATCTCTTAAAAGGATCCCTGGCAAATAAGCCTTATATGCCTTAATACTTTATAATTGCCCTCTGGAATTTATGGAATGCATGTGCTAATAAAAATGCATTTAAAATATATTTTTTTAGCTAAAAAACACACAATCCATAGGCCTGGACCAAGGAATAATTTTTTAAAGGAAGAGACGCTGACGTCATTTTCTCTATCCTGCAATTCCAGCCGGCAGATTCGTCGCACCGGGTGACACTCACACCGGAAGTTCAGTGAAATAACATTGGAGCCTATGAGAGCAGGCTGGACAGCTTATGAACAAACACTATTTCTGAACGATTGAGACCTTGCTAAAATATTCCTCCCTGGAAAATCCTCCCTGCTTTTCAATGTGTACACTGTATAATTTTATAGAGGAATCTAAACAGCACAAAGTATGTTTCTGAACGGCCACATGTACCGCGAGATTGTCCCCCATCTGGCAACCAAATCTCGCGATACCTCCGAGACAGAAACGATACCTGCCGCTGTTTAGATGCCTCAATACTGTGACCATCGAAAAGCAAGTGATTAGAAAACAACCTGTGATATGTCTTCTTTTATATTCCTGAACCGATTATATGACAAAGGTCGCAATCGTTCAGAAATAATGTTTGTGTTCGTGAGCTGGTCCAACCGGCTCCATCCACTGCGATGTAATTCATCGAACTTCCGGTGCGAGGTTTGCCACACATGAGTGTCATGACGCGTCCCCGGCATCCAGCACGACTTTTCCTTTCAAAAGGTTCCTTAGGCTGGACCACGCATGGACTAATGACATCATCAAATTGCAAATGGCATTGTCCCCCTTGAGTAAAAGATTAGCCGTTTCTAAAATAAATTAAATATTTAAGGTGCTTTTCATTTTACATTTTAGTTATAGAGGGCAATTATAATGTATTAAGGCTTATTAGCCAGGGATCTTTTAAACTTTTAACGTTGCACTTTGAAGAGGCCGTGTCATAGCAATATCGCTATAACTCTGTCTGAACCCCACCCCCCCACCCCCCCCCTCCCCTCTCACTTTGTGTTCACCATGTTATGTACACAGTGTGTGTGTGAAGACAGGCAAAGCCCCCAGAACACAACCAGTTTAAATATACAGTATCTTGCCTTGTGTTGTGTGTATTCCAGGACTGTAACCGTACACACTTTGACACCATGTAGTTCTCTCCTTAAAGGGATAGTTCACCCCCAAAATGACTATCTATTAAGTCACCCCATGGAGACTTGAATTCATGGATATTTTGCTGTTTTTTTCGCATTCCTATAATTCATCAAATTATTGGCGACAAAAACAGAAACATATCCATGAATTCAAGTCTCCATGGGGTGACTAATACTAGATAGAGAAAGAAAATCATTTTGGGGGTGAACTATCCCTTTAAATTCCTGTTTTCCTAAAAGGAGCACAGTGTATTATATTAATACTGATGTGTGACTAATTCCTTTGGTAATATTTATATATATATAAAAAAAAGATACTGTTTATAAACTGTTAAAATCAGAAAAAGTATTACGGTTTGTGCTTTTATTATGGAGACAAATTAGTAGCATAGTTCATGTTTTACCTGTTTTTTGTTTTGTTTTCTCTCCCAACAAATCATTTACACCAGAACAGGAGGCAGAGGCAGAATGCTTAACTGTTTTAGAATATTGGTGTTTACATAATGTAATGGTTAAATCACAAATAAAACAAACCCTTGATTTGATTCTTTACCCTTCATTTGAATCTTTTGTAAAAGAAAAAGCAAAGAAGAAAGAAAGATAGCTGGCTGTTTTATTTAAAGGAGGTGTGTGAAATGTAAGTGCTTCTTGTTCACTGCTGTAGTTTTATTAAAAAAAGACTCGAGAAGGGCATTAACACCATTTATACAAAAAAAGACTGTGTGTGAGATGATATCGTTCCAGAGCAGAAATAGAGAAATTAGCTGATCTATAAGCTCACAAAACGTGAGCTTATTGTGAGCTTGACACTTATTGCCCTACATGAAGTACTGTAGGGCATGAATTTACGAAAAAACAAAGTTGAAATAAGGTGATGCGGGACAGCAACAATATATTAAAAGTCCACTTCACAACACTTTATTTTAGACCTCACCAAAGAAACAGAATCTTGAACAGAATCAAATGCAAGATCAATCCTGTACATCAGAAGAAGTGTATGGATATTCCATATTGTGTGAATCATTGTGTCACATTTGCGCCCAATTTAAAGGTTATAATGGGTAACTTTTATGAAAGCGAATAATAAAAATCAAATAACACATCCACAGAACTTTTAAAAAGGTAGGAAAAGAAATACTGATTGATAAATAATAACTTGAATAATTTTGTCAGGATGTCAAAAATCCAGAATTATTGGTTTGTTTACCTCTGCAAGCCATAAACTGTCATCCAGCCAAATGATTCATCTTGTTTTCGTGGTCTAAGGTATTGGTATCTTGTAAGGCAGCCATAGCGCTACAATGTTGCAGGACTACATTATTGCTGCCTTTTCTGCCTTCTAGAGGTGACAGGGAAATAACACACCTTATGTGACATCTAGTGGCTGAACGTTGATCACTACCCCTTTATGCCCCGATTCATACTTTATTCATGGTACACGGAAATAGCTGATCTACAAGCTGTACTACAAATGTTTTTTTTTCTCCAGCTAATTGCAACGTGTGGCGTTGTTGCATTTGTTCATGCAGAGCAGCAGCTCCATGCGTACAGCGATGCGGGTGTGCCAGCCCAGCGGCAGCAGCCGGATGAAGCGGGCCATGATGGGCGGACGCAGAAGATTCTGGACGGTGGAGGACCGGTCCGTATTACCGTAAAATACCTAGAAGAGGGGAAGCACAGGTTAGCGCGTTGGTCCATGTTACCGTAAAAAAAACACCTAGAAGAGGGGAAGCACAAGTTAACACCTTGGTCCGTGTTACCGTAAAGTACCTAGAAGAGGGTAAGCACACACGATCCGAGGTACCATAAAATACCTGGCAGAAGGGAAGCACAAGTTAACACATTGGTCTCACCCATTCACACACCGACGGCAGAGGTAATTAGGGGTTCAGTGTCTTGCTCAAGGACACTTAGACACTAGCCCTGGGGGAGCCGGGATCGAACTGGGAACCCCGGTTCTCAAGCGGCCGCTCTACCTCCTGAGCCACTGTCGCCCCAATTGGGACGCTACAGTCGAAATGGTTAAATTAACAATCAGAATCTTGCGGTGTCCTCACCCTGTTGTTGCCTGTCTGGTCCTTGTAATAGATCCAGTTGAGTGTTTCCACGGTGCGATGCTGGATGCTGTACTTGGTGATCCACTCGTCTGCGTCACAGCGGCCCTGGGTCATGATGCCAGACACCACACTCACCTCCTTCAGGTCGATCTGAAGCCACTGGCTCTGGTCATTGAACTTAGAGAGCCAGGCACACCTGACAGGAGACAAAAACAGGATATTTAAAATTTAAATCACAAATCTTCCAATTTCACGGTAAACATTTTCAAGATTTTTTGAAAATACCCTCAAGGACCCCTGGGGGTCCCCAGACCTAGTTTGTGTGTGTGTGTGTGTGTGTGTGTGTGTGTGTGTGTGTGCGTGTGTGTGTGTGTGTGTGTGTGTGTGTTAGGGCTTTCACCAACTAGTCGACTAGTCGACTAGTCGACTAGTATAACCACTAGTCGACCTTTTTAGTTGATAGTTGATAGTTGAACAAAAAAAAAAAAAAAAAAAAAACTTTTTTTTTTTTTTTTTTTTTTTAAATTTAATTTTTAATGCTATAGTAATGGCCCATCTTACTATTATTATTATCCTCCTGACTTTATTTTTTATCAAAAGGGGGTCAAAAGCATGCCCAATAAAAGCCTATTATTGGGCAATGGGGATCCTTGGAGACGCTGCTGTGGTGCTGTGCTGCTGTGCCAGAAGCGCTTCCCTTAAAACGCCATAAAAATAAGGGCAGGAAGATAATAATAATAGTAATATAGTAGTAGGATGGTATTAAAACAGTGCCACCCAAAAAAAAAAAAAAAAAAAAAAAATGTTTTTTTTTTTTTTTTTTTTTTTTAATTTTTTTTTTTAATTTAAATTTCGACTAGTCGACTAGTCGACTACCACTGGGTCAAATTAGTCGACCTGTAAAAATCTCTAGTCGTGAAAGCCCTAGTGTGTGTGTGTGTGTGTGTGTGTGTGTGTGTGTGTGTGTGTGTGTGTGTGTGTGTGTGTGTGTGTGTGTGAATAACTGACCCATAGCCCTGGTTGTTGAGCCGGGCTCTGTTGGGGATCCAGGAGCCGTACCATCCAGTGTACTGGTCCTGATGAGAGCTGCTGATCTGGTCCGGTGTGACGGAGCCTGCCTCAAAGCCCAGGGGCTTGTGATACGGACATTCTGTAGACACACAATGTTAGCCAGTGGTGTAAAGTAACTAAGTACATTTACTCAAGTACTGTACTTATACAGTTTTGGGGTATTTTTACTTTACCGGAGTATTTCCAATTGTCTGTACTTTTACTTCTACTCCACTACATCTCAGAGGCATATATTGTACTTTTACTCCATTACAATTATTTGAAACCTTTCTACTTTGGAGATTTTGATTATTATTACAAAACATGCATTAACCACTTCAGCCCGATATACATTTTGTCCATTTGAAAATAGCCGATCTACAAGCTCACAATGCGTTGCGATGCGACAAATCCACCGTCTCTGTGCAGCATCTTGCTTTTATAGGTAAAGGACACACCCTATTTTGGGCTCCCTAATCTCATCGTTCCACTAGTAATGAGATTATCCACCAACACTCAGCAAGCTAATTACACTCACACACACAATTTGAGCTTCTTATTGTGCCAGTTTTTTTAGTACCCGGGGGAACATGCACCCCTGGAAGTCTGTTAGAGTTGGATCGTACGGGGAGACACATAGCCTTAATGATGGAGGACATGGGGTACATGGGGGCTCTTTGTCTCCCCATAGGATCCCAGGCTAACAGACCTCCAGGACATTATTAAGGGGCTGTTCCACTAATCTTATCTGTGAGAGAGGCCTTCATTTTCCCATACACCTGCTGGCCAGAGTCCCTCTGATTTTATGTTGAGTATCTTTCCCAGAGAGGGGTGATCGCAACCCACATACTCAGCTGCGTTGCTCATCCCACAAATGCATGTTCCTTACAAACAGGGCACCATTTCAAAGGGAAATAAACAGACTTCCAACAGCATGTTCCAACAGAGAAATACCTATCTACCAAACTTTTAGTGTTATGTTGCATACTGTAGCACATTATGGGATGAGTAGTGCAGCAGAGTATGGTTTCACCCAAGGGCGCCGATACTGCGGGTGCCTCGGGGCTAAAGCACCTAGGAGAAATGACGAGCACCCCCTGGGCGAGGGGGGCGTGCAGCCGCGCGCTCATACTCGCAGCGCGCTCCCATTTGTTTATGTTTTGCCGGCTCCAGGCCTTGTCTTCACCTAGCAGGTAAACCGAATTAAAGTTACAAAACCCCCCCAAAAAAGTAAAATATCCGGCCAGAAACCGAAAATGTTCGCGCGCCCTCGCTTCCAGAGCTCGGTGCATGGGGCACTGTGAGTGCCAGGTAGCGCACCCAGTAGAGCTGACAAATATCGGCGCCCCTGGTTTCACCCATGACAAATGTGGCAAATGTTCTCTTTGCGTTTGACTTTTGTTTTGAGCTTCCGTTCAGTCCAAGACACCCATGCCTCCCCTATAGCAGTGGTTCTCAAACTTTCTCATGCCAAGGACCCCCAAATTGATATGTATCTGGCCGCGGACCCACATCTGAAAATATTTTGTGCCAGGGACCTCCAGATGAAAAGATTTGAGTTCAAAATGTTAAAAAAAAATATGTATAAGATTTGCACACATTTTCCAGATTTTTCAAAAAATGACGCTCTATGAGCTTGTAGATCTGCTATTTTTCAATACCCAAACTATAGAATATGGTTAAAGTGGTTAAAATGATTGTGACGCTATATTAACTAATTTTGCTGGGGACCCCCTTGTACCCCTCCAAGGACCCCCACTTTGAGAACCAATGCCCTACAGGATACGTATCTCCCCATAGGATCCCAATCAGATGTCTCCTATGGGTTATAGACCCAGAGACAGGAGGTCCTAGGCTGTTCCCCTCTCCCCTCTCTGGGGGAAAACCCTCCATACAAACAGAGGGACTGATGGGGAAAATGAAGGCCTCTATCAATAGATCAATAGTCAGGAGCCTCCTATATATCCTACCTGGCATGCAGTCTAGTGAGATGGGGCGTTTCCGTCGAGCGGCGGTGCGGTTGCGTGAGGACAGCTGCCCATCGCAGTCACAGGAGCAGCTTTTACCCGTGCGCGCCGTCCACGTGTTCACCACTTCCTGTTCCACCTCCTGGAGCTCCTCCTCCAGGCTGACCTCCTCGTCCTCCTGCCAGGGGACATGCACGTGACACAATGGTCACTGCTTTAAACCGTCTATACTAAATTCTTAAGTTAAGAGGTTCTCAAACTGTGGGTGGGGACCCCAAGTGTGGGGTCATGGGAAGGTGATGGTGGGGTCGCACATTGACAAATGAAAAAATAACGTTGTATTGCCATTAAAGGAATAGATATTTTCTATCAATTACACACCCCACAAAGCCTTGAATTCATTGAGTTTTTTTTTTTTTGACACATTCCTAAGCCACAATTTAATGACTTTTTTTTTTAAACAAAAACAAAAAAATCTCCATGAATTCAATTCTTCATGGGGTGTGTAATTGATAGATTTTTTTGGGGGGTGAACTACTCCTTTAAGTCGGTTTTATTTGTTTTTGAAAAGCATAGCCTGTGAGGAGTATCATTTTGAACCTTATCTTCATATAACTGGTCCTCACTATTGCTTATAAAATCGCATTTCTGTCTTCAGTTCAGAAACCTGCCTACCAATGACATCATCATCGATGGATAATTTCAAACTAATAGAAACTACAGCCTGGCCCTTTCTCTTCCTGTAAAGTTAGCATGGTGAAATAGAAGCCAGTATCCTTGCATTAAAAAAAAAGAAATTGAAATTGAAATACCTACCGATGATGTCTGAACTGAACCCTGAGACACAGAGTGAGAACAGAAATGGAAATAATGAGCTTTAGTGAGGACCAATTGAAAATGGGTGAAGTGGGCCATTTCTATTACAAATGTGTACACTAGCCCTTTTCTGTAGCTTTTTACTAGCACTCTTAATGCTTCCAGAACCTGCTGGGTGAGTCACACCTCTATAAGTGGTTTAGCAGAGGTCACTTACCTCCTGTGAGTGGACACCAGTCAGCACTAGACCACGTAAACGCATGCATGAAAGACACACCAAAAGGACACGTTAGAAAGAAAATCACATGAATTTACATTTGTTATCATTTGTTTTCACAGCCTGACTGTTGTTAAAAACACATAGGGAACAGTAGCATACAACACACCACAACACAACAGTAAAGATAATCTCCAAAATACATCCATACTTCCTTAAGAAACATGTCAGCAAGGCAGTTGGCACTGTTGCTTGCAATACTCTGGTCTTTATTTCTTATTGGCCAGTCGTTTGTGTGTGTGTGTGTGTGTGTGTGTGTGTGTGTGTGTGTGTGTGTGTGTGTGTGTGTGTGTGTGTGTGTGTGTGTGTGTGTGTGTGTGTGTGTGTGTGTGTGTGTGTGTGTGTGTGTGTGTGTGTGTGTGTGTGTGTGTGTGTGTGTGTGTGTCGAGCTTGGTGCCCTGGTCTGCAGCCGCTAAAGCCTGTGCATTAACCACTTAAACACCCGTAGTCTTAGAGACCTGAACTTGAACTGTACTTAGACCACTTTGTCTGTCTGCACCAAATCTCTCCTCCAAAAATAGCCGCCCGCGACGCATTGTGAGCTTGTAGATCTGCTGTTTTTGGCTAATGTTCCCGCCAGAATAATGGACGCTGGGGTTCAAGTGGTTTAAGACAGCCAGGCCTGCTAAAGCGACATGTTTCCCATCTCACAGTGTCACCATCCAGATGGCATTATTATTATTATACCAAGGACCCCTATGGAAACAAGACCGCAAGGACTTTTTTGGACAAACCTGTTAGACAAAGTATTATAAATGTAATTGTGCTGTTCAATTTTTTTTGCCTAGTAAAATATTCAATCAATTATAGTGAAGTGACGATTGAAGCGGTCGTCATTGTCACTTGCTATTGGGAGTGCTAGGCGTGTGAAGGCTTTGTCGTACATGTCACAGAGTTAGGGTGTGAAACACTACCCTTCCTCTTCGCCTTGCCTACTTGTTGTTAATTAGTTGTACGAACTCTTGTTTTATTGTTTTATTGGATCTTGTTTATTCGATACACGTATTTGTTTTAGCTCTTGCTCATTTGATTTTCCTATTCTGTCTCATCTGTTTATGAAAGTAGATAGCTGATATACTGCACTTTTACTTTAGCGCTAGGTATACTCTTGGTTGCTTGTTTTAGAAGAGAATGCACTTAAGACTTCTGGTGATTAGTAGTTTTGTTCCCTACCTATGTTGAACGCACTTATTGTAAGTCACTTTGGATAAAAGCGTCTGCTAAATGACTGTAATGTAACGTGTGGGAAGGCCAGTCGGAGGCAGCCTTGTGTGATGCTGTTGAGTTTGTTTTTGTTGCATCCAGCCAGTTCAGTCCAAGATTGAACTGGATATTGGAGTGGTGTTTTACACATGTGAACACAGGGCTGTTAAAGCAGCACTGTAAGGGTTGCCTGGGGACTCAGACAGTCAGTGCACAGACCTAGCCTGGCTCCAGGCCAAGCGGCCACTATCACCTGGAGGAGGTGACATGTGTCTGGAACACGTTGCAGTGCATGTTCAAAAACTTTAAATCCTATATCGTCTCTGTCGGGTGGAAACCTCATTATGTCCAAAACTGTTACTTTTGTGTGACGCTGTAGCATGATCAAGTAGGACATTCATTTACGGAAAAAACACAAAAAGTTAAAATATGGAGATAAGACGTTTCTGCCCCGACAACAGCGATATATTCCATCGTCCGGGGTCCCCCAGGGCTCTGAACTAGGTCCGGGTCCTCCATAGGTCTATGCTTCTTTTTTTCCCTCGACAAGCTTGATCTACTATTTTTTGCTGAACGTTCGCCCCAGAATAGGGACGCTATAGGGTTCATGCAGTGGTGTAAAGTAACTAAGTACATTTACTCAAGTACTGTACTTAAGTACAATTTTGAGGTATTTGTACTTTACTTGAGTATTTCCAATATCAAATACTTTTACTTCTACTCCACTGCATCTCAGAGGCAAATATTATACTTTTACTCCACGACAATTATTTGAAAACTTTAGTTACTAGTTACTTTGTAAATTCACCACTTCAGCCCTATATACATTTCAGCCGATTTACAAGCTCAGCATGAGGGTAGCATGACACCCCCCCCCCCCTCTCTCTCTCTCTTTCTCTCTCTCTCTCTCTCTCTCTGTCAGTCAGGTGAACTCACCTTGCGACAGCAGTAGGAGGGACAGCAGGGCGACACAGCGGCCGGTCGACTCCATGGTCAAGGCTGTTGGGCTGTGGCTGCTGGCTGCTGTGAATGTGTGTGATGTGTGTATGTGTATATACACATAGCTGGAGAAGCTGCCCCGGATATAGGATTACTGTAATCCATAGGCCACCCGTGGTCTTCTTATCCAATACCCTGCATCTATGTGTGTGTGTGTGTGTGTGCGCGCGCGTCTGTCTGTCTGTCTGTCTGTCTGTCTGTCTGTCTGTCTGTCTGTCTGTCTGTCTGTCTGTCTGTCTGTCTGGTCTGCGCGCGTCTGTCTGTCTGTCTGTCTGCCTGCCTGCCTGCCTGCCTGCTTTATTGTCTTCACCAGGCCGGCAGGCGAAGACTATATTTCCCCCTGTATGTGTGTGTCTCTGTGTGTGTGTGTGTGTGTGTGTGTGTGTGTGTGTGGGTTTGTGTCTGCACACTGATGTTGCTAAAATCGTATGATCTCTCTAGAACTTTGTGAACTTTTTTATTGAATACGTGCACGGATGTTTAGTTGCAGTCAGCTCAGGCATCAGCAAGTGTGATATGTATGATACAGTGGGTTGGCCTTCGTTGGCCGACAGGCGAAACAAACTCTGGTACCTGTTTATTTTTAAGGCTATTGATGGGACTTTACCATTGTATATTAAATCTCTGCTGGATTGGAATCCTGTAACATATAGGACACGCTCCAGTGACTGGCTCACGCTAAAGGTCCCCAAAGTAAACACTGAACTGGGGAAAACAGCCCTTTGTGTTAGTGCTCCAACCACTTGGAATGACCTAAAGCATAAATTTAAGATCTGTTCTCCCATAACATATGGTCAATTTAAATCTTTGATTGCAGACCTACCCACAAGTGTCTGCAACTGCTTTTAAATTTGTGTTTTTGTTTTGTTTTATCATTGATATGAATTTTTATGTGAAAATGAAATTGTACTGTGATGTATCTCGACGACACTGAAAATGAGGGCAACCTCAATGTCTTTCGAGAATGGATAAAGGTTTGAAGTAACATGAGAGAATAATACAGAGACAGACTGTTTTAAAGCGTCCGGCACCCTCCCAGGCAGCCAAAAGGGAGGGACAGACCCTTATCAAGTCTGTCATCACGTTCTCTGAGCCTGAAACAATGGCCTTGGTGAAACTTGGCAAAACTAAAGTGTGAGAGCAGAAGGGGGTTCCTAGAAGACCTACAGCCTTGAAGGTCATAGGTTGCAAGCTATCCACTCGGTTCCACGGTCCTCCTAGCTCGGACTGTCACAACCTGCGAATTATGGCTGTGTTTACAGCTTGCACCTGGCGGTTGACTGTGGTTGACTAGTTTTGTGTCTGGAAAACATTCTCTACTAGAGACAATATGTCTAGAATTCTATGGTATGTGTGTGTGTGCATCTTGGTATTGGTGTATCTGTGCGTGCACGTGCGTGTGTGCAGTGTGCACATGGTCTGAAAAATGGAAAATTCCCTATCAGCAAGCACAGGTAATCTCAGACACCGCTAGACCCATTGCCGTCAGTCCCAGTAGGTCCCTTTCTTTTTTAAATCTGACTCATGGAGGCGCCACAACAGGCCGCTTTACTTTTTGGTCTATAACATTTAGCCGTATGATGTACAACAGACAGACAGACAGACAGAAAAGGAAAGAGGGAAAGGAGAGGCGGGGGAGAGAGAGAGAGGGACAGTGGAAGTGAGAAATCCCCACTTTCCATCTCTGCTTGCGGAGGAAATCACCTTTCAACTTCATCCCTGCTCATTTATACCACGACAAAGAAGATCAAGTTGCTTATCAAAATAGAACTGATGTAGCAGTATGTTAAATAATGTATATTATATTCTGGGTGACAATAACACAGTACAATTCTCAACGTTCATTTATCCTTAATATCATTTTCTTTTTTCTTTTTTTTTGGTGTGTTGTAGTAATAGTAGTAGTAGTGGTAGTAGTAGTAGTAGTGCTGTTAGTAGTACTAATAGTACTACTATTGAACCTTTCTTAGGTTCTGTAAACTAGCTGACCGCCTAAGATTCTCCAATCAAACAGACGGAACAACTACTGCAGCTTTTGCAGTTTTATTGTCCATCCACACCTTGGTTTCTACAGAGCAAATGACACATAATTCATCTTTTCCAATACAAAATACCAATCAACTGATGAAACCATTACCAGCTGGATTGAATGAATAACTTGCTCCAAATATTACAACAGACTAAAAGGAAATGAAAATAAATACAGAAAAACATTTTTTTTCCCTGTTTTGACAGAGAATAGAGGTCCACGAGGGGCCACCATTTACACAGCATGAGAGAATTCACAACACTACATAACTCAGTGGTTCTCAAAGTGTGGTCCAGGGACCCTCAGGGTTCCTTGAGGGAGTTCCAAATGGACCCTTACAGGTCTAACACAGAGAGTGTACAAATTGGGGACTGGGCCCATTTGGTTCCATTTGTACACTATCAGAGTTATGGGGGTCCTTGAAATTGAAATGTTTGAGAACCACTGCTATAACTAAACACCTGACAGTGTGTCAGTAGTTGTGTGGAATGAATACAATCAGTTTGTTTTTACTGTAACGAGTACAAACTAGTACAGAACTATCCATAGATTGCATTTCATTTTATTCAGTTCATCTATTTTCTCGTTAACAAAGTCATAAAACTGTAATATGCCACCACAGTTTAAATAAATACCAACACAGGAACATTATAACATTTTCTCACATATATATAAAAGTAATTAATAAATAAAGACTAGAAAATAAATAAATAAATAACTAGCTCCCATACAGGAGTGAGTTGCGAGCGGGCCACTTCTGTGGGGTCGCTACAATAACATATTGTAATGTAAACTTTTTTTTTTTTTTTAAACATATCTATTTGCTTAAAATAGAGTTGATAAAAAAACAACATTTAAATATTTCTATCCAGTTGATCCCTAGCTCTGTGGTTGATCCCGTTCTATAAATATTATTTTTTTTGTATGAACTTTGAACTCCACGGCTCAAAATATTTTCACAGAAAATAAATCAATAGAGCACACAATTATAATTGTCTATTGCGTGCGCGCGCGCATGTGTGTGTGTGTGTGTGTGTGTGTGTGTGTGTGTATAGTGGTGTGTGTGTGTGTGTGTGTGTGTGTGGTGTCAGCGTAGCAAACAGCAGATGAAGTTGTTGAAGATGATGTTTACTCTCCTTCCTGATCAGCTCCCATGATGCTCTGCTGTAACCCTGAAACAGAAATACTACTGTTAAAAGTCTGAAAGTACACAGAAATACTACTGTTAAAACTCTGAAAGTACACAGAAATACTGCTGTTAAAACTAATAATACTGCTAACCCTGAGACTACACAGATAAGTACACATAATAAAACTAGGGGGGGCCATAGCTGAATGGGTAGAGAGCCCTCCTGGGATAAGCAGAAGGTCTCAGGTTCGATGCCCGGCAATGTGTCAAGGTGTCCCTGAGCAAGACGCTTAACCCCTCACTGCCCCACTGGGGATCAACTATGTCTAAATACTGTTAATATGAATACTACTAACTCTGAAAGTAGTACTTTAAATATTAGTGTTACCATACTAAATGCTATAATAGTTGCTGTCGTTCAGAAATCTTGCATTTCAATATGGAGATACGATATATAGATATAGATATTTCAATAATAATAAAAAAGGAACAGTTTTGGACATACAGTACAAGGTTTCCACCCGACAGTAATAATATACTGTATACTAATACTACTTACCATGTTAAGGAGAACGTTCTTGTACAGTTTCCTGTAGTATCGTCTCAGTTTCCTGTTTAGTTTCTCCACTGACAGCTGGAGGACAGACATATAATTACTATTATTATTATTATTTTATTATTATTACCCTTATCATTATAATTACTATTAATAATAGTAATATTAATATTAATATTGTCATATAGTAGTAGCCTCAAGCAGTGGTTCTCAAAGTGTGGTCTGGGGACCCCCAGGGGTCCTTTGAAAATTTGGCCTACATAGTTTTTCAGTCTTTGTTTATGTGTTATAGTCATTACTTACACAGGTCTTCAGTTCGTCCGCCTGTCTGTGGACGATGACCAGGAACTCCTCCATCTTGCTGGCGTCCCAGGCAGCGACGGTGGACGGGTCACCGTTGTCATAGAGACGAGAGAGTAGGACCAGACTGTCTTTGATGAAACGTATCCTGGACTCCACCTCCAGAGGACGAGAGACACAGGCACAGAGAGGCAGTTAGACAACTGCTAAACATTATGAGTTCAAGAAGTAAGATTTAACAGGATACCACCATTATAACACCACAGAAATTACACTCAGGCTTCGTCCACACGTACACGGGTATTTTCATAAACGTAGCTTTTTATATGCGTTTTGGGGGGTTCGTCCACACGCAAACGCGTTTTTGCTCCATGTAAACGCATCTTTTGGAAAACTCCTGCCACAGTGTAGATTTTTAAAAACTCCGGCTATGTGTTCCCGTGTGGACACCGTAAACGGAGTTTTTGCATGGGTCGTGTAATGTTTAGCCGTTGTCGTGTGGACAGAGAGATTTTTTTAAACAGGGCCGTGTAGACGCGGAGGTTTTCAAAAACGAAAACGAAATATCTGCGTTTATGAAAATACCCGTGTACGTGTGGACGAAGCCTAAGTGTTCACTAGGGCAGTGGTTCTCAGTATAACTACTTTAATCCGACAGACAGACAGACAGACAGACAGATACCTCAGCTGTTCTCATCTTCTCATAGAGGGAAATGGGGAAATGAACAGGACATCTATCTTCAGTCATCTCTCCTCCCTGTAGAAACACAGTTAATATTATTTACACTATTCTACACATTATAACAACAACAATAATAATAATTTTAGTACAGTAGTAGTATTAATAGGCCTAGTAGTAGTAGTAATAAATTACACCTTCTGTGAATTCTATATCTATAGTGTAATGCAGTAGTTCTCAAACTTTTACATTTCAAGGACCCCCTTAACTCTGACAGTATACAATTACAAATGGAACCAAATGGACCCGTTAGGGTCGAGAAAACAAATCTGCTGATTTGTGGCCGTGAGGATATTGCAAGTGGGCCCCCAACTAATTGGCAAAACAACAAGATTTGAATGATAATTTAACATTAATACACAATATATATGTATTATGTGTTAAAAAGGTATCATGGCATCTTTACCTTTTTGAGAAAAGAAAAAATGTAACAATTTTCATCGACCGTAATGTTAGTTCCATTGATCCAAGCCAGAACACAAACAAGCATGCTCCGAAATGCACGCCGCCCACCCATCGGACCCCTTAACAAGTGGTCAGATGGGTGGGCCACGAACGGCTTCAAGATTTTCAAGTTGGTCCTGCATCCAGAAAAGTTTGAGAATCACTGTATTAAATAAACTTCCACTCACCATCTGATCCAGCAGCACCATAGACATGTTGCTCGGGTGCTCGTAGTGTCTCAGCCAATCACAGGAGCCCGCCGCGCCGAGGTTGCCGGCGCTACAGAGCACAAACAGGAGAAACATGGCTGTAATTGGTCGATCGATTAGTCCAGCCGCTCGATGCATGGTTGCGATTGGTTGATTGGTCTGTTCGTTAAGTATAGCTCTTGCTGTGTGCTGTGTCTGTGTTGTGAGTGTTTGAGACATTAATGAGCTACTGTACCTGGCCTGATGCTCTTATTCCCCAGATGGGAAACGGAAAACAGAGAGAAACATACATAAAGAAAGAGATGGAGGGAGAGACAGAAAAGGAGAGAGGTTGAGGAGAAGGTGGTGGAGAGAGAGGGACAGAGTGAAAGTGGGAAATCCCCACTTTCCATCTCTGAGTGGGGAGGAAGTCACCTTTCAACTGTTCAAAACTTCATCCCTGCTCTTTCATACCAAATAAATAAAATATGTACTGATAAGCAGTATTATGTTAATCATTTACATTATATTATGGATGACAATTACACAGTACAATTCTCAGTGATCATATACTCATATATATATATATATATATATATATATATATATATATATATATATATATATATATATATATATATATATATATATATATATATATATATATATATATATATATTTTTTTTTTTTTTTTTTTTTTTTTTTTATCGTCCCCCCCCACTCCTGGATTCCTGCTTGGATCATGACGCAATTCCCTATATTGGCCACACCCATTTCCACTATTTAGAATGTATTTATTAGGCCAGTGGTGAAGAGGTGAGTGCTAGGGGGTGAGGTGGAGTCTGAAGAGCTGAGTGCTAGGGGGTGAGGTGGAGTCTGAAGAGGTGAGTGCTAGGGGGGTGAGGTGGTGTCTGAAGAGGTGAGTGCTAGGGGGGTGAGGTGGTGTCTGAAGAGGTGAGTGCTAGGGGGGTGAGGTGAAGTCTGAAGAGGTGAGTGCTAGATTGGGTGTGTGGGTCTGTATCCTAGTTCTGACAGTATTATTACTATTAGTAATACTCTAATAGTATTGAACCTTTCTTATGTTCTGTAAACTAGCTGACAGCCTAAGACTCTCCAATTAAACAGACGGGGACATTAACTGCAGCTTTTGTAGTTTTATTGTCATTTATTGCCATCCACACCATGGTTTCTACAGAGCAAGTGACACATAATTCACCATCCTCAATACAAAAAATATACCAATCAACTGATGAAATATTACCAGCTGGATTGAATAACTTACTCCAAATATTACAACAGACAAAAAAGGAAATTAAAACAAATACAGAAAAACATAACTTTTCCCCCCTGTTTGGAATAGAGGTCCACCAGGGGCCGTCATTTACACAGCATGAGAGAATTCATAACACTACATAACTCAGTGGTTCTCAAAGTGTGGTCCAGGGAATGTCAGGGTTCCTTGAGGGGGTTCCAAATGGACCCTTACAGGTCTGTAAATCTGAGTGTACAAATGGACCGGGCCCATTTGGTTCCATTTGTACACTATCAGAGTTATGGGGGTCGTTGAAATTAAAAGGTTTGAGAACCACTGCTAAAACTATACACCTGACAGTGTGTCAGTAGTTGTGTGGAATGAATAAACTCTTTTTTTTACTGTAACGAGTCCAACTAGTACAGAACTATCCATAAAATGCATTTCATCGTATTCAGTTCATCTATTTTCTCGTTAACAAAGTCATAAAACGGTAATATGCCACCACAGTTTAAATAAATACCAACACAGGAACATTATAACATTTTCTCACAGATATAGAACATCAATAAATATAGAACATCAATAAATAATAGCAAATAAATAAATACATAAATAAATAACTCGCTCCCATACGGGAGCAAGTTGTGAGCGGGCCACTTCTGTGGGGTCGCTACAATAACACATTTTATAAAATGTAAACTTTTTTTTGTTCTTTGGAAAAGACCTATTCTATTTGTTTAAAATAGTTGATAAAAAAACAACATTTAAATATTTCTATCCAGTTGATCCCTAGCTCTATGGTTGATCCCGTTCTATAAATATTTCATTTTTGTATTAACTTTGAACTCCAAATATTTTCACAGAAAATAAATCAATAGAGCACGCAATTATAATTGTCTATTGTGTGTGTGTGCGCGCATGCGTGTGTGTGCGTGTGCGTGTGTGTGTGTGTGTGTGTGTGTGTGTGTGTTAGTGGTGCGTGTGTGTGTGTTAGTGGTGTGTGTGTGGTGTCAGCGTAGCAAACAGCAGATGTGCGTGTGGGTGTGTGTTAGTGGTGTGTGTGTGGTGTCAGCGTAGCAAACAGCAGATGAAGTTGTTGAAGATGATGTTTACTCTCCTTCCTAATCAGCTCCCATGATGCTCTGCTGTAACCCTGAAACAGAAATACTACTGTTAAAACTCTGAAAGTACACAGAAATACTACTGTTAAAACTCCTAAAGTACACAGAAATACTACTGTTAAAACTCCTAAATTACACAGAAATACTGTTAAAACCATGAAAGTACACACTAATAATACTTATAACCTGAAAGTACACAAAATAAGTAGGTTCTTACCATGTTGCGGAGAACATTCCTGGACAGTTTCCTGTAGTATCGTCTCAGCTTCCTGTTTGGTTTCTCCACTGACACACAGGTCTTCAGTTCGTCCGCCTGTCTGTGGACGATGTCCAGGAACTCCTCCATCTTGCCGGCGTCCCAGGCTGCGGCGGTGGACGGGTCACCGTTGTCATAGAGACGAGAGAGTAGGACCAGACTGTCTTTGATGAAACGTATCCTGGACTCCACCTGCAGAGGACGAGAGACACAGACACAACACACACAGAGAGAGAGAGAGAGAGAGAGAGAGAGAGAGAGTTAGACAACTGCTAAACATTATGAGTTCAACCAGTAAGAATAAAAGAATACAAGAACGGTCGGTACAACAACCTAGTCGTACCCGGTCAAATTCGGCGACCTCAGAACGGTCGCCACCAAGTATTCCTAAATGTAACCTCAGTAAAACTATGCCTAAACCTAACCGTATATCCCTAAATGTTATCTCAGTAAAACTATGCCTAAACCTAACATTATTCCTAAACGTAAGCTTAGTAAAACTATGCCTAAACCTAACCTTATTCCTAAATGTAACCTCAATAAAACTATGCCTAAACCTAACCTTATCCCTAAATGTAACCTCAGTAAAACTATACCTAACCCTAACCTTATTCCTAAATGTAACCTCAGTAAAACTACGCCTAAACCTAACCTTATTCCTAAACGTAACCTCAGTAAAACTATACCTAACCCTAACCTTATTCATAAACGTAAGCTCAGTAAAATTATCCGCCGATATACAGACAGACAGACAGACAGACAGACATACCTCAGCTGTTCTCATCTTCTCATAGAGGGAAAAGGGGAAATTAACAGGACATCCATCTTCAGTCATCTCTCCTCCCTGTAGAAACACAGTTAATATTATTAACACTATTCTAAACATACACATAATTATAATAATAATACTAGTACTGAAGTAGTAGTAGTAGTATAACACCTTCTGTGAATTCCATATCTACAGTAAAATGCAGTGGTTCTCATCAAACTTTTACATTTCAAGGACCCCCTTAACTCTGACAGTATACAAATGAACCAAATGGACCCAAATCTGCTGAATAAAAACATAATGCATTAGTACAGTGATTCTCAACCTGTGGCCGTGAGGATATTGTAAGTGGGCCCTCAACTAATTGGCAAAACAACACAATTTTAATAATATAACATTAATATAAAACAAAATGTATGTTTTAAAACAGTCGCATTTTTCCTTTACAATTTAGAAAAATGTGTTTTCATTGTGATACTGATGGGACTGTAACGTTAGTTCCAACCATCTGACCACTGAAAAAAAATCGTTTTTTTCTATCAATTACTCACCCCATGGACACTTATAATAATAATTTGATGACCAGCGGACCGGTAGGCAGCGGTTCCGGTAGGAGACACAAATTAAGGAGATTCTTTGTGTCTCCTACAGGAACCGCTGCCAGTCATCAAATTATTGGCTTAGGAATGTGACAAAATAAAAAAAAATATCCATGAATTCAAGTCTCCATGGGGTGACAAATCGATAGAAAAAATGTCATTTTTGGGGTTAACTATCCCTTTAAGTAAACCTCTAATTACTATTAATTCTATAATAATAAAGTAGGAATGCAATAAACTTCCACTCACCATCTGATCCAGCAGCACTATAGACACGTTGCTCAGGTGGTCGTAATGTCTTAGCCAATCACAGGAGCCCGCCGAGCCGAGGGCGCCGGTGCTACAGAGGACAAACAGGAGAAACATGGCTGTGATTGGTCGATCGATTAGTCCAGTCGCTCGATGCATGGTTGCGATTGGTTGATTGGTCTGTTTGTTGAGTAGTGTAGCTCTTGCTGTGTGCTGTGTCTGTGTTGTGAGTGTTTGAGACATTAATGAGCTACTGTACCTGGCCTGATGCTGCTCTTATGCTCCAGATGGGAAACGGAAAACAGACAGAAACATACATGAAGAAAGAGATGGAGGGAGAGACAGAAAGAAGGAGAGACAAACAGAAAAGGAGAGAGGGAAAGGAGAGGCGTGGGAGAGAGGGACAGAGTGAAAGTGAGAAATTCCCACTTTCCATCTCTGCCTGGGGAGGAAGTCGCCTAAGATAAAGAAAATCAAAAGTTATGAAATATAACTGATAAGCAGTATACTAAATATTTTACATTATATTCTGGGTGGCTATTACACAGTACAATTCTCGGTCCTTACATACCGGCGAATATAGCGAATATACGCAAAATTCGGACTCGTTACAAATAATTAAAAGACGCTTTTTCGCTCAATGTACGGAGCCATTGACTTTATAAGGTTTAAAAAAAAAACGCATTATTCGCACAAAAAAATCGCCCCGGTGTGTAAGGACCTTATGTGTTAAGAATTATTTTTTGGGGGGAGGGGGGCAAAAAAGGGGAGTGAGGTGGAGTTTGAAAAGGAGATATTTTAGACCGTGGTGGAAAATGGGGAGTGAGTCTATAGTTCTAACAGTATTATTATTGTCTCCGCCAGGCCGAAAGGCATGGCCGAGACTATGTTTTGCACCCTGTTTGCCCGTCCGTGCGTGCGTGCGTGCATCCGTGCGTCCGTGCGTCCGTGCGTGCGTGCGTGCGTGCGTGCGCGTGGTTCCGTCCGTGAACTGCCAACCTCCGGCACCGTTGGCTGGATTGCAACCACTCCCTGGATGCCAGAGCAGAACCTCTGCCCAAACATTTTCACATGGGCCTGTTATAGCGCCACCAGGAGGCCGATTCTTTGCAAAACAATTGTTTTGACAGTACTCCTACAGATTTAGTCCAAACATCACTCAAATCGGCACACAGTATCTCTATAGTCACTAAACATAAGGAGTCTTTCAGATGTTTCATATTCCATCCTGATTGGCTAAGATTGGCTTCCAAAGTTTGCAGGACTGCTCCGTTTGGAACAAAATAGCTCAAATCATGAACAAAGCGTGCGATTTACGTGAAATTTTGTGCGCACATTCCTACAAGGCCGAGTAAGAAATGCCACTATACATTTTTCAAATCAGCTTCATGGTGGTGCCATAACAGGCCAATTCCTGTTTTACCTATAACTGCACCGATCAGTGTAAAACTTTGTATGCGCACGCACTCCCTAGAGGTCAAGGAAAAACCTTTGCCCTGCAGTTTTCACATCTGCCTTAAAGGGCAAGACCACTTTGGTAGAGGTTTGGGTTGTGTAGTTACCTTGCCATGATGTAACTCCAAAGGTCGGCAAGAAATCAAAAATAATTGCTCCATTGATTAGAAATTGATAATTCAAAATATGCTCCTGATTGACTTACATTGTACGGTAAAACAGCTCTCAAAGTCACACTTTTAGGACAAAAACGAACGCAAACAAAGTTGATTCAGACAATATAGAACATCACCAAACCCAGTACTGTTTTTTTTTTAAATAAAAATGTCAACTTCCTGTTGATTTTGACATTTTTAATAAGTAGAAAACCCGGACTGGATCGGTGGATCCGGATCCAGATCTTCAAATAGAAAAATCAACAGGAAGTTGACATTTTTATAAAAAAAACAAACAGTACTGGGTTTGGTGATGCTCTATATTGTCTGAATCAGCTATGTTTGGGTTCATTTATGTGCTAAAAGAGTGACTTTGAGAGCTGTTTTACCGTACAATGTAAGTCAATGAGGAGCATATTTTGAATTATCAATTTCTAATCAATGGAGCAATTATTTTTGATTTCTTGCCGACCTTTGGAGTAACATCATGGCAAGGTAACTACACAACCCAAACCTCTACCAAAGTGGTCTTACCCTTTAAGTTTGCAGGAGTGGCCTTTTGAACAAAATGCCACAAATCATGAAGGGAGCTTCCCATTGCGATGAAACTTTGCACACACATTCGCACTACGTTTAGGAACAAATGCCACCCTTTTAACATTGCCCTATTAGAGCGCCACCAGGAGGCCGTTTTTTGCAAAACATTTGTTTTATATTACTCCTACAAATGTTGTCCAAACGTCACGCAAATCGGTACACATTATCTTTGAAGTCAAATGATCAAGACAGCTCCGTCCGATTTTTCATATTCCATCGTGATTGGTGCTTTCCCAAAATTGCTGGCCCACAATAACCTACCTGACCTGGTGGAAACCTGCTCAGAGGAGCACTTTTTATAGTTATTATTATTATTATTATTATTATTATTACTATACTATTAGTAGTACTAATAGAACTGCTATTGAACCTTTCTTGGGTTCTGTAAACTAGCTGACCGCCTAAGATTCTCCAATTAAACACACAGTGACAACAATTGTAGCTTTTGTAGTTTTATTGTCCATCCACACCTTGGTTTCTACAGTGCAAATGACACATAATTCACCATTACAATACAAAAAATATACCAATCAACTGATGAACTGACAATTACCAGCTGGATTGAATAACTTACTCCAAATATTACAACAGACAAAAAGGAAATGAAAATAAATACAGAAAAACATATTTTTTTGACAGAGAATAGAGGTCCACCAGGGACACTGCATGAGAGGATTCATAACCCTACATAGGGGGTTCCTTGAGGGAGTTCCAAATGGACCCTTACAGGTCTAACTCTGAGAGTGTACAAATGGGGGATCGGGCACATTTGGTTCCATTTATACACTATCAGAGTTATGGGGGTCCTCCTGCTAAAACTATACACCTGACAGTGTGTCAGTAGTTGTGTGGAATGAATAAAAGCAGTTTGTTTTTACTGTAACGAGTACAAACTAGTACAGAACTATCCATAGATTGCATTTCATTTTATTCAGTTCATCTATTTTCTCGTTAACAAAGTCACACAACTGTAATATGCCATTAAAGTTTAAATAAATACCAACACAGGAACATTATAACATTTTCTCAAAGATAATAGAACATTTATAAATAAAGACTAGCAAATAAATAAATAAATATAAATAAATAACTTGCTCCCATACGGGAGCAAGTCGCGACAATAACATATTGTAATGTAAACATTTTTTTTTTTTTTGGAAAAGACATATCTATTTGTTTAAAATAGAGTTGATAAAATAAAACGACATTTCAATATTTTTTATCCAGTAGATCCCTAGCTCTATGGTTGATCCCCATCTATAAATATTACATATTTGTATGAACTTTGAACTACAGGGCTCAAAATATTTTCACAGAAAATAAATCAACAATTATAATTGTCTTTTGTGTGCGTGTGTGTGTGTGTGCGTGTATGCGTGTGTGCGCGTGTGTGCGTGTGTGCGTGTGTGTGTGTGTGTGTGCGTGTGTGCGTGTGTGTGTGTGTTAGTGGTGTGTGTGTGTTAGTGGTGTGTGTGTGGTGTCAGCGTAGCAAATAGCAGATGCAGTTGTTGAAGATGATGTTTACTCTCCTTCCTGATCAGCTCCCATGATGCTTTGCTGTAACCCTGAAAGTACACAAAATACTACTGTTAAAACTCTGAAAGTACACAGAAATACTACCGTTAAAACTCTGAAAGTACACAGATATACTACAGTTAAAACTCTCAAAGTACACAGAAATACTGCTGTTAAAACTCTGAAAGTACACACACTAATGATACTTCTATCCCTGAAACTACACATAACACCAGTAAGTACACATAATAAAACTCGGGCGGTCATCTGAATGGGTAGAAGTAGAAGATCCCAGGTTTGATTTCCGGTAATGTGTCGAGGTGTCCCTGAGCAAGGCCCTTAACCCCTAACTGACCACTGGGGGTATAAATACTGTATGTATGTATGTATTACAGATGCTTACCATGTTGCGGAGAACATTCCTGGACAGTTTCCTGTAGTATCGTTTCAGCTTCCTGTTTGGTTTCTCCACTGACACACAGGTCTTCAGTTCGTCCGCCTGTCTGTGGACGATGACCAGGAACTCCTCCATCTTGCCGGCGTCCCAGGCTGCGGCGGTGGACGGGTCACCGTTGTCATAGAGACGAGAGAGTAGGACCAGACTGTCTTTGATGAAACGTATCCTGGACTCCACCTGCAGAGGAGAGAGAGAGAGAGAGAGTTAGACAACTGCTACATAATGAGTTCAAGTAGAATAAAACAGGATACCACCATTACACACATAAATTACAAGTGTTTGCTAGTTCTCAAAGTGGGATCCAGCCAGGGACCCCCTGGGGTCCCCAGCGAAATTTGTTAATATAGCATCAAAATCAGTTTAACCACTTTAACCCTATATGTACATCGGCTATTTAAAAAATGGCGCCGATCTACAGACAGACAGACAGACAGACAGACAGACAGACAGATAGATACCTCAGCTGTTGTCATATTCTCATAGAGGGAAAAGGGGAAATTAACAGGACATCTATCTTCAGTCATCTCTCCTCCCTGTAGAAACACAGTTAAAAGTATTAACGCTATTCTACACATTATAACAACAACAATAATAATAATAATAATACAAAAAAATAATAATAATAATAGTACTAATGTAGTAGTATAATACGTTCTTTGAAATCCATATCTACGGTATAATCCAGGGGTTCTCAAACTTTTACATTTCAAGTCTGACAGTCCCTGGTATAATGAATTATAGATACTTTTGCATTATAAAGCAGCCAAAATGTGTTATGATGACATATCATAACCACAGCCTATATCCACAATGCTTACAGAGAGCACAACAACATTCATAAGGCATTATAACCTTTCATGCAAAATGGGTGGCGCGATAACGAGCACTCGTGATACCTACTTTAGACGTAAAGTATTATAAATTCAAACTTATTATAATGCCTTATGACTGTTGATATAAGACATCAGGCATTATGAAGGCTCAGAGCAACTCTTATGTTGCATTATGCATGTGTTATAATATTATGAAGGTAGGTATAATACATTGTATATATATACACAGACTTCATAGAAAGTAAAGCTGTGAATCAATTAGAATATTAGTCACCCTGAATGACATGTCAGAAATGACACCTTACAATTAGGAAATTTAGCAAATGCTCTTAACCAGAGAGACTTGTGCAAATAAGCAACACTCATGATTACAGGACTATAGTATACCATAACAATGAACCTAGCATCAGTCCAAATAACATGCAATCTGAATCACATTCTTAACATTTTGTGGTCTGAATAAAAACAATGTATTAGTACAGTTATTCTCAACCTAATCCAAGCCAGAACACAAATAAACATGCTCTGAAAATGTTCTGTTTTCGAGATTTTCAAATGGGTCCTGCATCCAGAAAAGTTTGAGAATCATTAGTAAACATAAACTTATGACTATTATTTCTATAACAATAAATAACTAAGGTAATAAACTTCCACTCACCATCTGATCCAGCAGCACCATAGACACGTTGCTCAGGTGGTCGTAGTGTCTCAGCCAATCGCAGGAGCCCGCCGAGCCGAGGGCGCCGGCGCTACAGAGGACAAACAGGAGAAACATGGCTGTGATTGGTCGATCGATTAGTCCAGTCGCTCGATGCATGGTTGCGATTGGTTGATTGGTCTGTTTGTTAAGTAGAATAGCTCTTGAATTGTGCTTTGTCTGTGTTGTGAGTGTTTGAGACATTAATGAACTACTGTACCTGTTCTGATGCTCTTATTCTCCAGATGGGAAACGGAAAACAGAGAGAAACGTACATAAAGAAAGAGATGGAGGGAGTGTCAGAAAAAAAGGAGGAGAGACAGACAGACAGAAAAGGAGAGAGGGAAATGAGAAGTCGGGGGAGAGAGCGAGAGGGACAGAGTGAAAGTGAGAAATCCCCACTTTCCATCTCTGCTTGGGGGAGGAAGGCACCTTTCAACTGTTCAAAACTTTCTCCCTGCTTTTTTATACCACAACAATAAAAACATACCATAAGCTGAATATTAAATGACTTACATTATATTCTGGGTGACAATTACACAGTACTCAGGGTTCATTTAATTTCATTTAATTTAATTTAATTTTATTTATTTTTTTATTTGGGGGGCAAAAAATAACATTTATATATACATATATATACACACACACACACACACACACACACACACACACACACACACACACACACACACACACACACACACACACACACACACACACACACACACACACACACACACACACACACATTTGAGTTTAGGAGGAAAAAAAAAACATTTGTATAAAATAGTCAATAAAGTACCTAGAAAGAGAAAAATCATGCTTCCAATAGAAATAACTTATTCATCTATTTAAAAAAAAAAAATACTATAAAGGTATCACTAAAAGTATAAACAGGCCTGATAACTAGTTCCACAAAGCCATGATGAAACCACCTCTCAACTATTTCAATAAAGTCATGACATCATAGAACTACAGTATTTGAATAAAGTTATGAATGAAATGTGATCTCATTCTGTTTCTGTTTAGAAGGAAACTGAAACGCCGTGACGTCACCTGGACTCTCCCTCCTCTCCCTCTCTCGCGCGCTCTCTCTCGCTCGCTCTCTCTCTTTCTCTCCCCCCCTCTCTCTCTCTCTCTCTCTCTCTCTCTCTCTCTCTCGCTCTCTCGCTCTCTCGCTCTCTCGCTCTCTCGCTCTCTCGCTCTCTCGCTCTCTCTCTCTCTCTCTCTCTCTCTCTCTCTCACACACTCCCCCCCTGACGTCACGTCACGTGACCCAAGCAACTTGCTCAATGCTACCACCAGCGTTGCCAGACTCTGTGAGAGAAACAAGCTATCAGGTCTAGGAAAACAAGCCCAAAAGAAGCGGCCGGCCACACATGAGCACTTTAAACATATTCATCAGCTTCTTGAAAATAGCAGAACTACAAGCTCACAACGCGTCGCGACGCGGCGCGTTGTGAGCTTGTAGATCTGCTATTTTCAAATAAAAATGTGGGGGGAAATTATAATAAGCCGACCTGGCAACACTGGCAACCACATGTAAGCCGTAGCGTAGAGTTACATGTAAACAAACAAACAAACAGCGTGATAAGCAACCTTTAAAAAACTTTCAAATGGGATTGGAAGAGGAATTTGACAGCGAAAGTAGACCTTTCACTGACAATGAGTTAGATGTGAGAGTATATTGTGAAAATAATAAAGATAAAGATAAAGATAAAGAAAACTTTATTGTCCATTAAATTGACATAAAATGGAAATTTGTCTTTGGCACACCAGCAGTCAGTTACAACAATAAAACATTACAAAAATACACAGGTGCATTAAAATACTATATAAAAATGCACTCACATTAACACAACAACAGTGGTCATGAGCAGTGGCAATTTAGACTATTTAAACATTTTCTTATTTAAAATGTCCACAGCAGTTGGCACAAACGACGTTTTGTAACCCTTCTTGTTTGCTAATTTTGCCCTAAGCCTCCTGCCCGATGGCATCAAGTGAAACTCAGAGTGAAGAGGATGGGTAGAATCACTGTAAATCTGAATTGCTTTTTTGGTTATGGAGCGGTTGTATATGCCCTGAAGTTGCAATTGTTTGTCTCCAATGATCTTCTTATAAAAAGAATAAGAGGAAAGAAATGTAGTATTTAGTTTGCACTGTGACGCTCTTATTATAGTCCAGTAGGTGGCGGTACTGCACCAATTATGTATGCCAATGAACAGCCATAAAAAGGCATGGATGTAAATACAGTGGTGGGAAAAGTACTCACATTTCTTTCTTAAGTAAAAGTATCAATACTGCTAAGTAAAAATACTCCCTTAAATTTACTTGAGTAAAAGTGCAAAAGTATTGGTGTCAAAATGTACTTAAAGTACCAAAAGAAGAAAGTACTCATTATGCAGAATGCCCCATTTCCAGTTTTCAAATGTAGGCCTATATTATTTTTTAAATAGCAGATTTACAAGCTCATAATGCGTCAAATAATTGTAGTGGAGTAGAAGAACAAAATTTGCTTCTAAGAGTGGAGTACACTACAAGTTAAAGTATTGGAAATTGGAAATACTCAACTTAAGTACAGTTCTTGAGTAAATGTACTTAGTTACTTTCCACCACTGTGTAAATAATTACAAATTATTGAACTAGAGTAAATAAGGTAGTATTTACATACGTGTAGAGTAAATAACGCAGCCTTTATGCAAACGTAGAGTAAATTACATTGGATTTCTGAACATTGGTGAGGTTTACCATTTAATGATATTGCTTAATAGCAGAATAATCAACACAGATAGACAGAGACATTCATGATTACAATTATTTTTTCATGAGTACAGAAAGATGAATATACATTTCACCAACTACATAGAAATAACCTTGACATTACAATTTAAAACCCTTCCAATCACTCTCATTTTTGTTTTGTTTTGATAGGAGACCATGTGACCTTTTCCTCAGACAATAAAGCTGCATAATTGTTAAGAAAAAAATAATCCAATAAAATTGAAACGTTTCTGCTCGAGCCTCAAGGCTACCAAAGACAGAGTGTGGTGCAAGAGGCCAGCATTACAGTGTTGCCAGAATAAACAGAAAATGCTCATACACAAAAAAAACGTGAATAAATAAAAACATCCCAAAAAGCGATGATACAGTAATCCCAGCGTGGCACAGCCTCAGTCTTTCCTGGTTTTTGGTTTGGGTGCATTTGGATTCTCCTGTTTATAGAAGGTTTTCAGCATTTCCACTGCCTCTTCTGCCCTGTGGCCCGATTCACACTCGAACGAGGTGCCAGTGTGAGGTAATTGTGCCGAGGAGATGTCCAGCACAGAGCCACAGCCTCCAAACCTGTCATTCCCGCAGCCATACACCACCACTGGAACGTTGAGCAGCCGCAGGGCTCCTGCACACATGATGCACGGCTCCACGGTGACGTACAGCACCGTCCTCTCACACACGCTCCTGGCCTCCATGTTGCCACGATGACACCACTCCAGCACCTGGTCCAGGGCCACCATCTCTGCATGGCGAGTGGCATTCTTGGTCTCGTTGACTTCGTTCCTGCCCCTGCCCACAACTTCATTGTTGTACACCATGAGGCATCCCACAGGCACCTCTCCGTTCTCCAGAGCGTCTTTGGCCATATCGAAAGCGCTCGACATCCACTTCTGAATGTCCTCTTCAGTTGGATAAAAAGACTCCCCCGAAGCAGTTGTTACCTTGCACTCCGTCCCCATAGCAAACCAAGAATGACTTCATGTAAATATAAAACACCCAGTTAACAAAACCCAGAAAACCAGAAACAAAACATACCATCATTTATTTACATGTATTTCACGTTCTGCAACACCACTGACAAGAGGTAAGATCGAGATCGGATTTACTTTTTAAATTACCGATGTCGGTCATGCCCAAGGATAGGGTCTATGATGTCAGGCTTGGATGTTTCGGTTAGCTCCATATATGGAGCTCCAGGGGTCTATGATGTCAGACTTGGGTAGGTCAGTCATCTCCATATATGGGGATGTCAGGATTGAAAAGGTCAGTTATCTCCTTATATGGGGTTCCGGGCATCTTGACACGGTCTAACTCGCGGTGGTATCCATGTATGAACAAGACCAGGAGTGTCAGCCCATTTTGCCCATGTATGGAGAAAACAGGTACAAAACATGCCCATGTATGGACGAAAGGGGGCTTTTCTGACTGGGACTTTTCTGGCTGGGACCTAAGGACAAATGGACATGCCATGTATATGGACGAAAAGATACAGAGCCTCATGTAAGCCATACCCTTCGGGTCTGGCAACAATAATGCTGGAAAGTATGCTCTGAAACATTCTTTACACCGCTGTGTGTGTGTGTGTGTGTGTGTGTGTGTGTGTGTGTGTGTGTGTGTGTGTGTGTGTGTGTGTGTGCGTGCATGTGTGCATTCATACAATGATACAATTTCCACATTATACTGGCCATCACCGATGCTTATGGCATCACTGATGCGAACACCAACGTTGTTTGAGCCCATCTGTATTTCTGAGGGGGGGGGGATAAACTTAACTCATAAATGTTTGATAGTAGCCGTTGGTTTAAAAGAAAAATCTTAATTCCTTTATACAGCGTTGCGTGGGCAAAAGTAATATAGGGCAGGCAACGGTTAACGTCACTAAATTGACAGTAACTTTCTTTTTTTACAAAGTAAAACTACATCGAACTACAACTACTGGGTCTTCAGCCCACTAGTCTGAGGTGGGTTGAAGGCAGTTGAGGAGGATGGAAGAGGAGAGGGTCGAAGGCTGGAGAGACCAAGAAGAACCACGATGCTGATGCAGCAGATAGTTCTTAATCAATCTGTTGGCAGATTGGTGGGGGTCTCTGTGCTGTGGTGGGCTGTGTTGGCAGATTGGAGAGGTTCACAGAGCTCATGGTTGGAGATGTGATGATGAACCTGTGCGGCTGCTGCTCTGTCCAGGATCTTGCTTGACTAATTTGCATGGCGTTGTCAAAATAGGGATCCAAATCTAAGATATACATCATCCTCCTCCTCTTTGGATGGTGATGACTTTAGCACCATCCTCATCATCCTTATCATCCTCATCCTCATTAACTCCCCCAAAGAGTATGAGCACAGCCGTGTGGTGGATGCGCTCAGTGGGAACCTGCTTGTCATTTATCCCTTGGGGCAATGTCTCCCAACGGAAAGAGTCTGTCTTTGTCTGTGTGCAAAATGTACACATCAATCTGACCCGAGGGCAGAGGTCAAGGACGCCAATACTGTGGGTCACGCCAGGGTTTATGTGGTCAAATTGTGGACAGTCCATAGTAATCCATCCATGCTTAGAAAGACTGAGGGTAAACCCCTGGCAGCCACAGTGCTCTGCTTTATGGTCAAACACCAGGGACACCTCAGGCAGGCAACTTGATCAACCATAACTGACTCATTTATATATTTATATTTAGATGTATTCATGTATTTATTGCCTGATTTATTTATTGCATTGACTTTCATGATGCTATTTTATATTTATATTTTTATATTATATTTTATAGCTGTGTTTTTTCTTATTCATTTAAAATATATATTGTATTAAATGTCATTCCACTGTGTAAAATGGACTTGAATAGAATTGTCTCCACTTGGGCCTCCCGTTTTCCTCCCAGGGCAGTTAGAACACCTCCAATGATGTATGTGAACATTCCTTCTTTACTCTGATGAAGACTGAGGCCTTGTGGTGTTTTTATCATGTCTGTTTAAATAAACACTTGAACTACACTCATCTCCTTGATGTACTGAACCACTTTCAACCTGATGTCCCTTTTGGCCATGTCATTAAATGTCATAGATGCAAATCAGTCTCATACTTATTCACTGTTGACAGTCTGTACAATGTACATATATTTTAATATTCAATCAATTTACAATCACTGGTGATCTGTCAATGTTGATAGATTGCACATTTATACTTATATTATACCTATATTTAATATATACGTTAAATCTGTTAGACTGTGTGATGTTGATCTATCTATCTATCTAATTTAATGTAATCGTATTCAGTGACAGTTACACACCTCCTCCACCAGGGGGCGAAAGGCATTGAGGCAACAGTGTCTGGATCCTTTATTGCGCATGCTTAAAACTCTTTGACCCGGAAGTAATTGCATGTTTTGCAACTGTTTTCCGCGTCGCTGAACGTGAACGCATCTTCATTATACCTCTATGGAACGCATAGAGTTATAAACCTCTTTGTAGAAGCGTATCATTGAACTACCTGGTAACTAGGTTCTGGGACTTGGCAGAAAATATTTGCATAATAATATAATGCTGTGTAGAAGAAACGTCGTGGTGAAAAATGTGTGATAAACGAGGTAAAATGTGTCACATAGAGTCTGTACGGCTGTCGATAAATGAACAGCTGACGTCGGTGGGAGAGGAGATATTGTGTGTTTTGGAAAAACAGCGTGGTGATGTTTGTTGTGTGAAGCTTGTCAGAGTGGTTGTGTTGGAGCGCCTCAGTGCGGCTGCAGAGTTCATGTGCAACCTCTTCCAGAGAGAGATAGAGACACTAGAAACTCTGCTGAAGAGACAAAACAAACTGCTGCACGTGATGCTACAGCCACACATCACACTACACAGAGCAGGTTTGTTAATGCTGCATTTATACCACATGTTTACCACTGTTGGACTGTACATACTCATAGCTAAGATACTTATAGCTAAGTTAACATGTTTACCACTGTTGGACTGTAAATACTCATAGCTAATGATACTTATAGCTAGGTAAACAGATGAGTTTTGTTTGCAGTTTGTCCATCACTTCAAAGAGAGAATAATTCATCAATCCATTTGTTTCTTTTATAGTCTTATGTTTTATTCACTCAATGTCATAACATGTGGCTGAGGACATTATACCAACCACATTAGGTAAAGCTTCAAAGTAATACTTTTACTAAGTAATCTGTAGTGTAGATACTTCCCATCCCCTGAAGACACTTTGGGTGTGTGTTCTTATTAGTTTTGTCCATAAATGGTACAAAGTTAATGTAAATAGCATGTTGTTTAGACAGATGCTAGTAGGGATGCACCGAATATTCGGCCACCGAAACATATCGGCCGATAATGGTTAAAAAATGCAATTTCGGCTTTCGGCCGAAAGGGTTTTTAGGCCGAAAAAATATCACCGAAAGACACCGAAACATATCGGCCGATATCACCGAAAGACACCGAAACATATCGGCCGAAAGAAACCGAAACATATCGGCCGACATCACAGAAAGACACCGAAACAATGCTATAATCTTTTTAAAATCTGGGATAAAATCCGGGATAATCTTATTATATAATTATATAAATGTTTACATTTTACAATCTTTCAGCAGTCTGTCTGGAATTAATGTATGCATTCAAAAGTGCTTAATAAATGTTTTATGGACCCATAATAGTGATTATTATTTAAGTTAAGTTTTGCCATAATCATGTATTTTGCCATAATCAGGTAGCTGATCAACATTGGTAAACAAATAAATTAATTATATATATTTATCATATTCGGCCTTTCGGTATTCGGTTTTCGGCCAACTGTTTTCTATTTTCGGCATTCGGTTTCGGCCAAGAATTTCCCATTCGGTGCATCCCTAGATGCTAGGTTTATGTTTACCTGGTATCCTAGTTTCTTTGAAGCAGTATTATTTTCTTTGCACTCTACTGAGGTAGACAGTGTAATGTATTTGGGCAGGCTGCCAGAATCGATTATATGTATGAGAATTCATGGTTACCACTGTTTGAATCTGTAGGTCATTTTTGTATTTTCAATACTGAAGATTGTGACCAATCAAATGAATAAATACAAATAAATGTGGAATGAATCTCATCCAATGAGAAAAACACTTTGAGTTGTTCTCTCCTCCATCTGTCTGTTTGTAAAGAGGTTTCCCCTGAGAGCTACCCCAGTCTGGTCCAGGAGGAACCTCAAGCTCCACAACATGAGGAGAGGAGCCCCAGTATGGTCCAGGAGGAACCACAACCTCCACAGATTAAAGAGGAGGCTGATGTGACAACATTGACATTACTACACAGTATGAGCTGTGACACTCTCTCAGGTAAAACAAGACTCTCTCTGTACGTCAGACCCCCCCATCTATTTTGTGCCAGGGACAACCCCCCCCCCCCGCGCGGGGACGGGCGGTATAAAGTCGGCGAAAATGTTCTCTGTCTGTCTGCCTAGAACACAGAGGTAAAGTGAAGTAACAAAGTACATTTACTCAAGTACTGTATAAGCGTGCATCCGTGGTCCGTCAACAACACAGCCGGGGTGTCTCATCTGGGTTAGGGTGCCTCGGAGGCGCTCAAACATGTTCTTGGAGCCCCAGATTAATATGTATTTGTCCACAGACCCCCCCCCCCCCATCTATTTTGTGCCAGGGACCCCCCCCCCAGGGGGTATAAAGTCGGCGAAAATGTTCTCTGTCTGTTTGCCTACAACATAGAGGAGGTGTAAAGTAACTAGCCTGCTGCCATTCAGGATGGAAAACGAAATTGTCCTTTTGGTTTTGGAGTGAAGTATAAGTCAGTTTCATGAGGGGCTACAAGTATTGATATCAACAGAAAACTCTCAGTTGGATAAACACTATACAGACCGACAGAGACACACACACACACACACACACACACACACACACACACACACACACACACACACACACACACACACACACACACCAAAGACAGAAACGTATACAGCCACCGTTAATCTCAGCTAATTGTCGTTGATGTGAAAAATGCGCATACAGGCACTTAATGAGCCATCATTAACGTACTGTTACGTGCGCATTTGGGTTGAAAACTTCTGTCGCTTCTCTAATCTAAAATAAACCCACGGCCACATGGTTTTTAGTTTGGCAAATTTGAGATGACAACAGCAACAGCTTGGTTACATACAAGGCTAGTATATTTGAGATGTAGTAGGCTACTGCTCACTGATGAGCCTTCCAGTCTGTCTAAGGCGAGAGAGAGAGAGAGTGTGTGTGTGTGTCTGTCTGTCTGTCTGTCTGTCTGTCTGTGTGGAAGCTTGATGATGCAGGGTTAGTGTGTGTGTGTCTGAGAGGGGCGGGGAGGAGCAGTTGCGCTCAACTTGAATTATACGTCTCCACTCCACGGTGCTTTACCTATGGTAACATAATACATAATAATATGCCATTTACCTTCGATAAATGCCGTCTCCCGCTATACGCATATAGCGCATGATGATACCTTGATGAAGGTACATTTTTGATATGTCGTGCAGCTTTAACGCAGCTTGTATGCAGAGGTGTGAAGTAACTAAGTACATTTACTCAAGTACTTTTCTTAAATTTCAGTCACAGTGATTTGAACCGACGGCAGGCGTGTGTAGTAGGCATAGAGGCGAGAGGCGTGTCTAGTACCATAGTTTGAGAAGACAAGACCGCCCGTTCACAGTATGGGAAAGTATCCCCATTGGCTTAAAGGACAGCCAATGATTGAAAACATGTCGCGAATATATCGAACACATGTCGAACACATGGATTGTAGGTCAGTCTCTTCTAAGACCAAGGTGCTTTTCAAGCTGGTAAAAAATAAATAAATATCACTTTATCTGTTCTAATCTAACAAGACTAAGTCCAAAAAAATCACTAGAAGCACATAGATGCTGTTAGGTCAGATGGGTGTGGGATCAGAAACAAGTTCAAGTTTCAAGGTGTTTGTCACATTCACAATTTAACCACTTAAACCGTATATACATTTGCCTATTATGACATGTACAGCATAGGGACGCTAGGGTTCGTCATGTGGTTAAGTTTCGATACAGTGTTGTATTAAAAAATAGGTTTGCCATTGCCACTCTAGTTTACAGTAAATGAGTGTGGTCACTTATAGAGGAGGTGAAGTGCATTTCTCAAAAAGATTTATTGTGAAAACAAAATGAGTTCTCTAATCTCCACTGCAAAAAGCAAACATCCCCACATACCTGTGTCCTTTTATTTTTTAACTTGTGTTTATTGAGCACCATTAGAGCTCCAATTACATAATTAGACACAAGGAACAATATTTTCTTCAGCCTCGTAGTAATCCAAATAATTGATTTTATTAAACATACTCTACCACACTGAAGTCCACTGGTTGAGCAGAGGAGCTTATTTTCTTTTTCTTTTATTATTACGTGCAGAAACTGAACTGCTCATTAACGAGAAAGGGAAGCCAGTGGCAGAGTCGGATGACCCTGACAGGCTTCATGAGCTTACATTTTTGGTGGATATAATAGATCACTTAAATGTGTTTAATGTTAACATGTAAGGCTGCAACAGAGTCGTTACAGAATACTACTACAAATTAAATTAGCTCTGTTTCCTGGGGCAACCCAGACATTTCCGCTTGCAGTCTGTGTGTGTTGCTTATGGGAATATTTACAACATGGACAAAATATCACAGCTGAAACATACGTTTCAGAATCGTTTCCAGGTCAGCTTGATAGCCTGGTTTATAATTGTCTATAGCCTATTAACAACAGTGCGTAATGACAGCTGTTCTTTTAATGTCAGAGAGCTAATGAGCGGTGGATCAGGCACAAGTATCGATATAAAAACAATACAAATAAGGTTCAAGCATAGACTGTAAAAAAGCCACACCCCTGGTTTCTACAGACAGTAAATGAAACCGATTTTTCAGCTATTTGAAATCCGCCATCTTTGATGTATACAAAAAAAAGTAACCGGCAATAGGAACCGGAAATCAATCTCTAAATGAATGCTATTAGTTGGGTAGCTTGTCAATCAAGAGCGGGGGCGGGGAATGAATGCTATTGGTTGTGTAGCTTGACAATCAAATCATCCAGCTCTCCTAGAGCATAAGCTACTTAAATATAAATATAAATAGGACCATAATTTACCAAAACGCATATCATGGTGATTGAAAGAAGACTTTAAACTAGCGACTGGAAGCATATAGTATTTATGACAGTGTTTATTAAAGCAATACAAGGTAGTAGGGCTGTGAGTATCGTTTTGCTATCTCACGATTCGATTCGATTCCGATTCTTGGGGTCACGATTCCGATTTTTATCGTTTTTTTTTCAAAACAAACGATTTTCGATTCAAATCGATCTTTTTTCGATTCAAAGCGACTCTCGATTCAAAACGATTCTCGATTCAAAACATAGGATTTCAGGATCTACTCCAGTCTGCTGGCATGAAAGCAGAGTACATATAATTGTAAAGGTTTTATCAACTGATAATAATGTAAACACACAAAGGTAAATCCAAGACAACATGTCTAATTTATTTATGCTTGCACACATTTTAAGTAACTTATACAAAAATGTACTTCTGAGTCTGACACTCAGTAAGTTCTCAGTTACCAGAACAACAAGTTAAAGTAATAAAACTGCTGTAACATAAATAAATGGTAAATGGTGCATTTATATAGCGCTTCTATCCGAAGCGCTTTACATTGATTGTGCCATTAACCCATTCACACACACATTCATACACCGATGGTGGAGGAAACCATGCAAGGCACCAACCTAATTAGGGGTTCAGCGTCTTGCTCAAGGACACTTTGACACTAACTCTAGGGGAGCGCCTCAGCCCGGGATCGAACTGGGAACCTTGCGGTTTTCCAGTTAATTTTGGTCCCTAAGATTCTGTTATTTGTCTGTTTTATTTCAAAGATAAAGTATTTATTCTTCTTATTTTCTATTCTCTTAAGAAAAAAACTTTTCCCATATCCTTTCAATGTGTTTCTTTACACTTGTTTTGTGTAAAGCACTTGTTTGATGAAAAGTGCAATGTAAATCAAATGAAAAGGTAGGAAGTTATTACTAATAATAGGCATGACCTCACACATTATACACAGTGTAGGTTAACATAGAAATATAATATACTGTACACACACACACACAGGTAATATATTTTAAAAATGTGTTGTGTATTAATAATAAATAGTAGGTTAATTTGATTTTACCTCAAGTGCTGCAGCCTCTTTTATCACTCCGGCATGGATGTCCAGTTGGTCTTCTCCAGCAAGGAAAGACAGTGCTTTAAACCTGGGATCGAGTGCAGAGGCCTTGTGGAGAAGGGTTTTGGTTAGCGCTGTATCTCTTAGTCAGATCCTCATGCATCACTCGTTTGATGTCCCTGACAAATGTTGAGTCATCAGGAGAGACCCCCTCTGTCTCCTCAAGCAGATTGGCAAGCAATCTTTATTTCTGCGTCACTTAGTGTGGAGGTGTCGGGTGTATTATTTTTTCGCACCCCAGGAGAGACGAGAGCTGCGCATATAGCAGGCTGCTGTTCCAGAAAGCGTTCGAGCATATCGTGCGCGCTATTCCATCTGGTCGCGACGTCAATGGTTAACTTGTGCTCGTCCAAATCCAGAGCCTTCTGACTCACTTTCAGGGCATCAGACGCATTGGTGCTCCTATGGAAGTATCCAGTGATTCTTCTAATCCTCCCTAGCACCCGTGACGCAGTATTGAGCTTCAGAGCTCGCTGGGCTGCGAGGTTGATCTTGTGTGCAAAACATGTTACGTGCGTTCTCCTCAAGCTGGATAGCAGAAGTCATGTTAGATGCGTTATCAGTTACAATCACCAAGTCCGCGAGCGATAGGTTCCATTCTTTTGCGACCGAGTGAAACGTTTGATTAATGTTGACAGCAGTATGACTTTCATGCATCACCCTCGTTTGTAAGACTTTAGACTCGAGCTGCCATTCATCTGTGATGTAGTGGGCGGTGAATGTACCGAAAGACTCTGTTGCCCTAGATGTCCAATGATCACACGTAAGAGCTACTCTGGTGGCTTTGGTCACTGCTTCCCCGACTCTAAGCTTCGTCTCTCTGTAAAGTTGAGGTACAGCAGTATCCGTAAAGTAAGTGCGACCTGGTATGACATACCGTGGCTTCATCGTCTTCATCATGAACCTAAAGCCTTCTCTCTCCATTACGCTGTATGGGCGCAGATCTTTTGCAATGAAACAAGCGATGGATCTACTTATCATCTTTGACCGTTCAGAATTGTGTGGTAACTTTGAACAATCCTCGATTGTGTGTTGACCAGCTGCTGTTGTTGGTGCCGAATCCGATTCCTCTGTCAAAAACTCTTTGTGATGTCTTTCCATATGAGCTTTTTGATTGGAAGTATTCCTGAAATACTTTACCCTACCGTTGCAAACTTTACAAATCGTATGAGTCATGTCAAGCTCTTTCTTGCCCGGTTGATGGTAAAATCCAAAGTGTTTCCAAATGGTTGCTCTCAAAGACCGCAGCGGCGGCTGTATAACTTTTTCCTCGTCCATTTTTAGCCGCGGCCAACAACAACAGCAACATGTGTTACAAACACACTACACAAAGCACAATAAACATAGCCAGCATGCCCAGCGGCGGTTTAAAAAAAACAAAAATAGATTATTGAGAAATGAGAATCGATTCTGAATCGTCCAACATGAGAATCGCGATTCGTATTCCAATAGATTTTTTCCCGACACCCCTACAAGGTAGTGTAGGTCCAAAAATAAAAAAATGTTGCAGCCTCTGCTGTCATTGCAGGTCTTCAGCGGAGTCGTGCATTACCCAGAATTCCATTTGTTGTTTTATACTATCTACGGATCGTTTCTCTTAGCCAGTGAAGCTTTAGTTACCGTGAGCTGTGCTTTCTTATGCTGTTGTTTTTCCATCTTCAAATCCTATAAAGCCATAAAAACAGTGTGATATTCATTTTTGTTACTAGAGGTAGTTCCGGGCCAAACAGGAAACCGGTGCATTTCCGTTTTTGTTTTCCGGCCGGATGACGTCATTTTCGCAGGAAGGACGCCCCACTTCACTCTCAATAGAAAATATGTTTATAAAAGGCTTTCGGGGGTGAAATTCATGGAGTGGGTGTTGTGAAACATTTGCCACTCACAAAAGATATACAATTTAACTTTATTTTTTTTATTTCTTTAAAGTTACCTAGTATAACTTTAAGGTAAGAAAATCAAGTCTAAAGTTCGTCAAAAACCCATCCGCTTGCATTGAAAAATAAATCTTTCTGACACCAACAGGGGTAAAACAGCGAAACTACAGGCCATTCATATGAACTGTCACTTGAACTCACTTCCTTATTAGACTCAATGCACAACTCTCAAGCTGGCCCCTTGGGTTCAAGGAGGCTTTATTTTATTTGCAGTGAAATATACTGTCCAAGAATTGTCCCAGACACCATATATCACTGTCTCAGATGCTGTTTTACATGTATACACTCACAGCATACACAAGTGGTCCTAAAAAGTTTAAATTTGCCCAATCAGCTTGTGACCTAAAATGAGTCTGGTGGTTTACTCTCATTTTATCTTTTGTCTAGACTTCCTGCACCTCCCTGTGTGTAAAGAGGAGGTTTCCACTGAACAGCAGGAGAGGAATCCTAGTCCGATCCAGGAGGAAACAGAGCCTCGACAGATCAAAGATGAACAGCAGGAGCTACCTCAAAGACCAGAGGAGGCTGCTGGGTCAACGCTGACATTACTAGCAGTGAAACATGAAGATGATGATGAAAACAGAGAGACGGAGCCTCTAGCCAGCACCTCAACTCTACACTTGAAAACACAAGCTGATGTAGAGGACTGTGGAACGTCACAACCAACTAGTGATGGCCAGCTCCTCTCTTCACACTGTTCTGAATCTGACACTGAAGACAGGGATGCGTGGGAGGAGACTAGGCAAGATCAGTCAGGTTTAAAAACAGTGAAATCACACAAGACACAACATCTGGAAGAACAAAGATCGTCTTTGAGCAACCGGCTGTCCCAGGACCTGAAATCATTAAAACAAACTACATCTATGAGGAGTCACACAGGGAAGAAAAGCTTTAATTGTACAGAGTGTGGCACAGGCTTTGGTCAAATGAGGGATCTAAAACGACACATGAGGATTCACACTGGGGAAAAGCGATTTACTTGTACAGTTTGTGCCAAAGGATTTGCTCGAAAGGATGGGCTGAAGACACACATGATGACCCACACAGGGGAAAAGCCCTTTACTTGTACTGTTTGTGCCAAAGACTTCACTCGAATGGCTATTCTGAAGATGCACATGAGATCTCATACAGGAGAAAAGCCCTTCCCTTGTACTGTTTGTGCCAAAGGCTTTGCTCGAAAGGATGATCTGAAGACGCATATGAGGACCCACACAGGGGAAAAGCCCTTTACTTGTACTCTTTGTGCCAAAGGCTTTGCTCAAAAAGGTGAGCTGAAGACGCACATTAGGACCCACACAGGGGAAAAGCCCTTTACTTGTACAGTTTGTTCCAAAGGCTTTGCTCAAATGGGAGATAAGAAGAAACACATGAGATCTCATACAGGTGAAAAGCCCTTTACTTGTACAGTTTGTGCCAAAGGCTTTGGTGATATCAGCAATCTTAAGCGACACATGAGGAGCCATGCGGTGGAAAAGCCCTTTCCTCGTGCACTTTGTGAACAAAGATTCAGTCTAAATCAAAATCTAAAGAGGCACATGAGGACCCATACAGGTAAAACATCAACATTAATTGTAGTTTGTTGCAAATGTATTGTCATGGTCAAAATGCACCTCTTAACACATTGACTGCCTGAGATTAAAACATTGTTTCTCATCCCCATGCCAGAGTTTTTTAACCTTAAATTGACGATCTTTGGAGAGCTGCGGGAGCCGCCAAGGGTACACCGAAGTAAACAAAGAGTGTCTGGGGGTGGGCAAGGGTCCCCTCTATCCATAGGAGCAAAACATCGCCGGTTGAATAAGGCTCGTTTTCACCCCCCAAAAAATTATTTGAGCTAGATGTGTTTTTCTACAAATCCTAATATAGGACTGGACGGAGGTGACGTTCTTTGGGACGACGTCACATCCGTCCATTCCTTCTCTCAGAGTCAAGGTATCATTCCTAAGTTGTGTTAGAGTGCGCTCTTGTCAAATTAATTGTGTTGGATTTGAAAGAATGCATATATGCATTCTTGGCAGGCAATGTGTTAAGAAACAATTCAATTGTTTCAATGCAATTCATACAGGATAAAATTCTGTTTGTTGAACTAAAATTTATTTTTTATAAAGGAGTCTGAGTTGACACATGATATATCAATACTGAACAAACATATTGTCGCTCCAATGTAGTTGTTATTTAGTCACAGACCTTTCATTGGTTTACTATTTATAAAACTCACAGACTTTAAACCTGGCGTCCCTTTTGTTGGGAATATCATTAAAGGCAAAAATAGTGAAATTAGCTCATGTACATGCTCACAACTTGTCACTTTGTGAGCTTGTAAATCGGCAATTCTAACTACTTTTGTGCAACACTGTCATACAATTAATTACATATAAAATAGGCATTCATTTATGAGGGAAAAAATATACAATTATTCATTGTAATCCAACATGACAGTGACAAGTCCTGAATTAAACAATCTGACGATGACAATATGACCACATTAAATCAACTTTGTTTTGTATTACTATTCTCAAGATGTTCCCACACGTCATAATTCTCCCCAATCTTCAAATCATGAGTATTTTCATGTTTCATGTTAATAAGAATGTTATATTGTTTTGTGTTCTAGCAGATGACAAGAAGCAGCGACAGTCCTCCTCTAATGGGGACCCTGTTAAAAAGAAGAGCCGAACTACCACCTCTGAACTGCAGGGGGAGCCTAGTGACAGTAAGGGAGACAAAATATATATTCTTCTCCTTATTCTTATTCTTAATATTATTTTATGTATTTATGAATACAAGTAAATCTGCTTTACTATAGGTATTTATGAATATAAAAATATCTGCTCTACTATCTAAGGATGGAAGAAACAATATAGAACAATAATAGAGTTATCAGGCCTTACTTTGTCTTTAAAGAGTTTAGATGTCAAGCATTGGTTTGTTTCTGGCCATTTTAGTATAATTATTTTTAACATCAAACTATCCATTACTAATGGATAATAATGTTATGGTGGTGTTTATAGTTATCATTCATAAATGTACCACTATTGAAGGATAAGCTCAAAGGTTAATATTTGGATAATTCCATTGGATTGTGTATCATTTTCTGTACAGAGGTTCATTCATTGCTGGGAGTGAAGGGTGACAACAAGTCCAAGAAGAAGAGGGCAGGCCGGCCCAAAGGCTCCAAAAGTAAAGACAAAGACTTCAGGTACATCTAAAAATCACTTCTAAAATGGGTTGATAGGTGTGGTATAACAACTACATACCATGGCTAAGAAATCTAATGTCTTTGTACAGTTCTATCTCACACAATCCTTATATTGATTTAATCCTACTATAATTCTAGTAACCCGTCTGTAGTGGTAGGTGTCTGTAGTGGTAGGTGAAGCTACCCGGTTCTCCTCAGTTGCTGGACCAATTGCTCTGATTTTGCACACAGCCATTGACCATTACCATCTGAACTTAACTGTGAAGCCTGTTTTTCAATTTCACCAAATCTCAGCTTCTTATTAGCGTTTTTGTGTCAAACACTGTCGCCATGGTTACGGGGCTGCCCAGCTATGGGACGAACTGCCTCCCGGGTTAACAGATCATGTGCGCATATCCCCCCACGGATGCGTCGACCGGGTATGGTCTAGTATGAATAATTACCACTGGGTAATATGTTAATTTCTTCTGTTTGTTTATCCTCTCTGTCTGTCTGTCTGTTCCTCTGTCTGTTCCTCTGTCTGTCTGTCTCTCTGTCTCTGTCTCTGTCTCTGTCTCTGTCTCTCTCTCTCTCTCTCTCTCTCTCTCTCTCTCTCTCTCTCTCTCTCTCTCTCTCTCTCTCTCTCTCAGATCCACATGAAGAAGACAGTGCCATCAGTGTATCACTACACTGTCAGTCTCTTTCCAGACCTTCACAATGGGACAGTGTCCATTCATAATATAATATGTGATAAAGTTCCTGTTTTGTCAACTAACTTTCTGTTCATCTTTAACCCTTTCCTCAGTTTATGATGTGCATATGAGTGCACACTTTACGTTTATAATGATTCTGAATGACTACCTGAGATTTATATTTCCGTTTGTTTTTGATGCACTAAACATAGTTTGCAATAGACAGCTATTGAATATATTGGCTAATTTAGTCATTGTCACATATTTTCAGAAACCAACCAGAACCCAAATTATTTGTGTGAAGTAATGTCATTGTTATCGTTTACTGTGAGGTTCTGGCTACTTAAATGACATTCCTGTACCACCCAGAGACACAATGTCTCTAACAGTTTTTACAATATTCATACACATCTATATTGTTGTCTGGAGTGTAACACTTTTTAAATGCATCATGTTGATCTTTCATAAAAGGCCTGCACAACATGAGGTGAGATTCACAAACATTATTCCACAGCACATGATTACTGAAATACCTATTTCATTCAGATGAGATAAGATAAACCTTTATTGATCCCTGGAGGTAAATCCAGGTGTCATAGCAGCAACAGCAGAGAGAATGAAATACAGGAGAGGTACAGGTAAGAGCAAGAGTCAACCAAACCAAGAGGCACTACATATCTATACTAGGTCTCAGAATGAATACATATATGTACAGTCTATCAATAAATACTGTATGTGCAGTCTCATCAGTGATTTTATTAATACATCACACAATAATATACTATACAGTATGTACATCCATAACTCATATTGATATTACAAATATACCTATTTTTATATACACTATTTGATGTGCTCAATCATACAAAAGCAAATTCATATTGTTTAACTTTAGACCGCTAATAGTCAGTGAACATATGCCTGAGGTGTCTTTGGTGTTTGACCATAAAGCAGAGCACTGTGGCTGCACAGCTGCCAGGGTTTTACCCTCAGTCTGTCTAAGCATGGATGGATTATGGACTGGGCCCAGGGGCCATTGTCTACCAACAATTTACTTAACCACATGAATATTTTGCAAAGAATTAAGATCTACAAGCTCACAACACATAACAACCGGCAATTTGATTTTGTAGATCTGCTATTTAATATGTGGGCCCCTCAGCCTACAGTACAAGACCCCTCCTATATTTCTGTCGTCTGACTAAAGGGCTTTTCAGGCTGGGATTGACAATGCCTGCATTCTCGCTTTGATTAGTGAGGTCGCACTTTTTCCTCGTGAATACACAGACACGCTAAAAACTATAATCAAGCTTCCGGAGATGCGACGTACAACATGGATTTCTACACAGAGGGCGTTTCTTTCAACATTAATGCTGCATTCAAGTTCATGAGAGTAAGGAAAAGGCAATTATTTTGCTTTCTTCGACATGGAAAGGGGGCATTTGCGTGCATTCATGGTCTGGAGAGAGGGCACTTTTTTGTAGACGGGTTAAAGGGGCACAATCCCTGATGTCTGTGTGCACGTGCCTGGTGGTAAGTGTTGATCAGTGGTGCACATGGACTTGGAGGAGTTGGACCTCATTCCTCCATACAGAACATCTTCAACTCTGGGATGTTGGTGGCTTTCCTCACATGAACTGCTCACCTCAGGTGCTTCCACAACATTTCTATTGGATTAAGGTCAGGACTTTGACTTGGCCGTTCCAAAACAACACTGTGTCCTCTTCATCATGCTTCATCCCTGTCCTTCCACTCTTACAAACAAAGACTCAAGGAGGCCCCTGGGCCAATTATCTTTTATCCCCTAACACCACCCTGTTAGTTGTAAGGCGTGTGTGGGTCAAAAAAACACCTGTAGACATTTTGTTGCATAAGATGTGCAGTTTTTACATGTTTTTTTCTTTTTTACATTTTTATGTATTAAAACAAATATTTTAAATCTCAAAAATACTTCAGCTCTGTTAGTCAGATGACTGATGTAGGATGGGACTCGTACTGTAGGCTGAGGGGCTCACATACTGTATTTGTGGCTTAACATATATCTAAATATGAATTTACATTTAACCACTTTGCCAAAAATAGGAGATCTATAAGCCCAGACAACATGCCACGTTGTGAGGTGTTGTGAGCTTGTAGAACTGCTTTTTGCCAAACGTTTCCCCAGAATAAGATCACTAGGGTTCAAGTGGTTAAGTGAATGTTGATTGTCCCTAGGGCCCCTGGAAACTTTAGATTTAGTTTAGTTTATTTCAGTCAATTTTGTGTTAACATAGTTTGACTTTCATAGGTAATACAAAAAGAAAATAACCACATTTCTGACCGAAAATGTATATGCTGAAGCCATAGCTTATTTCGCCTACCCTACGCTACGTAGTAGTACCACCATCAATGCTTAGAAAGACTGAGGGTAAAACCCTGGCAGCCACAGTGCTCTGCTTTATGGTCAAACACCAGAGAAACCTCAGGCAGAAAACGTTTTATATTTAAATGTAATCATGTGTTTATTTTCATTATAATATTCATTCCATAGCTATTTTCTATAGCTGTTTGTTTATTTATTTATTTTTAATTTATTGTCATTCTGCAGCTGTGCTGTGTAAAATGGACTTGAATAGAATTGTTTCCACTTGTGCCTCCAGTTTGCCTCCCAGGGCAGTTAGAACACCTCCAATGATGTATGTGAACATTCCTTCTTTACTCTGATGAAGACTGAGGCCTTGTGGTGTTTTTTATCATGCCTGTTTAAATAAACACTTTAACTACACTTATCTCCTTGATTTACTGAACCATTTCAACCTCGTCGATTGGCCATGATGTCATTATAGATGAAAATCAGTACATTTGAAACCACTGGTGATCAGTCAATGTTGATAGATTGTACATTTATATTCAGCCTATATTTGATATTATATATGTAGTGGGTTGAGCTACTCTGGTTGCCCCTGGCAACGCAACGCAAAGCAACGCCCCCATAATCACCAGGCTGATTAATAGGCAGCTCTACGCAGCCGCTAGTTAGTTGGCGTTTGTCCGTCTGCCTGGTCGTGGGTTGTGTGCGGGAGCGTCGCGGTTCAGCGTCTCGTTTAAGGTACCGAATGTAACTATGTGTTAACTGCATATTGATGTGTGAGCCTAGCAAAACTTAATGCTGTTCTATCCTGCAGGTGCTCACTGCTCCCCCCTTCCCGACCTGTTCTCTTTGTGAGCGAGAGGTGTGCGTGGTGTGCTGTCTGTCTGTTTGTCCAGTCTGTGCTGCTCTAACTGTTTATAGAGGTAAGGCAGTCGCGCTGCGCACATTGTAGCTTGTTTTATGTGATTGATCAGGTTATTAATTATGTCATGTTTGTTTTGTTAGGTGAAGCTCCGTTTGCCGCTGCTGTTTTTGTCCTTATTATTTTGGTTATTTGATTTAGGTTTATTTTTGGTTATTTGATTTGGTTATTTGATTTTGTTTACTTTGATTTATTGTGTTTGTGCAAACCAGCTGCTTGATAAAAGATATATATATATATAACAGTATAAACTGAGGTATCTTTGGCTCCGGCCGTACCAGTACTAGGGGGCTATAGTTGTAGGTCCCGACAGGTGGGTGGTCACTGGTGATAGGCTGTATTGGAGTTTGTGTTAGTTTTAGTGCATGATTTACTGTTTTGGCCGCATGCTGATTTAGTCTTTTAAGATTTCAGTGTTGTGTTGTTTTTAACATGTTTTCTCTTGTCTTTTAGTGCGTGTGCCGTTTTGTGCGCTTTTGGTGGCGGTGAAACCCCTCTCTCCTCACTCCCTCACTCCCTGCCTCCCAGCTGTGTGTAAGGACACCTATGCCCCCGGGTTACTGGTACTCTAGGCTATTGCCCCATTTTTATCCCTTTTGATACTGTTTGATTGAAATGGTGAATTACCTTTTACTTAGTCTTTGTAATTGATAATAAATATAACTTACATTTCATGAACTTGACCCCTTCCAGTTTGACGTATTATTGATCGTTGCTTATTTTGCTCTTAATTATAAATAAAACGAATGTACTCTTTTCAACTGGAAACGCACGTCTCTGCTCCTCCTTATTATAACCACCTGTGGGCTAGTATTCAATGTGTATTGTGCATTATAGAATATTCTCTGGGTGAAACTCCCAGAGTGGCGTAGTCTGGTATCCTGTTTCCGGGCCTAAGTGCCCTGGTCTCATTTGGCGTAGTCGGCAGGACAATTGTAAAGCAGAGACGTGTCATTCTAGTTTTTCTCTCAGTTGGTTTGCACTTTGTTTTCCTGTTTTTTGTCGATGTATGTATGAGCTTTTTGATTTAAAAATAACCATTGTTAGTTTGTTAAGAAGGACAAAAACAGCAGTTGGCCTTGGATTCCTCGACTAGGAGGCACCTGTGGACACCTGCCTGGTCATCATGAGCGAGGAACAGGATCTGCGGGACCTGGTGATACAGCTCCGGGCTGAAAAGGAGAACCTTGTACAAGAGCTTGCTTCTGTTAACACTATGAACTCAACCTCTGCTCCAACAAACGGGGCCGCCAGCCCTGCTGGTCACTCTAACCCACCTGGTGTGGCCCCTGACCGCCTCCTCTATGCACCTAGAGAAAGGAGGTGCCCCATGTTTCGTGGGACTATGGGTATAGGTATAGTAGAGTGGGTCGAAGAGGTCCGTGCTAGTATGCGGGCCCGACGTCTAGCCCCAGTAGATCAGGCCTACTTCATCTATGACAACTTGGAAGGGCCTGCCAAAGATGAGATCAAGTATAGGCCTAAACAAGATCGTGAGGACCCTGAGAGAGTCTTAGCTATTTTACAGGAAGTGTATGGGTGTCCTCTGTCTTATGTTGCCCTTCAAAAAGATTTCTTTTCTAGGAAACAGCTTGATGGAGAGTCACTCCAAGAGTACTCCCATGCTTTATTTGAACTCATGGAAAAAATCATGAGAAATGCACCTCAGGCCATACCTAACTCATCTGTCTTATTGAGAGATCAATTTGTTGAGCATGTTAATGATCCAGATCTCCGCAGGGCTCTAAAGCAGTGTGTGCGTATCAAACCAACAGCTACGCTCCTGGATGTGCGAGGTGAGGCGATCAGATGGGAGAGGGAAGGTACACTGCCAGAAGGTAGGCCACGTAGTTTTTCGGTCCCCTCAATTTGTGCCACCCATACATCTCGGGTGTTGGATAAGGCTATTGTGCCACCTCAAAATGAGATGGCTGAGATAAAAGCAATGTTAAGAAAACAACAGGAACAACTTAGTCAGCTCTCTGAGCGCCTTCTGCAGTTACAAAACCCTCCCAGATGGTCCCAGCCTCAAAATAATGGCCCTGTGATTTGTAGACGCTGCCAGCAGCCAGGCCATTTTGCTCGTGATTGTGACAATGACAGGGTCGCTTCCCAGGCACCACGCACCCAGTATCGTCCGACGCAAAGGTTTGCCTCAACAAACCAGCAGTCGGAAAACTAATGCCCTCTGTTTTGCAAAGCCACAATTCAGAAGGGGGCATCACAGGCTCAAATGAACAAACCATTTCTCAGCTTGTAAGTCCATGTCCACATGTCACTGTAGATATGGGAGGGGTAGAGGTAAAATGTCTGCTTGATACTGGGTCCATGGTTTCCACTATTAGAGAATCCTTTTTCCGTCAGCACTTTAGCAACTCTACTCACAGCTGCCAGTGGTTACAATTGACAGCAGCTAATGGACTTAGCATTCCCTATGTGGGATATGTAGAATTTGATGTTTGTGTACTAGGTACAGTCATTTCCAAGAGGGGAATCCTGGTTGTAAAGGACCCCCCTGGGTCCTCTGAAGTAGATGTCCCGGGTGTACTAGGCATGAATGTAGTCCATGAATGTTATGCTGAACTGTTCGGTAAACATGCTTCCTTCCTTTTCGATACCCCACTGGTGAAAGAGGCTCCAGAAGTATGGAGACAGGCCCTACAGCAGTGCCATGAAGCCAGAGTCCAACCAGCAGCACGTGACAGCGGTGTTGCTAGGGTGAGGGGGAGACGCGCAGTTTACATACCGGGGGGGACAGTTAAGTTAATAGCAACGACTTGTACACAGAAATGCTTCTCCTCTCTTCATGCTTTGTTTGAACCCTTCATTAATCACGATACCCTCCCCGCAGGCTTATTAGTATCTCCTACCATGGTCACAGTGCAGCGTGGTACTGCATACATCCCAGTGGTAAATGTTGGAATTACTGATGCTAAACTTTATCCCCGTTTTGCCCTAGGAATGTTGATCCACGCCCAGATAGTGAGTTTACCCGCAGGCATCAGCGAGGTCCCCCAGGTGCCAGAAGGGTTGCGTACTGTGGCCACCATGAGTTCTCAGGCAGGGCAGGTGAGCAAAATCTCAGATACCATACAGTCCCTTGATTTAACAAACGTCCCAGAGGCAGAGCAGGCTAAGGTCAGGTCCTTGTTAACCAGATATCAGCCTGTCTTTTCAACGGGGGAAGGAGACCTGGGGTGTACTAACCTCATAGAACATGAAATCCCGTTGTTAGACGAAGTGCCTGTGCGACAGCGTTTCAGGAGAGTTCCCCCCTCTGACTATGATTCTGTGAAGGCCCATATTAACCAGCTTTTAGAGGCCCAGGTGATCCGGGAGAGTTGCAGCCCTTATGCGTCCCCCATAGTCCTTGTCAAGAAGAAGGACGGCAGCCTGCGAATGTGTGTAGACTACCGTCAGCTCAACAGTAAGACCCGCAGAGATGCCTTCCCGCTGCCGCGGATAGATGAATCCCTGGATGCCCTGTCTGGTGCACAGTGGTTCTCAACTTTAGATTTGGCGAGCGGCTATAACCAAGTACCGGTTGCCGAGAAAGACAAGGCAAAAACAGCCTTTTGTACTCCGTTCGGCCTGTTTGAATTCAACCGCATGCCCTTCGGCCTCTGTAATGCGCCAGGCACATTTCAGAGGCTGATGGAGCGCATCTTCGGGGCCCAGCACTTTCAGACTCTCCTGTTGTACTTAGATGATGTCATTGTGTTCTCGTCCTCAGTAGATGAACATCTGGAGCGCCTGGAATCAGTGCTGTCCCGTCTGAGCCGTGAACAGTTGAAGGTGAAGCTGGAGAAGTGTTGCTTCTTCCGAACAGAGGTGAACTATCTGGGACATGTGATTTCGAACGAGGGGGTGGCTACAGACCCGGGGAAGATTGCTGCAGTGAAGGAGTGGCCCAGGCCCTCTAGTGTCAAGGAATTATCTTCCTATCTGGGATTCTGCGGCTACTATCGCCGATATGTGGATGGCTTTGCCAAGATTGCAGCCCCTCTCAACCGTGTTAAAGCAGAGCTTACAGACCCCCACACAAAGAGACCATCCCGCAGGTTAATTGGAGAACTTTGGGATGACCAATGCGAGAAAAGCTTCCAGGAACTTAAGTGCAGATTAGTTAGTGCCCCTGTGTTGGCCTATGCTAACTTTTCGTTACCGTTTATCCTGGAAGTGGATGCCAGTCTTAGTGGCTTGGGGGCGGTGCTCTCCCAAGAGCAGGAGGGTAAAGTAAGGCCTGTAGCTTATGCCAGTAGATCTCTGAGTCCGTCAGAAAGAAACATGCCTAACTACAGTTCAATGAAACTTGAATTTCTCGCCCTAAAATGGGCCATGACGGAAAAGTTCAGGGAGTATTTGATAGGTCAAAAATGTGTAGTGTGGACGGACAATAATCCCCTCAGTCATCTGAACACTGCAAAGTTAGGCGCAGTAGAACAGCGGTGGGCCTCAGAACTGGCGGTGTTCAATTTCACCATCCGGTACCGCTCAGGCCGTTCTAATGCTAACGCTGATTCTCTCTCCAGACAGCACCAAGTGCCTAGCACTCTCCCAGCTCCGGGAACCGCCCTCCCTGATTCCCTGAGGTGCCGAGACACCGGAAGACCCTTACAGGTGACCCAGATGTCGATGTCCGTCCTCCCCTCTCACTCCTCTGACCATCTGATTTCCCTCCAGCGTGCAGACCCGGTGTTGGAGGCCTTCCTCCAGTTCTGGCGCCGCGGCAGTGTCCCTGACCGGAGCGAACACCAGGCCCTTTCAAAACCAGTACGGGAACTGGTCCGGCAGTGGAATCGGTTGGTGGAGAAAGAAGGGCTCCTATACCGGCGCGTCTGGCGGCCGGACGGTGGAGAAGAAGTCTACCAGCTGCTGTTACCCGTTTCCTTGAGGGAGGAGGTCCTCCACCAATTACACCAGGGCCACGGACACCAGGGAGTGGAGAGAACGACTGACCTGGTGAGGGAACGATGCTTCTGGCCGGGCATGTACCAAGATGTGAAGGACTGGTGCAAACGGTGTGATAGATGTACCCTAGCTAAACCCATACACCCGACTGTGAGAACGCCCATGGGCCACCTGTTGGCCTCCAGACCAAACCAGATTCTGGCCATAGACTTCTCACTGTTGGAACGTTCCCGTGATGGAAGAGAACATGTCCTTGTAATGACTGATGTATTTTCCAAATTCACACAAGCTGTATCTACCCGTGATCAGCGTGCATCCACAGTAGCAGGGGTGCTGGTCCGGGAGTGGTTCTACAGATATGGGGTGCCAGCCCGGATTCATTCGGACCAGGGTCGTAACTTTGAAAGTCTGCTGATCCAACAGCTTTGTAGTTTATATGGCATCCAGAAGACCCACACCACCCCTTACCACCCCCAGGGGAATGGCCAGTGTGAGAGGTTTAATAGGACCCTACATGGACTGTTGCAAACGCTCCCGCCTTCCAAGAAGCTGGATTGGCCTAACTACCTCCCACATGTCACCTTCTCCTATAACACCACCATCCATCAAACCACTGGTGAGTCACCACACCTGTTAATGTTTGGTCAAGAACCCTCACTCCCTGTTGATTTCCTCCTTGGCAGAATCCGGGAACCAACTGGGGGCACAGTTAACGACTGGATGCAGGAACACCAAACACGTCTTCAGACTGCCTTTGATGGTGCCAGGGAACGGATTCAAACAGCGGCTCGTCGTAGGAAGGAGCGGCATGACGAGCATGTGTCCGGTGGCAGTTTGGCAGAAGGTGAAGTAGTCTATCTGCGAGACCATTCTGTGCGAGGAAGAGTGAAGATCCAAGACACCTGGGGTGCCTTGAAATATCGGATCATTAAAGCTCCTTCTGAGGGGGGAGCAGTCTACTCCATCGCCCCCTTGGATAACCCAGCAAAGGTCAAGCATGTCCACCGAACCCAGTTGCGGCCAGCTCCCCAACCCACTTCCCCGCCTGGTGAGTTCGACCCGATGGGGCCAGAGGCTGCACTCCCGAGGGAGGAGGGTGAAGACCAGAGTGGTGAGTGGTACATCGCTCCTCAACCAGCCAGAGAAACAGTGACCCCAGTCGGCCTCGTTCCAGCTGTTACCTCCCCCCAGCTACCTACACCAGTACCCGGGCCGGTTGCTGTAGCCACCCCTTCTGGAAGCACCGAGATCACTGACCCCATGGAAGGCATCAGTAATACAGGACTGAGTTCCGTACGCAGAAGTCAACGTGAAACAGCTGGAAGGCATGCTAACCCTCACCATCTCCCCGTGGCGGCGGGACAAAGGGGGACGACGGCTGCAACCTCTCGGGTCCCTGGGTCTGGCAGTATGCACTCTATGTTTAGGCCCTGGAAATAAATGTCTGTAGTTTATCGTTGGGACACCGATAGAAAGTAGGGGGTAGATTGTAGTGGGTTGAGCTACTCTGGTTGCCCCTGGCAACGCAACGCAAAGCAACGCCCCCATAATCACCAGGCTGATTAATAGGCAGCTCTACGCAGCCGCTAGTTAGTTGGCGTTTGTCCGTCTGCCTGGTCGTGGGTTGTGTGCGGGAGCGTCGCGGTTCAGCGTCTCGTTTAAGGTACCGAATGTAACTATGTGTTAACTGCATATTGATGTGTGAGCCTAGCAAAACTTAATGCTGTTCTATCCTGCAGGTGCTCACTGCTCCCCCCTTCCCGACCTGTTCTCTTTGTGAGCGAGAGGTGTGCGTGGTGTGCTGTCTGTCTGTTTGTCCAGTCTGTGCTGCTCTAACTGTTTATAGAGGTAAGGCAGTCGCGCTGCGCACATTGTAGCTTGTTTTATGTGATTGATCAGGTTATTAATTATGTCATGTTTGTTTTGTTAGGTGAAGCTCCGTTTGCCGCTGCTGTTTTTGTCCTTATTATTTTGGTTATTTGATTTAGGTTTATTTTTGGTTATTTGATTTGGTTATTTGATTTTGTTTACTTTGATTTATTGTGTTTGTGCAAACCAGCTGCTTGATAAAAGATATATATATATATAACAGTATAAACTGAGGTATCTTTGGCTCCGGCCGTACCAGTACTAGGGGGCTATAGTTGTAGGTCCCGACAGGTGGGTGGTCACTGGTGATAGGCTGTATTGGAGTTTGTGTTAGTTTTAGTGCATGATTTACTGTTTTGGCCGCATGCTGATTTAGTCTTTTAAGATTTCAGTGTTGTGTTGTTTTTAACATGTTTTCTCTTGTCTTTTAGTGCGTGTGCCGTTTTGTGCGCTTTTGGTGGCGGTGAAACCCCTCTCTCCTCACTCCCTCACTCCCTGCCTCCCAGCTGTGTGTAAGGACACCTATGCCCCCGGGTTACTGGTACTCTAGGCTATTGCCCCATTTTTATCCCTTTTGATACTGTTTGATTGAAATGGTGAATTACCTTTTACTTAGTCTTTGTAATTGATAATAAATATAACTTACATTTCATGAACTTGACCCCTTCCAGTTTGACGTATTATTGATCGTTGCTTATTTTGCTCTTAATTATAAATAAAACGAATGTACTCTTTTCAACTGGAAACGCACGTCTCTGCTCCTCCTTATTATAACCACCTGTGGGCTAGTATTCAATGTGTATTTTGCATTATAGAATATTCTCTGGGTGAAACTCCCAGAGTGGCGTAGTCTGGTATCCTGTTTCCGGGCCTAAGTGCCCTGGTCTCATATACATGAATCATTCAGACTAGGTGATGTTTAGTGTCAGACTTTAAGTCTGTTATATATCTGTTTTATGTTCTAATACCTGTACATATCCTGTGCTTCATAGTTTCAGCATTTGCTGATACAACCCCCTCTTTCCTAAGGGGATCAATACAGTTCTAACTAACTATCTATCCATCCATCCATCCATCCATGATCCATCTATCTGCAATGACTTTGATTTCTTTCTTTCTATCTTTCTTTTTTTCTTTTTTTTCCTCTTCAGTGACAGTTGTACCGCTCCTCCACCAGGGGGCAAAAGCAACATTGACCATTTCAACTGCATTTAACACGTTGACCCGACCGGAAGTACGTGCGTTGTTTTTTTTCATGGTGTAGAAGAAACGTCGTGGTGAAAATGTGTGATAAACGAGGTAACATGTCTCAACTAGAGTCGGTACGGCTGTCGATAAACGAACAGATGACGTCGGTGGGAGAGGAGATATTGTGTGTTTTGGAAAAACAGCGTGGTGATGTTTGTTGTGTGAAGCTTGTCAGAGTGGTTGTGTTGGAGCGCCTTAGTGCGGCTGCAGAGTTGCAACCTCTTCCAGAGAGAGATAGAGACACTAGAAACTCTGCTGAAGAGAGAAAACAAACTGCTGCACGTGATGCTACAGCCACACATCACACTACACAGAGCAGGTTTGTTAATGCTGCATTTATACCACATGTTTACCACTGTTGGACTGTACATACTCATAGCTGAGATACTTATAGCTAAGTTAACAGATGAGTTTTGTTTGCAGTTTGTCCATCACATCAAAGAGAGAATAATTCATCCATCCATTTGTTTCTTTTATAGTCTTATGTTTTATTCAATCACTCAATGTCATAACATGTCCTCAGCCACATTATACCAAGGTAGGTAAAGCTAAAGTAACTAGATACTTTTGCTAAGTAATCTGTAGTGTAGATAGTTACTTCCCATCCCCTTTGGAAGACGCTTTGGGTGTGTGTTGTTTGTTATTCGTTTTGACCATAAATGGTAAATGTAATGTACATATCATGTTGTTTTGCCAGATGCTAGGTTTATGTTTACCTGGTATCCTAGTTTCTTTGAAGCAGTATTATTTTCTTTGCACTCTTCTGAGGTAGTCAGTGTAATCTAGCAGGCTGCCAGAATAGATTATGTGTATGAGAAATCCTGGTTACCACTGTTTGAATCTGTAGGTCATTTTATTTTCAATACTGTAATAAAGTTCTAACTAACTATCCATCCATCCATCCATCTGCAGTGACATTTCTTTGCCAGCATAGATAATGTGTATGAGAAATCCTGGTTACCACTATTTGAATCTGTAGGTCATTTTATTGAATCATTGAATTTTATTGAATCATTGAATTTGATGCTTCCTCGTCTCTCTTCCTTCTTCTGTCTGTATGCAAAGAGATTTCTCCTGAACATGAGGAGAGGATCCCCAGTCTGGTCCAGGAGTAGCTCTGGTTCAGAGCGTTAGTGAGTTCCCTCTAACGCTCTGGAAGACCCCTCGCTCTGCGCATGTACAAGGAATTCCACTGTCCTGCCAGCGTTCAACTATAGTGAAAATAAACAAAACCATTTCGCTAATCACCGAAGCAAAGGCTGTTTTGTGTTGTTGAAAGTCTATTCTCGGAATGCGCAAGCCTCTCAGCACCCCACCTACTCTGTAAAATACACTTTTTGGGCAGAAAATAAAATATGTCAGCGAGACGGACATTATTTGTATTTACTCCACAGTGCCTCTACCGATCTGGGGGATTTGAACTTACCATTAACCAAAATGTAGAGGGCACTGTGGAGTAAATACGAATAATTTCAGTTTCGCTGACATATTTTATTTTCTGCCCAAAAAGTGTATTTTACAGAGTAGGTGGGGTGCTGAGAGGCTTGCGCATTCCGAGAATAGACTTTCAACAACACAAAACAGCCTTTGCTTCGGTGATTAGCGAAATGGTTTTGTTTATTTTCACTATAGTTGAACGCTGGCAGGACAGTGGAATTCCTTGTACATGCGCAGAGCGAGGGGTCTTCCAGAGCGTTAGAGGGAACTCACTAACGCTCTGAACCAGAGCTAGTCCAGGAGGAACCACAACCTCCACAGATTAAAGAGGAACAGGAAGAGGAGGCTGATGTGTCAACATTGACATTACTACACAGGAAGACGAGCTGTGACACCCTCTCAGGTGAAAAATAAAATATAACTTTATCAATTCTACTCTAGCAAGACTTAAGTCTACAAGCCCCTATATTCTGTTAGATCAGATGGTCAGATGGGTTTGTGTTCAGAAACAAGGTCAAGTTCAAGTTTCAAGGTGTTTGTCACATACTCAATACAGTGTTGTTTTAAACACTTAATACCCTATACATTGACCTATACTTCATTGACCGGGGTCCTCCAGGGGTCTTTCATTTCTTTTATATGTTTTTCTCTCACAGATCTACAAAATAGCTTGTAGATCTGTATTTGCACCGAATGTTTGCCTATTATGAGATGTCCAGAAAGGATGTTTATTATACAGGGTTGGTTTACTCCAAATAGGGAAGCCATTCTAGTTAGCAGGAAATGGGTTTCATTACTTACAGAGGAGGTGACGTGCATTTTTCTTTTTAAAATGATGTATTGTGAAAGTATAAGTAAAATCAGTAAGTAAATCTCCACTGTAAAAAGCAAACATCCCCACAACCTGTTTCCTTGAGAGAGCTTTCCACCTCCACAGTAAACCAGAAACTGCCAAAATGTCTTCATCATGCATTTTACAACACTTTTATCCTACTTGAGAAACATTTTAATCGGACAGGTGAGGATTTTACCACAGCAGGCTGTACAAATACCAGGGCAAAGACCTGCTGTTTAGTGCCAGCTGTACCAGTGTCACTGCTGTGTGTCAATCTTCAGCTGTGCTCCCAATAAAATTAACATAACTGTAGGGGTGCAACTGTTATCAAACTAATCAATTTAATTCATTATTTTAAAGAATCATTGATTTTGGGAGGACATTTTGAAATGTCCTTATTTTTCTTACATTTTTAAAATACAGTAGCTTAAATGAATCATTAAGCCCAACAGGGCTGCAACAAAAAAACGTTGGTAATTTTATCGTCTACTCAGGCCTTTGTGAGCCCCCCAGACAGTTTTTAAGTTACTCGATTCAGTATTTAGATATTTGATATTCATTTTATCAGACACGCCCCCTTCCTATACAAACCCATTGCAATGTCAAACTCCATTTTAACCATTTTAGATTCATCAAAAACACCCGTCCTTGGTTCTGATGACTCATACCACCCCCCTAATACGCGAGGGGACAGTATTTTTTCAATTACTTTTTTCATTTATTTTTAATATTTTTTTGGGAAAATGAAAAAAAGAGAAAAGATTCATCGGAAAAACACGGCCCCCTGGGGTGTTTCTGGGGTGTTCACAAAGGCCTGAGTAGACGATAAAATGAAAAAATGAAAGTGAAATATCCCTTTAACAACTGAGAACCTGGCATCCCTATTTTCTTACTAAAAAATAACCATGAAGAGCAGATTTACAAGCTCACATCATGACATGTTGTGAGCTTGTAGATTTGCTATGTTTGTTATTTTAGCACGACACCATTATACGACATAGTATGAAGTAGGGCTTTAGTGCTTAATCAGATTAATACATTTTGTCAACTATAAAATAAATCAATTCTAATGTTTTTGTGTTGATTCGTTGATATACGTATAATGATACATACATTACCTTAAATCAATTGTTAATCAGTACAGCCACCAAAGGGGTTCAATGTATGTTTTGGGGGCAAAATAATTAATGATAATCTATCAACCACTCTGATGCTGCTTTCTGGCCGCTCTCTCTCTCCCTCACTGGCAGCTTGTTGTGTGTATTTAGAAGACAATAGATGGCAGATATCCATCCACTGTGGATGAGTAACTAACACCCTGTACTGAAGACCACTAGGGCTCCAAATACATCATTTTAGACACAGTGAACAATGTGTTCTCACGCCTCTATCAAAATGGTTAATTTTATTAACCATACTCTTATCACACTGAAGTCCACTGCTTGAGCAGAGGAGATTTTATTTTATTCATTTATGTTTTTTCAATTATGTGTGTGAAATTGGACTGATCATGAGCGTGAAAGGGAAGCCAGTGGCAGAGTTGTTACAGAACACAACAGCATTCATGCTTTCAAATTAAATTAGCTCTGTTTCCCGGGGCAACACACATCATTTCCCCTCTTTACAGTCTGTGTGTTGCTCATGGGAATAATTACAACATGGACAAAATATCACATCTGAAACATCTGAATCCACTTTGTTGTGTATATGATTAATTATTTGTACAATTGTCCAATACATTTGCTATAAATAGCCTATTAACAACAGTGTGTAATGACAAGCTGTCTGAGAACTCTGCCGATGCAACAAAAGGAAACACAGTATGGAAAATGTGAAAGTTCCTTTTCATTTCAATGGTTTACTGTGATGTTATCTTTTGTCTAGACGTCCTGTACCTCCCTGTGTGTAAAGAGGAGGTTTACGTTGAGCAGCAGGAGAGGAATCCTAGTCTGATCCAGGAGGAACCAGAGGCTCCGCAGATTAAAGAGGAGCAGCAGGAGCGACTTCAGAGACCAGAGGAGGCTGTTGGGTCAATGTTGACATTACTAGCAGTGAAACATGAAGATGATGATGTAAACATAGAGACAGAGCCTCTAGCCAGCACCTCAACTGGACACATGAAAACACAAGCAAGTGAGTAATGTATTTCCTCTCTTTAAAATTCCTTACATCACTAATCTCCACTGTCATAACCTGTTGTGAGCTTGTAGATCTGCTATTCTTTTTGTATTTTTGCACAACACCAATATGACAAAGTTTAAAGTAGAGCTTTAGTGGTTAATCAGACTAATCCATTTGGTCAACTATATTACAAAAAAAAACAATTAGAATGTTTTGGCATAGATGTGTTGATATATGTATATAAAAAGATAAAGAAAGAAAATTTGCATTTACCTTAATTGTTGATCAATCTGGAGCACAGCCACCAAAGGGGTTCAATATGCAGTGTGTTTTGGGGGGAAATGACTCATGATCATTGATAATCTACTTTATATCTGTACGGAAAACCACTCTGATGCTGCTCTCTGGCCGCTATCTCTCCCCCTCACTGGCAGCTTGTTGTGTGTATTTAGAAGACAATAGATGGCAGTTAACCATCCATTGTGTATGAGCACCTAACACCCTGTACTGAAGACCACTAGGGCTCAAATGATATCATTAGACACAAGGAACAATGCTGTCTTCAGCCTCGTAGTAATCCAAATAGTTGATTTTATGAAACATACTCTACCACATTGAAGTCTGTTGTTTGAGCAGAAGAGCTTCTTTTCTCTTTCTTTTTTCTTACATGCAGAAATTAAACTGCCCATTAACAAGAAAAGGAAGCCAGTGGTAGAGTTGCATGACCCAGACAGGCTTCATGATCTTACATTTTTGGTGGATATAATAAATCACATGAATGTGTTAAACATTAACATGTAAGGCTGCAACAGAGTTGTTACAGAATACTACGACAGCATTGGTGTCTTTCAAATTAAATTATCTGTTTCCCGGGGCGATCAAGATCAGTTCAGCTCTTAACAGTCTGTGTGTGTTGCTCATGGGAATAATTACAACATGGACAAAATATCACAGCTGAAACATAAGTTTCAGAATTGTTTACAAGTCTGCATTGAGCTTGATGTGCATGTGATTAATTTGTGGTACAGGAGCTATAAATAGCCTATTAACGTAATGACAGATAACTGTGCTGATGCAATGACGCTAATGAGCGGTGGGTCAGGCACACGTATCGATATACAAACAGTTTATGTGCAATTTCTTTGTGAATTAAGGTTCAAGGAGGCTTTATTTTTTAGTCATTTGCAGTGAAATATACTGTCCCAGAATAGTCCCAACCAACATATCTTAGTCTGTCAGATGCTGTTTTACACGTGTACTCCCACAGCATGGTGCCTTGACACATGCTTAACCCATTTAGACCTGAGACCGATTCTAAAAACGCCTTCTAAATCCTGACCGAAGTTTCTGAAAAACGTCTAATAATAATTCAAAAATTACAACAAATGTATGTTGTTATATACTATATATAGCAACAAGAACCCCAAAAAGGCTTCCAGTCCTGAAATGTAAAGGTATTACAAATAGTGGTTCCTGCCCAACATGGGTTAAGTGGTCCTCTGAAGTTGAATATCGCTCAATCAGATTGTGACCTAAATGGAGTTTGCCCCCCATGGTCTGTTCAATATAAAATTGATATTGCATCATTACAATCAAGCCTTTGACCAAAATAATGCCAGCTGTAGAACCAAGTACAAAAGTAAAACATTGTAAGGAAAATGTTTAAGTTCAAACATTCAGTGGTTTACTCTCATTTTATATTTTTTCTAGACTTCCTGCACCTCCCTCTGTGTAAAGAGGAGGTTTCCACTGAACAGCAAGAGAGGAATCCTAGTCTGATCCAGGAGGAACCAGAGGCTCTGCAGATTAAAGAGGAACAACAGGAGCCACCTCAAAGACCAGAGGAGGCTGCTGGGTCTACGTTGACATTACTAGTCAAGATGTCATTGTTTACTTAACCTCACCAGAGCAATCTTTATCAAATCTAATGGAAGCAATTGCAGAATATAGTAAACATTCCGGCTATAAACTAAATGAAAGTAAATGTGAAGCATTAACACTTGGCAAACAAATAGCATTAGAAATTAAGGGACGATATAAACTAAAATGGGATTCAAAGAAAATTAAATATCTGGGAATCTATCTTACTGGAGATATAACAACGTTGTATACAGATAATTATCAAACCCTAGAGAATAAAGTGAGACAAGATCTTAATAGATGGAAAACAATACCAGAATCAATAATGACTAGAGTAGAGAGTGTCAAAATGATGATTCTTCCACAGTTTCTATTTTTATTTCAAACCTTACCAGTGCACATCCCACAAAGTAGCTTTAAAAGATGGAATACAATGCTCTCAAATTTTATCTGGAATTATAAAAGTAAAAGGAAAAAACTCAGCACGCTAACTCAAACTAGAGAAAAGGGAGGATTTAATTACCCAGATTTAATGATTTACTTTCATGCTACCCAAATAGATATCATAATGAAGTGGATGAATAATTCAGTTAAAACAAAATGGAAATTAATAGAAAAACAATTAACATCAATATCAATTGGAACATTACCCCATTTGAGTTTAAAGGAAATTCAAAAATATATTGGAAATAACAGATGTGTAGAAAATACATTAACAACCTGGAAATCTATTCGTAAAATATATAAATGTGACGACATTTGTATATATTTGAGAGAGATAGCCAGCGATCCAGATTTTCTGCCCAATAAAACAGATAAGATACCAGAAGAATGGGCCAGAAAGGGATTACAGGTATATTCACAGATGCTTACAAATAACATGGTAGACCCTTTTGAAACCTTAGTTAATAAGTTTAATATAAATAGAAATCATTTCTTTAAATATCTACAAATTAGAAGCTACCTCATGAAACAGCAGAGAGACCAGGGACAGATAATGCATGGGCTACTGGAATTTTTGAGCAAAAATAGAAATAGTGAAAAGAGTAAAATCTCAAAACTTTATAAAATTTTGCAAGAAATGAATGTAAAAGAGGATAATACCAAAGAGAAATGGGAAAAAGAACTATCAATAACAATTTTGGAAGATTATTGGAAAGAAGCATGCAAAAGAATATTTAAGACGACACAATCAAAGTTCTGGAAAGAATTTGCTTGGAAAATTAATATGAGGATTTTCTTAACACCCAAAATGTTATCAAAATATAGACCAGCAGGCAGTGCTGAATGCTGGAGGAAATGTGCAGAACTGGAAGCAAATCATACACACATTTTCTATTTGTGTCCAAAATTGAAAAGGTTTTGGGAGATAGTGAAAACAAATATAATAAAGACATTTTCCTTAAGAAAACCCATACACCCAATCAATATTTTATTAGGTATTATCCCATTAGAAATATATAGGGAGGGAGACAAATATCTGTATACAATACTACGTATCGCTGCCTTAAAACAAATCACACGGAAATGGTTGCAAGTAAACCCACCATCTATTAATAATTGGAAAATAACAGTTGAAAATATTAAAGAGATGGAAAGAATTACTTACAAAATGAGAAACCGTGGAGATGAATTTGAAAGAAACTGGAGTAAATGGGACCCAGAAATACATGAAGTGTAAAAGTAGGAAAGCTACCCCCCCCCCCCCTTTCCCTCTCCTTTCCTTTGTTTCTCTTCTTCCTTTACTCTCTTATTTTACCTTCTTTATTTTCCATTTGTGTGTACATTTTTGTTGTTATATGTAATAAAAAAAAAATAAAAAATGATGCAGGATTAATGAAACAAGTAAAGAACTTGTAAGACAAATGAAATCAATAACATGTAATGTAATGTACGAACCTGCAATAAAGTATTAAAAAAAAAAAAAAAAAAAAAAAAAAAAAAGACATTACTAGCAGTGAAACATGAAGATGATGATGAAAACAGAGAGACAGAGCCTCTAGCCAGCACCTCAACTGAACACATGAAAACACAAGCTGATGTAGAGGACTTTGGAACATCACAACCAACTAGTGAAGGCCAGCTCCTCTCTCCACACTGTTCTGAGTGGGAGGAGACCAGGGAAGATCAGTCAGCTGTAAGCACACTGAAATCACACAAGACAAGAAATTTGAAAGTAAAAAGGTTGTCTTTCAACAGCAAGCTGTCCCCTGACCTGAAATCATCCAAACAAAATCCATCCATGAGGATTCACACAGGGAAGAAAAGCCATAATTGTACAGAGTGTGGCACAGGCTTTGGTAAAATGACGCATTTAAAACGACACATGAGGATACACACTGGGGAAAAGCCATTTACTTGTACAGTTTGTGCCAAAGGCTTTGCTCGAAAGGATGAGCTGAAGACTCACATGAGGACCCACACAGGGGAAAAGCCCTTTACTTGTACTGTTTGTGCCAAAGGCTTTGGTGTTATGAGCAATCTGAAGAAACACATGAGAACTCATACTGGGGAAAAGCCCTTCACTTGTACAGTTTGTTTCAAAGGCTTTGCTCAAATGGAAGCTCAGAAGAAACACATGAGATCTCATACAGGGGAAAAGCCCTTTACATGTACAGTTTGTGCCAAAAGCTTTACTGAAATTGGTATTCTGAAGACTCACATGAGGACCCACACAGGGGAAAAGCCCTTTCCTTGTACACTTTGTTCCAAAGGCTTTGCTCGAAAGGATGAGCTGAAGACTCACATGAGGACCCACACAGGGGAAAAGCCCTTTACTTGTACTGTTTGTGCCAAAGGCTTTGGTGTTATGAGCAATCTGAAGAAACACATGAGAACTCATACAGGGGAAAAGCCCTTCACTTGTACAGTTTGTGCCAAAGGCTTTGCTCAAATGGGAGGTCTAAAGAAACACATGAGAACTCATACAGGGGAAAAGCCCTTCACTTGTACAGTTTGTGAACAAAGATTCAGTCTAAATCAAATTCTGAAGAGGCACATGAGGACTCATACAGGTAAAACAACAACAACGCTATTTGTAGTTTATAGCAAATATATTGCATTGGTCAAAATGCACTTTTTAAGAAACATGTTTATTCATATAGGAGAGAAATCTGTTAGTTGAACTCAAATGCTTTTTTCAAATACGGAATCTGAGCTGACACATGATATATCAATACTGAACAAACTTATTGTCGCTGTTGGGCAGAAACCTCTATGTCCAAAACCGTTACTTTCAGGGAATGGAAAAACGAAACTGTATTCCAATAGATCCATGTCATATACTATAATCTCCAAATCATGTGTATTTCTATGTTAATAACATTATTATAACTATTGTTATAGATGTTGTAGAAATGTTATTATATATTATAATATTACAAATAGAATAATTATTTTGTGTTCCAGCGGATGACAAGAAGCAGCGACAGTCCTCCTCTGGTGGAGACCCTGTTAAAAAGAAGAGCCGAATTACCACCTCTGATCTGCAGGGGGCGACCAGTGACAGTAAGGGAGACAAAATAAGTCTTCTTCTTCCTTTTTTTTAATGTATTTCTGAATTTAAGTATAAGTACTAAAGATGAAAGAAAGAGTAGAACAGTAATAGAGATTATCAAGCCTTACTTAAAAGAGTTAAGATGTCAAGCATTGATTTGTTTCTGGACATTTTAGTATTCTTTTTAGCATCAATCTATCCATTACTAATGGATAATCATTTTATGGTGGTGTTTATAGTAATCAATCATAGATATACCACTACTGAAGAATAGGCTCAAGGCTCATGTTTGCTTAATTGTATTGGATTGTGTATCATTTTCTGTACAGAGGATCATTCATTGCTGGGAGTGAAGGGTGACAACAAGTCCAAGAAGAAGGGGGCAGGCCGGCCCAAAGGCTCCAAAAGTAAAGACAAAGACATCAGGTACATCTAAAAATCACTTCTAAAATGTGTTGATAGGTGTTGTATAATAACTACATACCATGGCTATGAAGTCTAATGTCTTTATACAGTTCTATGTCACTCAGATAAAAAGTTAGATTCAAGAGATTCAACATCCATGATTCATTGTTAAATGTACAGTACTGTATATTAACACATTGGGCATTTTCTCATAACAACTTACTTTGGGTAAAAAAAAGCATCCATTCATGTAGCACGATGACCCTGGCTACAGCCTGGGACAACATTTCACTCGCAAGTTACAATGGGGGGGGATCGCGCATCGCGCATGACCGGTTTTCTCCACCGGAAACAGATTCGGAGATATAGGCGTTTTAAAGAAGGAAATAGACAGGAAGCGGATGGGAGCCATGTTTTTGTTTCCGGTGATCCATTTGGCCCTTCCTTCTCGGGATCACAATGGGTACTCCCAGAGCTGCTCCAGCCCCGCCCGTGTTGAGAAAAACAAACACAAAAAAAGGCAGCAAAACTGAATACCCTTCGGTTTTGGCACCCCATGTGTTAATGTTACATATCATTAATGCACATTATACAAGTGTAAGACAATGGAATTCTTTGTTTTTCGCTACTTGACATTGCAGCAGAAAGCAAAAAACAAAAACAAATAATTGAAAGAGCTTAAAAATGTGTGCTACAAATAATACAAAAATAATAAATTGAGATTGAAACAAAACAAGTGCTCCCCTCCCTCTGGTCCATCTAATCTAGCACTAACTGCCTCAAATCATTAATCGACATATTATTGGTTCTTATTTTGAAATCCGCCCCGTTTTAGAGGAAGTCTGATTCCTGTTGAAGCCAAGCCATCACGACACTGCTGGTCAATGTTAACAAACACACATGCATTATTGATGGAGTAAATGCGAGATTTATGTTATGAAAACCACCCTTTTGTGACTTATACAATGTACAAACTTTGGAGCTTTCTCTTCGAACCTCTCAGCAGTTTGGTGAGTCATTTATTATGTCATTAATAATGTCAATTATGCCATGGTGAAAAGAAGACATTTTACTTTTTTTAGAAAAAGTTTACTCAGGTACACATTAACATTTTGTCTTTTTCTCCAGTAACTACTGGATATGCACAACATAGCTCTTTACAGTAGCGTTGCACTCCGAACTGTAGCAACTTTACTACACACAGGCTGTGTGAAAAAGAAAGCAGTCACTGGTGTTGTGTGTAGCCGTGCAAACTGAAGGAACAGATCGATAGACAGACACTAAGAAGAACGACATCTTTAGCTGCTGTTCGTGGTTGTAAATACAAATAATAACATTCCCTCCCAATCCACACAGATTGTGCACTAAATCAGAACTGAAATGCTTGCTGCTGTAGCCTTCTATATTTGCATTAAAGGACTCTTTATATATAAAACGAATCGTAGAATATTTGACCATCAGGCATCAGGTCAAAATTTGTGTCAGATCCTGTGTCTAGATGAGACATGACCTTTGACACAAACTGTCTCAATAGAAGAGCAGGGAGACAATACAACCACCCCGGTTGTATAAATTATATTGTATCACAGTTGTATTAGTTATAAGCCTGAGCCACTGGGTAGAGTGGCCGGGTAGAGTGAACTGGAAAACCGCAAGGTTCCCAGTTCGATCCCGGGCTGGGGCGCTCTGCTAGAGTTAGTGTCGAAGTGTCCTTGAGCAAGACGCTGAACCCCTAATTACTCCCGATGAGCAGGTTGGTGCCTTGCGTGGTTTCCTCCGCCATCGGTGTATGAATGTGTGTGTGAATGGGTTAATGGCACAATCAATGTAAAGCGCTTCGGATAGAAGCGCTATATAAATGCACCATTTTATAATGTATTATTAACATACTCTACCATACAGATTGGACAAAAGACAAAAACCAATATCGCAATATAATATTGATAATTCCCTCTGGGTAATATGCTCATTTATTCTGTCTGTCTGTGTGTGTGTGTCTCTCTCTCTCTCTCTCTCTCTCTCTCTCTCTCTCTTTCTCTTTCTCTCTCTCTCTCTCTCGCTCACATTCAGATTCACATGAAGACAGTGCCTCCAGTCATGTATCACTACAAGGACTCTTTCTAGACCTTTACACTGGGGAAGTGTCAATAAATAATCGTTCTGTTCATCATTAATGGTGTCGATGCACTAAATGTAGTTCTCAAAAGAAAGCTATTGAACATATGGGAACATGCAGTCATTTTGACACATTGTCGTAAACTGACCAGAACCCTAAGAGTTGTATAATAGTGAAGCTACTGTTTATAATGAGGATCTACGTATAAATGGACTCATTTGGAATTTAATTCCATCTTATACTGTTTACCAGCATGTGTAAAGATTACAATTTCCTTTCTTCCCCTTGCATTATAATGTAAGGGCATTTTTTAGTTGCTATCGTTTACTTTGAGGTTCTGGATAGATAAGTTACATTGCTGTACCACCAGAGCCAATACAGTGTATATGCCAATAAAGCATTTTCTGCATTTTTATTGTCATTTCTAAGCATATACTGTATAGTCAGTGAACCTACAGAAACAAGTTAAGTATACATGGTGTGATGAGGTGATGATCATTTACACAGAATACTTTGCCGCTAGGAAGGTATACATCCAAAACACTACTATAAGAATAGTTCTCTGAATGACATATATGAATATGTGCATATTTCCTGTACATAAAGACAGGAAGCTGTACATCGTCACTGTCAGGCAGAAAACGTGTATGTCCAAAACGTTCACTTTTCAGGAAATGGAAAAAATAACATGTCATTTGGTCACAAGCTCTTGACAATACTTTTCATTGTTCATTATGTATAAAACCCACAGATCAAATGGTATCAAATGCCTCCCTGCTTGGCACTCAGCATCAAGGGTTGGATTAGGGGTCCCTGCGACATACTAGACTCATGTTCAGTGGATGTGCTTGTACATCATGGCTGGGGAACATGTCCTGTATATACATCAAGCTGCCTCACACTACAGAAACAGGAGATAGGCTCCTAACCTATGGGCCACATGGCTCGGAACCGTTTGTTCTCTTACTTGCAGACAGACTTACCGTAACCACTGTCAACAGGATGTCCCTCTTTTAGGAATGACATACTGTATGTGAATCTTTAAGGGGGCGGGGGGAGATTATGTTTTTCAAAGAAAACATATTACATTGCAATGCCTTGTGAGCTTGTAGATCTGCTATATTCAGCACTTTTGTGTGAGCGTGACACTGACATACAACCAAGTATAAATTCATCTAACAAAACAAAACCATTAAAAGGTTCAATATAGGCATAGATGTTTTATGTCCGACAGTGACAATATTATCATTTGGTGTAATCTAACATGACAGTGACAAGTTCTAAATACTAAAGGTGTATTTTTTTGTGAGTCAACCAACGGTTAGTTGATGTGTGATTGGTTGACTTGACCAGCTGTCCAGTGGTGTGACTGGTTCAGAGGTGCTCTTGTGAAAACTCACTATTGGGTTTGCTTTCAATCTGTGTCTGGACACCAGACAAACATAATGAAGACAAGAACCACATTATTTGAATGAAAGCAATGATCTTACAAATAATATTCCCCTCTGAATTAGCTGAAATAACTCAAACCTGATACAAACTATAATTAACCAGGCATTTTTAGATTATTTTAATCTAAAAAGGGTTGGGTATAGGATGGTGAATTACTAGATGGACAATTTCTGTGACAAGTGACAATGTACGTCATTCTCTGTATGAGAAGGACGTGATTTTATTATTATTTTTACTTTTCTGTGTTTTGGTTAAGTTTTTGTCCCGAAAGGCATGGCCGAGACTAAGTTTTGCACCCTGTCCGTCCGTCCGTCCTTCTGTGAGCAGCTAATCTCCGGCATTGTTGGCCCGGTCGCTGCGAAACTGCACACACACTCCCTGGATGCCAAAACCAAACCTCTGCCCTGAACCTTTCAGATTGGCCTGTTATAGCACCACCAGAGGCCGATTTGTGCAAAACATTTTTTTTTGTATTACTCCCACAGATTCTGTCCAAGAATCACGCAAATCGGTATACAGTATCTCTATAGTCATGTGATCAAGACAGATGTGTCCGATATTTCATACAAATCTTAAAATCAGATAAAGAGAATCAAATAAATGAATGAGACAAACATATCATATACTTGGTGGTTTCAATAAGTGCAACTAAAGGTTTGTGGTAAGTGTTGATCAGTGGTGCACATGGAGCTCATTCCTCCATACAGAACATGTTCAACTCTGGGATATTGGGCGCTTTCCTCCCATGAACTGCTCACTTCAGGTGCTTCCACAACATTTATGTTGGGTTAAGGTCAGGACTTTGACTTGGCCGTTCTGTCGGCGTGTGTGGGGGACTGGTGCTCAGTGTTGTGCCAGCGTTCTCTTGTCCCCCATTCTGTAACGAGACTGGATCCCCTGAGGGTGACCTCATGGTTGATGCTGATCCTCCTTGGGGTGAGTTTGTTGGAAAAGTTGGCCCGTGTAGGGGTGCAGTGTTAAGGCTGAGGTTTCTTAAGGTTTGCAGTGAAAGTCTACTTCGTCTTAGGTGGCCCTGTGCTGCTCCTCTGTCTGAGGTTGCCTGGGATCTATAACGGTTGATACTCCTCGAGCCGAGGCCTTGGCTTCTTCTCTTACAGGCTTGACACTTGATACTGAAAGTAGAAAGGCGGGTACTATTAACAACACTGATGCCTTTAGAAAATACAATTATTAATATTGAAATACAACAGAAGCATAATGTATGAGTCTGCATTATTAATGCATAGGAACATTTATTATAGGGATCCCTATAATACATTTTCGACGCATGCTCGTCTCAATTCTAAAAATAGAAATCGGATTTCTTTTTATTTTTTATATTGTTTAAATATATATATATATATATGTTTAGTCAAGATTGACGATAAAAACTAGGGATGTCCGATATTATCGGCCTCCCGATATTATCGGCCGATATTAGCATAAAAATTGATATCGGGAAAATATCGGTATCGGTTTTTGAAAAAAAAAAATTTTTTTTTTTTTTTTTTTTTTTTTTTTGCTTTATAAATAAGTTACAGGAGTTCTTACTGTATATGGTGTGTGTGATATGAAATTTGAGCTTACCCTAATCACAATAATCCCCGCATATATCGGTATCGGTTGATATCGGTATCGGTAATTAAGAGTTGGACAATATCGGTATATCGGTTATCGGTAAAAAAGCCAATATCGGACAACCCTAATAAAAACCGTGCAGCACAAAGTATGCGTATCACTCGTCGTCAACATCAGTGATGTCAAATCACACCAAAGCGAGACACCAGGTCCCAAAGTCTGCCCTTCACCCAAGAAAGCAGAATGGCAGACTTCACCGTAAAACCTCGCCATAGTGATGACCGGCGGGCAGAAAAGATCACTGATTTGACAGCCAAGATGATAGCCGAAGATATTATGCCTAGGTAACCGGGACGCTCCGTAAGAGGTTTTAAAAGTGTATATCCAGACCATATAGCTACATATTGTTGAACATGTTATGTTGTTACTATTATTATTTGGCATCTGGAAGGGGAGCTGAGTCATTCTTCCTAATTTTGACAAACGTAGGCCTCGTTAGTTATCGGCTGCTGTAGATTACGGATTAAACAAGTGCTCTGTGTTAATAAAAAATAGATTTTTTATTATCATTAGAGCTTTGATGCTAATTCTAAACATGATGGGTGCAGCTGCAGCAGTTGTGGTGCTTAACTATAAAAGCTCTGTTTGCCTCTCCTCTAAACTGCTGCGCAGCCCTCGACTCGCAATATATGAGTCGTTTCCCATCCCTAATTTGGGCAGCAATGGTGTCAGCAGCTGTGCAGAAGCACAGATGAAAGCTGAGATGAAGCAGCAAGGATGTATAAAGCCTACTGTATGCTTCTGTGACAAAACTATGTATTTTAAACTGAAAGAAGTATTTTTCATTTGACAATACTTAGATTTTGTCGAACGACGCGTTATATGAAACTTTTGCAGAAACACACAAGGCTTTACAGCTCAGTTAAGTGGCTCATAGGTTCACTAGCAAAGCCAGGAGTTCAGATGGAGGCCACGATCTCTTGTCCTTACCAGGTCGGCCAGTATCTCTATGTTCTTCATTAGAGGGGAGGCTTCCCGAATCGCACCTGGGCGGTGTCTTCCTGAGGCCTTTCCTCATATTTGCCAGGAGATTGTCCATGATGCAGCCATCGTCTGGTGGCGGGAGGACTCTTTTGCCTGGTGTGGACAGAGAGCAGAGAGATTAAGACACATACTTTATATTCATTCAAATTATCAAAAGTACTTCTCTGTTTTAACAAAATATATCATCCTCTACCGGCATGACTAGATTAGCAGTCTTGCTATGACACCATTGCTCCGTGTGAGCAATGGTGTGTGTGTGTGTGTGTGTGTGTGTGTGTGTGTGTGTGTGTGTGTGTGTGTGTGTGTGTGTGTGTGTGTGGATTACAGTACAGTATGTGTGTCGCTTTCAGAGTGAGACCTTTACACTATGAAGGAAGTACAGTCATAGGAGAATATGCAGCTGTGTCACATTGCAGAGAGAGAGAGCGAGAGAGAGCGAGAGAGAGAGAGAGAGAGAGAGAGAGAGAGAGAGAGAGAGAGAGAGAGAGAGAGAGAGAGAGAGAGAGAGAGAGAGAGAGAGAGAGAGAGAGAGAGAGAGAGAGAGAGAGAGAGCGCTCACTTAGTTTTCCATTCTCTCCTTTCTGTCTCTTGGATTCTTCTTCTGCCAGTTTTTTCCTTCTCTTCTCTGCCTTGGCTGCTTGTTCTTTACGGTTTTTGTTTTCCTGAGGGTGGGAGATAAAACAAAACATGTAAACACTTTAATCTTTTCAATATCTTTAAATTGTACTGTGTAGATCTGTGAACAATGAAAATATTCTCCATAGCATCTCTCACACTATACAGTACATGCAACTTCTAAAATGCCTCTGATGTATGACAATGTATGACAAACATGCAATGTACAGTAGCAGGAACAATGGTTCAGAGAGTACCATCAACACCTCCCTAACCTTCAAGGCCTTGATGAAGTGTCCCCGGAAAGTCTTGATGGTTCCAAAGAGCTCCTCCAGGGAGAGCTGATCAGCATCTTCACATAGGTACACAGCCAGCTCACTTCTCTTTTTGTCAATCTCCAAGAACTGCTCGTCTAAAGCTCTGCATGCCTGCAGGTTTTCCTAGTGAAGAGAAACCAGACCATTTGGAGCATTAAGATTCCAGTGCCTTTTTGTGTTTGAAACCTCAGTTTTGTGTTGTCATCTCCATGAAGAGAACGTGGAGAACTTCTATACATGTACCTACCTCAATGACTTTTCCATATTGCTCTGTCACATCTTCTACAGAGTTGGAGACTTTCTTGGCGGTGTCCTTCAGTCGTTGCAATAAGGCAGCAGCCTCTGACTGGCTAAACTTCAGGTCAACACTAAAGACAAATACAATGGTGGCATAGTTGCTTTTTTTAATGGCAATTACAGATCCATGAACTGAGAAAAAGAAAACATAAACTAGAGTAGATCAAAAGTATAGGTTATTACCTTGCTGCCTTTTCACAGATCTCTAGATCATCCGCCAGTGCCAAACTTTCCGGGTGCTTCAACTCTGCTTCCTGGGCAAAACAAGCCACATAGGGTGTAATTAAATATGTTCAAGGGTGACTTGGGCGATTTTTTTACCTCGATCCTATCATTGACTTTCCAGTGCATTCTGTGCATCCACAAATTATAATGTAAACCTTACTCATCCTCCAGGGGTAGTTCAGTTTTTTCAGGGGAGGGGGGGGGGGGGGGGGGGGGATCAAACCTGGGACCTTCTATTTAGTGAAGAGGCCGCCTCTACCATCTCTACCCATTCAGCTATGGCCGCCCACTCAAAGGAGATGGAAACATTCAGCCTTTTACATACTGTACATACAGTACATGTATGTAGACATCCAGTGCCCTATGATCATGATCTATGACTCTCCTTGACAAAAACACTAACTGAACCAAAGTCTTAATTCAGAAAAATAACCTTCTGTATTTCTGTTTGTATTCATCTAAATCCATGCGGTACACAAAACACTTTGCAAAATGTATCAGATATCCTCACAATAGAACAATGTAGACTTGAGGTTAAAAATCACCAAATATGCCATTTAATTTTTAACAGTAGGGTTCGAGTAGGGTTTCTGAAGAATCATAAGAACGCACCTTCAGGATGTGATGAAGCAGTGTGATGCCACTCTCGTTGGCTTTGGTCTCAGTGAGACCAAGCAGAGAGCTGAGCTTGAACCCTTCTGCATTACCCGTGTGAACTCCCTGAATGTAGACATATACAGTAGCTTATTAAGATCCAGATCATAGTCTAAATGTCAGCAAGGATGAAATCTAATTGAGCAGGGAAGGAGCGCTTCTTACATAGTTCAGGAAGTTTCCCACATCCAGGATACACCTGCAGAAACTGGGCAAGAGGTTGCTATTCCTGAGGGCTGAGAAAACATACAGTGGTTCATGTAGATTACTAGTCCTGTAGTTAATTTGGTGCTCAGTTGCATGTTCACACATGGGCATGAGAAGAGGTTGCATTAAGTCAAAAGGTTAATGAACAGATTACTCATATATTCATCTATGACAGACAGAGGGCTCAGCGTGAACATGACATCACCAGTGGAGAACATATGTTTATACTGTAGAATTCTGTTGACTTACACTGGCAGGCATTCACCACTAGTTGGGCTTTAGTTTTGAGCATGTCCAGCACTGAAGCTGTCTCCTTACACAGCAACATACACTGAATCCTCAACTCGTAGCTGGAGAGACAAAGGAAATGCAGTTGATAACGATGAACCGAACGACAATATGTAAACAATATAGGTTAAATTTAAGACCATGATCTACAGACAGATGAAAAGTAAGAACATTTACCATGGGACAGAGAGAAGTGAATTGTAGAAGCGGTCTACATTAGCCAACTTGTCTTCCTCTTCCTCTTTCTGGTCTTGGAATGACTTCAAATTTTTAATCTACATTGAGGCAGAAAACAGTCACCCACAACATGTCTTGTTAAGATATGGGAAGTTATGTATGGATAAGAACATTTTGTCCAAGTTATATTGTGCAACATGCTCGTAGTGCCAACCTCGTCTTTTTCTGGAAGGAGTTTTAGAAGCTGTTTAAGCACCTCCACGTCAAACTTGGTCCGATCCCCCTTCTGGATCATAGCTACAACGTCTTCATTCGAGCTGGGTAGAAAAGGGGGCAAAATATTCAGCTAGGGATGGTCCAACGCGGCCGGACGGAAACAATACTGGGAAAATATCTCACCATTTGAACTGTATCAGGAATATGTGCCGCACCATGTGTTTCTCTGGATTAAGGAAGGTAATCTACAGAAGGAAGAGAAACGATGAAGGGAATATATTAATTGTTTAGAGCATATTATTGGTTGTTCAGCATTGACATGTTTGGGAGTGCTACAGCTCTGAGGGGCTGCGTTGAGTGATCAAGCATACCTCTTTAGACTCCTTCTTGGGCTCGTCTTTAGACTCCTTCTTGGGCTCGTCTTTGGGCTTGGTCACCGGGAAACAGAACAATTGCTCGATGCGGCTGTAGTCGGGCTCAAGAGCGGGAGGGATCTTCTGAGACAATGTCCATATGGAGTTACCATCTGTGTTGAGGTGCAAGGTGAAGGAGAAACACTTACAATGAGCCATAACCTGACAGCATTACATTTTATATCACACTTCATGGCTGCAACTAATTATTATTTTCATGATCCATTCATCTGTTTTTATTGTTTTCAATTAATCTATTAATTTAAATTAGACCATAAAATGATAGTAATGTTTACCCATCAGACAAAAACAGATAATATGGAACAAAACAAGATATTCAGAGCATCAAAATAAATAAAACGTTTTCTGGCATAGGTCTGCTCAGAGACCTCCATGCCCTTCCATGCACATGATGCATGGAATGCCACAGGCAGGGAGAACAGCAAGCAAAGACCCTCCCAGGTATGACAGATCAGAGCAGCAGTAACCATAGCAGTAACCAATGATATTAGTAAGATCAGATGCGTATAAAAAGGGGGAGCTGGGGTGGAAGTGGGCTTAGCTGAGCTGAGCATCAGATGATAGGGAAGTTGGCGGGAATCAGCTGATTCTCAGAGGCTGGCTTAATATTGTGTCTTAGGAGAACTATACTCTTATTGTAAATAGCAAATATTAGAAATGTTTACATGATCACTAAAACAATTATTTCGACATTATTTACTGAATTTAAATATGATACCTTTTCTATTGATGGACTAATCATTCAATGAATCGTTTCACCCCAGTATTTGCTTCCCTTTTCTTGGCAGGAAAAAAATATGTCTAATACTTTGTTAAATGTTACTATACTAAATGCTAAATATTATCTTAGAAAATGCACATGGTTCTTCTACTCACCAGTAACGGCCCGAAGCTTTTGCCAGTTGAGCTTCTTCATCTTCAGAGTCGGGCATCGGGCTGTCCTGACTGGGACCATCGAAGAATGGCCAGGGGGGGGAGGAGGGAGTAGAGGAGAGAGTGGAGAAGCGAGTGGAGGAGAGGGTGGAGGACAGGGTGGAGGAGAGAGTGGAGAAGAGAGTGGAGGAGAGAGTGGAGGAGAGAGTGGAGGAGACTGTGGAGAAGAGAGTGCAGAAGAGGGTGGAGGAGAGAGTGGAGGAGAGGGTGGAGGAGAGAGTGGAGGAGAGAGTGGATGAGACTGTGGAGAAGAGAGTGGAGGAGAGGGTGGAGGAGAGAGTGGAGGAGAGGCACACAGTGGCATTTGGGCGGTTGAGGTGGTCCTGTCAGATCTGTCTTTGTCTCCGTCCATGTGGTCTGTCTGAATGGCCTTGTCTGCCTTCCTGACCAGCTGGCCGTCGACCTCATTCTGAACAACGCCGCTCTTGCCTTTGGAGAACGTCAAGCGCTGCAAGATCTTCTCAGAGGATTCCATCCGAGCTGGAACCCCCAAAAGCAGAGACGCAGAGGAACCACATTTAAAAACTACCTCTCATTGACAATGTTCACAAGGCGTGATTTTGCTCTCACAACACACTCTGTGCTGGAAATGATAGTTTCTCACTGCCATGTGAATAATGTCCTCTATAAATACACCCACTGTAAAGTAAACCACATTTGAACATCATGATCTATGTATGGCTTTTCTTGACAAAAAACACAAACTGAACCAAAGTCTTAATTCAGAAAAATAACCTTCTGGATTTCTGTTTGTGTTCATCTAAATGCATGTGTAAACTCACAGTCTTGGGCCAGCAAGCAGCAACAGATATATACACATAAACCACAAAAAGTACAAACTGAAGATAAGTTTACTTTTATTCTGCAAAGGCACCTTTTTTTCTTTGAATAATTGTGCTTCTCATTGTATAGATCATGATTTAACACTTGAGTGGTATGGTCCATTCTTCACCAGCCACACAGTAAAACATTCATATCTGAACTTTGTTCCGTTTATTTACCTTCAGTTAGTACAGTGCATATTATAAAACCTTGTGATAAACCTACATGTCCTGTACGGACCAAGTACGCTTCTTAACATTATGACGCCACTAGCTTTAAATGATGTAAACATTATCGGTGGGTGGGCAAAGAAAGTTGACTGCTCTTGCCTTCCCCACCAGCACAGGTTTGGATTACCAACACGATTACAATCAAATAGTTATGGCCCACCTTGTTGAACAGAGTAGTAAACACCTCCAGGTGATTGTTCATGTCAATGCCTCCATAGACCCCCAACAACTCATCCTCATCCTCAGCCATGGCCACTTCAAAAGCTTCACATTGAATAATCAAGTCTTCATCCTCTTTCTCCCTGCAAGCCAGGAAAGCACAGATTACAGCTGGGCATTGGGAGGCTTTAGAGCTCAGAGGATGGACAAATAGCACTCAAGAAAGTAGAGCAATATTGGAACATATTCTCCAACTTTCAATTGATTATACAACATTATACAGTATTCAATGAAAACATTTAACTAAAATGATCTTATCTTTACAGTCTTGCATTATGAATTAAATAAATTAAATTAAATTAAAATGTATTCAATTCATAGAAATCCTATAGAAATAGGAATTGACTGATTCAACCATTATGATAACACAGAGGGAATGTTCGCTCACCTCAATTTGGGCAGCATATCAAGTAATTGCAGCCCTGCAAGACAACAACAAAACACATTTGTGAGTTTTCATTGGGAATGCTTAATGAATTCAAAGCAAAACACAAGCTGGCTGCTGGCAGGAAAGTCACAGGTGTGCAATTCCACAATGGGGGATGGTCAAAGCATCGCCACGCTTCCATGTCGACATAGACATAAAATCTTATTTTTTTGGTATACTGTAGATGTATTTGTGTACTGTCTGTTGGCGACACCCTGCCATGTGCATGTGTGACTGTACCCTAAAAGTGTGATCAGCATCTTGTCAAATGAGGCACATTTTGTATCAATGAAATCAATTAAAGGCTATTTTTTTAAAGCAAAATCACAGCGTGACCTTGCTATCGGATGCTAATTGTTGAGACTAGATTGCTGATAAATTGTTGAGCAGCAGCTCAACAGGGAAGGTGACAATTACTGGTGCCACAGCTTACCGATAAACTCCTTTCTCATCTTATCTCTCTCCCTGAGGTCGCCTGTCCCAAAGATGAGGGCATTGATGACGCAGAGCAGGGTGACCATGTAAGGCACGTTGTCTGTGGCCTGCATCTCATTCATGATCACACTGAAGCGATACTGCTGGGTCTTCACGCCCTGAGGAGAACAATCAGACACCTTATGAATTTAATATCCAGTTGGAGAAGTTTGACTGTGATGAGGTCACCGATGAAAAAGCTTTTATCGGTCACAGAAACTGTACCTTGTAATGAAGAAAGAGACAGTGAAAGTGTCATTTGAAATGAATATTGCACCAATCAGGTTCAGGCCATTTTGTCAATAAAGTTTCAACTTTCAGAATGACTCCTCTGCAGGTGGACTGCGTACCTTGTAGTGGTTGAGCGCATCCAGAGCCAGGCGGTAACCATCTGAGGAGAACATGCTGAGGGCAGCTAGCAGCTCAAACACCTGCATCTTCACCATAGTGTTGGACGTGTCTAAGGCTGTGGAGCATCACAGGTACATACATCAGTATGGGTATGGTCCCATCTATTTAATGAACCACAATATAGCTTCCATTCCTCTCCCTCTATGTAGACTCATGATGGATGCTGTTTTTCAGCACTGTGTTTGGCAGTGTAACTTGAACTTTGAAATGCTGCCCTGTGAGTATGAAGTGTTGTTCCTTAAATAAGTGTTGTTCATTGTATGTGTCAAGGCAATTAAATCCAATATCTGTTCTAAGTGTGCTGCTATTTTATAGATTTTGAGGCTGAAGTGAACCTTAACCTTGACTCAAGGCTTACTGAATATTGAGCCGGGTTTGAGAAGCCAGCAAAGTAGACCAGTAAAATAAGAAAGGGCCACTGACAAAGAATGTTATGGTTCTTTGGATGCACAAATAGATTATTTATTTACAATAGTCCAACAGCACATAGTGCTGACGATGGTCTGAGGACCATCATCAGACCATCATGTTGCAAAGCGGCCCTGACATCTAGTATATATAATTTGTATCTGTTATGTTAAGTGACAGGTCTTTCATATACTGAGCATTTGCTCAAGAGAAGCTGCCATGGACCAACCTTGGGAGAGCTTGCGGACATAGCCCTCGTTTTCCACTATGAAGTGGATGCCTGTTGAGGAGTTCATGACCGCTCGCACACAGTCGACGCAGGTCAGCTGCAGGAGGGCGTCTGTGATGCGAGAACAACCACGGCCAGAGAGACGGTCCAATGTCTCCAGGAGGAGATCCAGACCTTTCAGCTCCAGGAACTGGACCATCCATGTCTGGTCACTGCCCTCCAGGCGATGCTTTAGGCCAGAGTAGTTGACCACAGACGGGACCTGCAGCAGCCTGATGCACAGCTCTGGGTCGGCATTCTCCAGGTTGGCTTCTTCCAGAAGATCCCTGACTGTTGCCCACATCTTCTTTCCATCTGGCTTCACCGACATCATGGATAAAATAGACTGTGGCGGGAAGAAAGACCGTTTGATTGTCAAGGCAACTGAGAATGACCACAGATTTAATGCAGGCATTTGTAAATCATGTGATTACTTGTCCACAGCTTGTAATATCAACATCATTTGGTCCTGCATTTTCCATGACTCACAGTGTTGCCTATAGTAGCCTACCAAAAAAACCTTTCAGACACTCTCAGTCACTGAGATCCTTATGAGCCAGGCCACCTTGGCATGCGGACTGGTTCAACATTTCTCAATGCAGTCAATAACCTGAGTGTATCAACTCAAGTATGTGTACAGCCCTTAATCCTGATTCCTGTTGCAATCTTACGTTTAACAAAGAAAACAAAACAACACCCTCTGATGTTAAACCCTCAAACGGTCAAGAAAATGTTCCCCTCTCCTCGCCAGTCTGGCAATTGTTGCAATGTTGGCTACTTGAATGTATATAGTAGCTATTATGATTGTCATAGAAGACTGCCGACTTTTCTGTTTAGATTTTCTATAGCCCATGTAATATCTACAATTCAGTCCATATTATGGTCATAAAAGATCCATGTTTCTGGAAACCATTAACCAGATTTCACCAAAAGCAGAAGATGTCGGGTCTCTGAAATTCGTGGTTCAGATTGAATGTACATTTCATACACTCATATATAAGGGTCCTCAGACTACATGTAGTTAGTTGCTACCACTCATAGCCTTGTATCAAGAAGACTATCATAGGTGTATTTGATCGAGTTTGACATTTTTATGTGTAAAAATATAAAAATAGATCAAATACACCTATGATAGTCTTGATCCAAGGCTAATTCACCCACAAGGATCCTTGAAATAACAATGTTAACACTACGACTCTTTCTGTTCCCATTTCCACATTCATGAGGAATAGAGCACATAACGGAACTGGTCTCACTCAGATAAATGGGTAAAGGCCGATCACCTCCTTCCTTACCTTGATCTTATTCCATAAATGACCAACAACACTTCAAAGAATCACGCTTCCAATTGGTTCCAAACGAGGAGAGTTGTTACTTTGTAGCCAGTTTGCTGTTTGTAGCAAGTTGAACGACCGTCCTTTATCACAACTGTCGGTCTCCTATCATCAGACTTGAAGAGACTTCTGTTCTGTTCCAACACTGTGTGTGGGACAATAAACTAGGGGTGGATGGCATGCAGGGAGGATATCCAGGAGCTTACTCACGTATTGGTTTCAATCGTTTGTAATGGACCAGTGCGCGCCGCTCAGTGCTTTATATGCGAGCGTGAAATGAGCTTGTCTCAGATAGGATGCAGCCAGGGTTGCCAGGGTAGTGAGAGAAACAAGCAACCAGGTCTAGGAAAACAATTACAAGAAGCAACTTTAGGCCACATGCGTGTTGTGAGCTTGTAGATCTGCTGTTTTCCTAAAAATAATCTAGAAGGAAATGTGAAACATTTGGATTTAAAAAACAACAACTTTAACAACACAAATCTTGAATGGGGTCCCTGGTAGGCCCTATACAATATTTTCAGATGGGGGTCTGCAGACATACATATTAATTTGGGGTGTCCTTGACATGAAAATGTTTGAAAACCTCTGGTTTTTAAACAATATTTAGGAAGCAAGCCAAAAATAACATTTTTTATTTTAATTGAATTGTCGAATGCCATTTCATTTGGATGGATTTTATTTTGAATTTTGGCTTCCATAAAATAAGAAACTACACTTTAGAAACAAGCCCCCCAAAAAAACGCAACCCGCAACTACCAATATTTACAAGCATCTTTACAGAAAGACAAGCCCAAAGTTGCTTAGAATAAGCTGACATGGCAACCCTGGATGCAGCCACAGCTGGATTGCCCCTCCAGCTGCCCCTCCTCCTCCAGCTATGGACCAGCTCTGCTCCTCCTCCTACCCTTCACTGATGTGATCACTGATGTCTGTCAATCTGCCTGAGTGGTGATGTAATCAGGACTTTAATAGATGCGTTGATGATTGATTGATGTACTTTATTTAGTAAGACACGAGAACAACAGTACATGGAAGTACATGATGACATTCCTTTAGTCAATACTAGTCATGCGGTGAATCATTGTTGTAGCCTAAACATTGAATGGCATTATGTCTTTGATATCTGCTTATCTGATGTAGTGGGGGAAATAGGTCTATATCTTTCTTATGGTGGCCAATGGCCATTGAAGATGATATCGACTTATTAGACACACACAGACGCATTGTTGATGTCAGCAACAAAGGGAAAGGTGCCATAATGGAATGCTTTGAGTGAGTGACAAGCAATGACTCAATCTGAGAAGTGCAGGTAGGACTACCCTCTCGACTTTTTCCCCATCCTGTCAGATCCCCAATTGAGAACAAAATAACAGCAGCAGAGCTATCCAGTCCCCTACTATGTCCATGAGTCTCCTCTTCTCTTCCCCTCTCTCTCTGTTTTATTCTTCAGATATGCCACTGTAGATTAGATTTACATTGGGACAATTTAACTCAGGAACAATTCATTCAACAAAAACCTAAGAAAAAGAAAATCTAATCATGAAAAAATAAAACAAAAACAAGTAAATAAAAGGATTATAAAATACAATCATTCATGAATGGTCTTTGGTTCCCTATATAAAGGGGGTCCCCAGTTAATAGAGTTAATAGAGCATCAACGTTTAAACGCCTTTATGTTTACACTATATTCTAAAGTAGCCGATCTACAAGCTCATATAGCTTGTATTTTCTTGTACATTTTGAAAAATCTGGAATAATCTTGGGGGGTCCCTGGCACAAAACATTTTTAATACATATCAATGTGGGTGTCCTTGTGCAAAAGTGTCCTCCTTTCTGAGGTTCTGCTGGTGGCCACCCTAATTGTAGTGTAAAAAGTACAATATTTGCCTATGAGAATGAATGAATACTTTTTATTTTCGTGTCTGGCTTTCTCAACACAGCCCATTCCTTTGGGGATTATTCAGACACATTGTAAAGAACACAATATTTCCAGTGCCAACATGCTGACACCAAAATAATAAACAATGTAAATACAGATAGTTTAGTAAATCTATCTTTTCAAACTTGAGAGTGGAGGGAACGAGAGAGAGAGAGAAACAACTCAATTATTCATAAGAATGTTTGTTACATTAGTTATTTCAAACAATCGATCATAAACCTGATTCCACAACATTACTGTAATACCTATTTTCATGTTCTCATCCAGATAAACCTTTATTGATTAAATTCAGGTGTCAAAGCAGCAGCAACAGCAGTGGGAAAGAAAACAGCAGAGGTACTGGCAAGAGTCAATATCAAGCTTGTAAATCTGATCTAATATTTTGGCTACTTTTACATGAAACTGTCATTCGCCAAGTACAACATTTAGAAAAAGAACAAGAAACATCATAAGATGAAATAAGCAGTATACAAGGTTTCAGTCCAACAGTGTGGAGTATTATGATTCAGTGTACTCTAACATGACAGTGACAAGTCCTAAATCCTAAAGGTATATTATTTTGTGTTTCAACAGTTGATGTGTGGTTGGTTGACTTGACCAGCTGTCCAGTGCTGTGACTGGTTGAGAGGTGCTCTTGCTTTTCAGTCTGTGTCTATGGAAGTCAGTCACCTTTATTTGTATGGCACATTTAAAAACAACTTTCATTGAAAATAACATCACATAGACCTAAAATACAGCATAGTTCAAAAGAAACACGAAAAGCAATACAGTTTAAACGTAAATGACATTCAGTGGGCAAAACAGAGTTAGTCAGAGTTAGTTTCCCTCAGACTGAGCTAAAAGCAATAGAAAACAAGTGAGGTTTTAAGGTGGATTTAAAATGTTCAATGGTGGAGCTGGACTTTATGTGTAATGGGAGATTGTTCCAGAGTCTGGGGGCAACAACAGAAAAGGCCTTAAAGGTTAAAGGTCACCTTTAGTTTTAAGGTGTGTTGGGGGAACTGTAGGAGCTTTTGGGACCTGGGAGCAGGAGGTGCAGTAAGCAGATCATAAATGTATTGTGGAGCTAAGCCATTCATGGCTTTAAAAAAAATATGAAAAAGGATACGAGACAAACATTTAATGAAGACAAGCACCAAATGATTTCAATTAAAGCTATGATTTTACAAAGGATTATAGTCCCACCTCTAAATGTTGATGAATTTAATACATAGGACCACAGTGGAAACAAGTCCCCAGGTCTTCTATGTGCTATCCTTTTAGCCTTAATGTCTTATTTTACCACGTGCTGTTTACATTTCTGGCTAATAAAGTATCCAATCAATAAAAAAAATAAAAAGTCAACTCAAACCTGACACAAACTGTAATGAACCACTTAAAACCCATATATACTTCTGTCTATGGGTGGGTCCCATAGATGGAAGAGTATAAACCCCTAGGGGTCTATACTTTCCCTCTACACATTATCTTTTTACTGAAAATAGTCGATCGACAATGCGTCAAATCACGTTGTGAGCTTGGAGATCTGCTATTTTTTCTGATATAACTATTTCTATCTGCTAATTTTGCCCAATGCCCAACGTCTTGCGATGCAAGGCTGTGTGAGCTTGTAGATCGGCTGCCGTATTTTCATTATTTTAAATCATTTTTGAAATAATGATTAAAAAATAAACGGTTTTGGACATACAAGGTTTCCACCTGACAGAGACAATATTATACTTGGTGATTTATTTATTGAGGGAAATGTTCCAACATTACATATCTGTGTGTTAAGAGTATGTGAAGCTTTGCTCTCAGCATGTGGTGTGAGCCCTTGTGCATCAATAAGTGCAACTAAAGGTTTGTGGTAAGTGTTGATCAGTGGTGCACATATTGGCTTGGAGGAATTGGAGCTCATTCCTCCATACAGTCAGAACATCTTCAACTCTGGGCTTTCCTCACATGAACTGCTCACTTCAGGTGCTTCCACAACATTTCTGTTGGACTAAGGTCAGGACTTTGACTTGGCCATTCCAAAACAACGCTGTCTCCTCCTCCCTCAAAATCTTTCAATTTACAATTTAGGCGTTTAGCAGACGCTCTTAATCCGTTTAATTACCCAGAATAGGGACACCAGGGTAAAGTTGATGGACCCCAAGGGGCCCATGGATACAAGGGGCCCAGGATCCAGGGGCCTATTTCAGGATTTATTTTCATTATTATATTCATTCTGTATCCATATTTTATAGCTGTTTTTTTTATTTTTATATATATATATATTTGCTTATTAAATGTCATTCCACAAAATGGACTTGAATAGAATTGTCTCCACTTGTGCCTCCAGTTTGCCTTCCAGGGCAGTTAGAACACCTCTAATGATGTATGTGAACATTCCTTCTTTACTCTGATGAAGACAGAGGCCTTGTGGTGTCTGTCTATCTATCTATCTATCTATCTATCTATCTATCTATCTGTCTGTCTGTCTGTCTGTCTGTCTGTCTGTCTGTCTGTCTGTCTGTCTGTCTGTCTGTCTGTCTGTCTGTCTGTCTGTCTGTCTGTCTGTCTGCCTGCCTGCCTGTCTGTCTGTCTGTCTGTCTGTCTGTCTGTCTGTCTGTTTTTCCGTCCATCTTAAACAATGACAGTTATACCGTTCCTCCACCAGGGGGCGAAAGAAACATAGCATCGACCATTTACTGAGCATGTGCGAAACACATTGACCCGGAAGTAAGAGCGTGTTGTTTTCATGCTAACTGTTTTCATGTTGCTGAACGTAACACTGGTCTGAACGTGAACGTGAACCCATAGAGTCATACACCTCTATGTAGAAGCGTATCATTGAATGGTAAACGTCGTGGTGAAAAATGTGTGATAAACGAGGTAAAATGTCTCAAATAGAGTCTGTACGGCTGTCGATAAATGAACAGCTGACGTCGGTGGGAGAGGAGATATTGTGTGTTTTGGAAAAACAGCGTGGTGATGTTTGTTGTGTGAAGCTTGTCAGAGTGGTTGTGTTGGAGCGCCTCAGTGCGGCTGCAGAGTTCATGTGCAACCTCTTCCAGAGAGAGATAGAGACACTAGAAACTCTGCTGGAGAGACAAAACAAACTGCTGCACGTGATGCTACAGCCACACATCACACTACACAGAGCAGGTTTGTTAATGCTGCATTTATACCACATGTTTACCACTGTTGGACTGTACATACTGATAGCTAAGATACTTATAGCTAAGTTAACAGATGAGTTTTGTTTGCAATTTGTCCATCACTTCAAAGAGAGAATAAATTCATCCATCTATTCAATCACTCAATGTCATAACATGTCCTCAGCCACATTATGCTTTAAAGTACAGTAACTAAATACTTTTACTAAGTAATCTGTAGTTCTGCTGAATCTGATGCTACATCCTCTCCTCCTTCTGTCTGTTTGTAAAGAGGTTTCCCCTGAGAGTTGCCCCAGTCTTGTCCAGGAGGAACCTCAAGCTCCACAACATGAGGAGAGGAGCCCCAGTATGGTCCAGGAGGAACCACAAGCTCCACAGATTAAAGAGGAACAGGAAGAGGAGGCTGATGTGTCAACATTAACATTACTACACAGTACGAGCTCTGACACTCTCTCAGGTAACAACATAAAATATCACTTTATCTGTTCTAATATAACAAGACTAACTCCAAAAACATCACTAGCTGAACATAGATGCTGTTAGGTCAGATGGGTGTGGGATCAGAAACAAAGTCAAGTTCAAGTTTCAAGGTGTTTGTCACATTCACAATTTAACCACTTAAACCCTATATTATAGGGTTTAAGTGGTTAAATAGCCTATATACATGGACCTTATACATCATTGACCGGGTCTCCCAGGTATCTATCCTTTTTAATTGGATAGATAATACGTCGAGTTGTGACATGTTCAGAGCTTGTAGATCTTTAGTTTCGACGAATGTTTGCCTATTATGACATGTACAGCATAGGGATGCTAGGGTTCATGTGGTTAAGTTTCAATGCAGTGTTGTATTAAATATTGTTGCCAATCTAGTTTACAGTAAATGAGTGTGGTCACTTATAGAGGAGGTGAAGTGCATTTCTCAAAATGATTTATTGTGAAAAGGAAATTAGTTCACTAATCTCCACTGCAAACATCCTCACATACCTGTGTCCTTTTATTTTTAACTTTTGTTTATTGAGCACCATTAGAGCTCCAATTATATAATTAGACACAAGGAACAATATTTTCTTCAGCCTCGTAGTAATCCAAATAATTGATTTTATTAAACATACTCTACCACACTGAAGTCCACTGGTTGAGCAGAGGACACTGAAGTCCACTGGTTGAGCAGAGGAGCTTATTTTATTTATATTTGAATATTACGTGCAGAAACTGAACTGCTCATTAACGAGAAAGGGAAGCCAGTGGCAGAGTTGGATGACCCAGACAGGCTTCATGAGCTTACATTTTTGGGGGATATAATAGATCACTTAAATGTGTTTAATGTTAACATGTAAGGCTGCAACAGAGTTGTTACAGAATACAACGACAGCATTGGTGCCTTTCAAATTAAATTAGCTCTGTTTCCTGGGGCAACCCAGACATTTCCGCTCTTTGCAGTCTGTGTGTGTTGCATATGGGAATATTTACAACATGGACAACATTTCACAGCTGAAATGTACATTTCAGAATCGTTTCCAGGTCTGCATGCAGCTTGATAGCCTGGTCCATAATGGTCTTTAGCCTATTAACAACAGTGCGTAATGACAGCTGTTCTTTTAATGTCAGAGAGCTAATGAGTGGTAGCCTGATTATCAGACTGAAGCTGCGTGGAGCTTCAGTCTGAAATTGGCTCCAGTGTCGGGGATTACAAGGGGGAGGGGATTTGAAATTCCCTAAACCAATCCTAAGGGATCCCCACGCCCACCTCCGCCTCTCATTGGACAACGCATTTTGTAACGGAGAAGTCATAGGTTCACATTTACAACTCCAGACCAAGAGGCAGTCCACTCAGAGAGTGGGCGGGGTCTATGGTATGGAACCAGGTTAAATGAGTGGTGGATCAGGCACAAGTATCGATATACAAACAGATGTTTTTTGTGAATTGAGGTTCAAGCATAGACTGTAAAAAATAATGGACTAAGCCACACCCCTGGTTTCTACAGACAGTAAATGAAGGTGATTTTTCAACTATTTTAAATCCACCATCTTTAATATATACAAAAAAGCTACCGCCAATAGGAACCGGAAATCAAGCTCTAAATGAATGCTATTAGTTGGGTAGCTTGTCAATCAAGAGCGGGGGCGGGCAATGAATGCTATTGGTTGTGTAACTTGTCAATCAAATCATCCGGCCACTCCTAGAGCATAAGCTACTTTATCGTCAATTTTAGAATAGGACCATAATTTACCAAAATGCATATGATGATTGAAAGAAGACTTTAAACTAGCGACTGGAAGCATAATAGTATTCATGACAATGTTTATTAAAGCAATTCAAGGTAGGTCCAAAAATAACGATTTTTAGCAACCTCTGCTGGTCACTACCGTCATTGCAGGTCTACAGCGGAGTCCTGCATTACCCAGAATTCCATTTGTTTTCACCGGAAGGTGGAAGTGTTTCAAAAAGCGTTATTTTTGTTGTTTTATACTATCTACGGATCGTTTCTCTTAGACAGTGGAGCTTTAGTTACCGTGAGCTGCGCTTTCTTTTGTTGTTGTTTTTCAATCTTCAAATCCTATAAAGCCATAAAAACAACGTGATATTCCTTTTTGTTACTAGCGGTAGTTCCGGGCCAAACAGGAAACCGGTGCATTTCCATTTCCCGTCCGGATGACGTCATTTTCGCGGGAAGGACGCCCCACTTCACTCTCAATAGAAAATATGTTTATAAAAGGCTTTCCGGGGTGAAATTCATGGAGTGGGTGAAACATTTGCCACTCACAAAAGATATACGATTTAACTTTTTTCTTTTTTTAAGTTACCTAGTATAACTTTAAGGTAAGAAAATCAAGTCTAAAGTTCGTCAAAAACCCATCCGCTTGCATGGAAAAATAAATCTTTCTGACACCAGCAGGGGTAAAACAGCGAAACTACAGACCATTCATATGAACTGTCACTTGAACTCACTTCCTTATTAGACTCAATGCACAACTCTCAAGCTGGCCCCTTGGGTTCAAGGAGGCTTTATTTTATTTGCAGTGAAATATACTGTCCAAGAATTGTCCCAGACACCATATCTTACTGTCTCAGATGCTGTTTTACATGTGTACTCCCACAGCATACACAAGTGGTCCTAAAAATTTAATTTTGCCCAATCAGATTGTGACCTAAAATGAGTCTGGTGGTTTACTCTGATTTTATCTTTTGTCTAGACTTCCTGCACCTCCCTGTGTGTAAAGAGGAGGTTTCCACTGAACAGCAGGAGAGGAGTACTAGTCTGATCCAGGAGGAAACAGAGCCTCCACAGATCAAAGAGGAACAGCAGGAGCTACCTCAAAGACCAGAGGAGGCTGCTGGGTCAACGCTGACATTACTAGCAGTGAAACATGAAGATGATGAAAACAGAGAGACAGAGGCTCTAGCCATCACCTCAACTCTACACTTGAAAACACAAGCTGATGTAGAGAACTGTGGAACATCACAACCAACTATTGATGGCCAGCTCATCTCTTCACACTGTTCTGAATCTGACACTGAAGACAGTGATGCGTGGGAGGAGACTAGTCAAGATCAGTCAGGTTTAAAAACAGTGAAATCACACAAGACACAACATCTGGAAGAACAAAGATCGTCTTTGAGCAACCGGCTGTCCCAGGACCTGAAATCATTAAAACAAACTACATCTATGAGGAGTAACGTAGGGAAGAAAATCTTTAATTGTACAGAGTGTGGCACAGGCTTTGATCAAATGAGGGTTCTAAAACGACACATGAGGATTCACACTGGGGAAAAGACATTTACTTGTACAGTTTGTGCCAAAGGCTTTGCTCGAATGGATCATCTGAAGACACACAAGATGACTCACACAGGGGAAAAGCCCTTCACTTGTACAGTTTGTGCCAAAGGCTTTGCTCAAATGTGTGATTTGAAGATGCACATGAGATCTCATACAGGGGAAAAGCCCTTCACTTGTACAGTTTGTGCCAAAGGCTTTGCTCGAAAGGATGTGCTGAAGATGCACATGAGGACCCACACTGGGGAAAAGCCATTTACTTGTACAGTTTGTGCCAAGGGCTTTGCTCGAATGGGTGATTTGAAGATGCACATGAGATCTCATACAGGGGAAAAGCCCTTTACTTGTACAGTTTGTGCCAAGGGCTTTGCTCGAATGGATCATCTGAAGATGCACATGATGACTCATACAGGGAAAAAGCCCTTCACTTGTACAGTTTGTGCCAAAGGCTTTGCTCAAATGTGTGATTTGAAGATGCACATGAGATCTCATACAGGGGAAAAGCCCTTTACTTGTACAGTTTGTGCCAAGGGCTTTGCTCGAATGGATCATCTGAAGATGCACATGATGACTCATACAGGGGAAAAGTCCTTTACTTGTACAGTTTGTGCCAAGGGCTTTGCTCGAATGGGTGATTTGAAGATGCACATGAGATCTCATACAGGAGAAAAGCCCTTCACTTGTACAGTTTGTCAAAAGAGCTTCAGTGGACAACTGAAGAAGCACATGAGGACCCATACAGGTATAAATACAGCACTAAATGTATAGTTCTGAATACTAAAGCAGAGGAATTACACAATCTGATGATGTCAACATGATCAAATTAAATCAATACAATTAATCTTTTTCTCATTACACCCTGTTCTACATAACCCCCCCCCCCCCCCCCCCCACACACACACACACACACACACACACACACACACACACACACACACACACACACACACACACACTTCATTAGGATTGTATGTTCTCATTCATTGTGCTTCTATTATCAATAGTTCCAACATTTCATAATTCTCCCCATCTCAAAAATTGTGTATTTCCGTGTTTTCCTTTATTATAAGTCGTCGTAATATTGATGTTAACTTTTATCATATTGTATATTATAATGACATTAAAAATAGAATAATTTGTGTGTTCCATTAGATGACAAGAAGCAGCGACGATCCTCCTCTGATGGAGATCCTGTTAAAAAGAGGGGCCGAACTACCACCTCTGAACTGCAGGGGGCGCCCAGTGACGGTAATGGAGACAAATTATGTACTCTTTTCCTTATTCTTATTCTTAATACTATTTTATGTATTTCTGAATATAAGTATATCTGCTTTACTATCTAAGGATGAAAGATAGAATAGAACAATAATAGAGATTGTCAGGCCTTACTTTAAAGAGTATAGATGTCAAGCATTGATTTGTTTCTGGCCATTTTACTATTATTCTTTTTTAGCCTCAAACTATCCATTAATAATTATTTTGTGGTGTTTATAGTTTTCATTCATAAATATACCCTTATTGAAGCATGAACTAAAGGTTAATATTTGGAGAGTTGCATTGGATTGTGTATAATTGTCTGTACAGAGGATCTGGGAGTGAAGGGTGACAACAAGTCCAAGAGGAAGAGGGAAGGCCAGCCCAAAGGTTCCAAAAGTAAAGACAAAAACCTCAGGTACATCTAAAAATATAACCCAATAAAATGGGTTGATTGGTGTGGTATAATAACTACATATCATGGCTATGAAGTCTAATGTCTTTGTACAGTTCTATGTCACTCAGACAAAAAGTTATATTCAAGAGATTCAATATCCAAGATTCAAGATTTATTATTGCTATATACACAGTACTGTATATTAATGTTATATATAATTAATGCACATTATGGTTTTCACTCCTTGACATTGCAGCAACAATAAAAAGTATATAAAACAAACAAACCACCAAAAATAGTGATACAATAATTGAAATAGCTGAACAGTGTGTACTAAACACAATACAGTAATACTTGCACGATGTAAGGCTCCTTTGTTAGGTTTTGTGTGCTGTGCATGGGTCCTACCCATAGAGTTATAAGTCCTACCTCTGTTTTTCTATCGGTGATGTAAAAAGTCATACATGTAAAGTGTCCTTTAATAAGTTGAGAGTGAAACAAAACGAGTGCTCCCCTCCCTCTGGTCCATCTAATCTAGCACTAACTGCCTCAGATCATTGTGACACATGGCTCTCTGGTGGTTGTCAGTGTGTCAGCCTGATTATTAGCTTTTCCCACAAATGTCCCACTAGGACTGGACCATGTGGGCAAAATCTAATATCACAATATTGACCAAATAACTTAATATTTAAATTGTGATGATAATTACATTGTGATGTGATGTGTATTTTTTTTTATTATAGCAGATTAGTTTGGAACATTTTGCCCAAAACACATTTGAACATATAAAATAGTGTTTAACCAGATGGACCCTAACTTCCCTATTTTGATCATGTCATACTAGCTAAAACATGTGGTGAAAATAGCAGCTCTCCAAACTCTAATGTGAGCTTGCATAGTGGACATTTTAGGAAAGACTATATTATAGATTATAGAAGTACTGTATATAGGGTTTAAGTGATTCAATGATTAAAAGCATGACATGTATGTATCCAAAATCCTGATATTGGTATTTATCACCTCTCTCTCTCTCTCTCTCTCTCTCTCTCTCTCTCTCTCTCTCTCTCTCTCTCTCTCTCTCTCTCTCTCTCTCTCTCTCTCTCTATCTCTCTATCTCTCTCTGTCTCTCTCTCTCTCTCTCTCTCTCTCTCTCATATTCAGACTCACATGAAGACAGTGCCTCCAGTCATGTATCTACACTGGCAGAATCTCTTTAAAATGGGAAAGTGTTAATTAATAATATACTGTGTGATAAAGTTCCACTTTTGTCAAGTACCTTGACTGTTTGTTCACATTTAACCCTTACTGTTCATTTCCTAAGTGCACACCTTGAGTTTATAGTAATACCGAATTATTACTTGAGAATTTGTTTTTGGTTATTAATGTTTTTGATGCACTAAACATTCTCTGCAAAAGACAGATATTGAACATATAGGAACATGCAGTCATTTTTTTTTCATTTTGACTACAATACCCATATTCCTTAGTTAAGCAAACGCCTGATCTAGTGTTTGACATTTCAGTGCTGCATAGTTCTTAAGCAAAGTGTGTCTGTTCATACTCTGGTACAATACAGGCCATGCATGCAATGGGTGAAGGAAACCTAGATGAAGTCCTGACTATATTGACCAGTATCCAGCCTCTGATTAGAGGGATATTAGCCTAAATATTGTGGGGTACACTTAATTGTTTTTTTGGGGGGGAATGTGTTTATCAAATTGAGTTGAAGGAAACTGTTTGTTCCAGTATTTACATCAATAAAGGCCTTATAGTTGCTGTCCGGCAGACACCTCTTATCTCCATATTCTTTTTCTCATTCTTCTTAAATTAATGTCCTACTTGATCATACTAAAGCGTCACACAAAAGCATCAAAAGTAGCAGATCTACAAGCTCGAAACGCGGGGCAAAACGACGTATTTTGAGCCTGTAGATATGGTAATAAGGTTTTAGTTTTTTTTATCCTCAAAAGTAAACGTTTTGAGTTTCCACTCGACAGAGACGATATGAGTGATCATGTTGATCTTTCATAAAAGGTCTGCACAACATGAGGTGAGATCCACAGGCATTATTCCACAGCACAAATCTACTGTAATACTGTAATAATTTGTTCACATCCAGATTAGATAAACCTTTGATTAAATTCAAGTGTCATAGCAGCAACAGCAGTGGGAATGAAACCAAGAACCAAGATATTTTGGCTACTTTTACATTAAACTGTTATTCAACCAAGTATAAAATAGAACATACATTTATAAACAACAAAACAAGAAAAAACTAGATGAAATAAGCAGATACAAGGTTTCAGTCCAACAGTGTGGAGTATTATGATTCAGTGTACTCTAACATGACAGTGACTAAAGTCCTAAATCCTAAAGGTATATTATTTTGTGTTTCAACAGTTAATGTGTGGTTGTTTGACTTGACCAGCTGTCCAGTGGTCTGACTGGTTCAGAGGTGCTCTTGCTTTTCAATCTGTGTCTGGACCTCACTGAATTGAGACCGGGATACAAGTCAAGTCACCTTTATTTGTATGTCACATTTAAAAACAACTAAAGTTGAAGTTGACCCTAAAGTGCTTTCCATTCAAAATAACATCACATAGACTAAAATACTGCATAGTTAAAAGAAACATAAACAGCAATACAGTTTAAACAAGAGCTAATGCCTCACTATGTAACTTTTTTTGTATGATTTTTTTTTGTCCAATCTGTATGGTAGAGTATGTTAATACAATATAACTCATACAATTGGGGTGGTTGTATTTTGTCTCCCTGCTCTTCTGCTGAGACATTTAGATCGTGTCAAAGGTCATGTCTCACCTAGACACAGGATCTGATACCAATGTTGACCTGATGGTCAAGATTCAATGTATCCCCTGAGCAAGCAGGCTGGCTCTATTAGCTCAATGGTATAAATGCCAGCACTTTCGCAGGAAACCGGGTTCTTCTGGGTTAGAAGAGGAAAGTTACATAGTGTTGCTTTAATTACATTCAGTGGTCAAAACAGTAAATTAGTTATTTACCTTCAGACTGAACTAAAAGCAATAGAAAATAAGTGGATCTAAAATGTTCAATGGTGGAGCTGGACATCATGTGTAATGTGGAAGATTGTTCCAGAGTCTGGGGGCAACAACAGGAAAGGCCCTAAAGGTTAAAGGTCACCTTTGGTTTTAAGGTGTGTTGGGGGAACTGTAAGGAGCTTTTGGGAAGATGAACTAAGTGACCTGGGAGCATTAAAGGCTTTAAAAAAATATGAAAAAGGATACAAGACAAACATTTAATGACGACAAGCACCAAATGATTTTAACCACTTAAAACCTATGTATACTTCATTGATCAGGGTACCCTAGGGCAGTGGTAGCCAAACATTTTAGGTGAAGGACCCAAACTAGTGAAAATAGCAAATCAAAGCTCACAACACACTGTGAGCTTGCAGATCTGCTATTTTCACTACTTATTAAAAGTTATTTTAGATTTTTTGGGAAATGATTTGATTTGATTCATGAAATACTTTTGAAACATGTTGCCAATGTTTTTAATTGATGAAAAGTTGTGATTTTTTTATGTTTAAACTTTTTGTTTAATCTTTTGAAATAATATATTAGTGTTTTTAAATATAGGAAACAAAAAAGGGGGATATTTACTCACAATCCATAAAAATTAGTCCGCGACACAAACATGGATCCCGACCCACTGTTTGTAAAACAGTGTCCTAAAGGTCTATACTTCTTTCCCTCTACACTATATCTCTTTGCTGAAAATAGCTGATCGACAACATGTCACAGCGTCTGCTAATTTCGCCCAATGTTCGCCCCCAGAATAGGGACTATGGGGTTCATGTGATTAAGAATATGTTTTTCACGATTACTGAACAGAGAAATGGAAATCCTCGCTGAAAAATATGACAATGCACACAAACACAAAACAATAGTGTGGTGATGTGTTTGTGAAAGCATTTCTATAACAGTGGTAATTTCTCCACTGAAATGTAGAGCACAGAGATGTGGCATGAAGCAGACTTTTCACCAGAAGATCCTTCATCACTGTGAGGAAGACCATTAGGTTGTTGAGGTTCTGGATAACTAGAAGCATATTCTTCACACAGTCAGCTTGAATGTGTTTGTGGAGAGACACTGTTTATGTCTTGTGAGAGGATTATCACTGACGTGAACACACACACACACACACACACACACACACACACACACACACACACACACACACACACACATACACACACACACACACACACACACACACACACACACACACACACACACACACACACACACACACACACACACATCAGACTTTCACGTCTGATAAGCAGATAAAGATAATTCAATTAAACACATGAGACAATCTGATTACACTTGGTGATTCATTTATTTATCGAGGGAAATGATCCAATATTACATATATATGACTGTGAGTGTCAAAAGTATGTAAAGTTTTGCTTTCAGTATGTGGTGTGAGCCCTTGTGCAGCAATATGTGCAACTAAAGGTTTGTGGTAAGTATTGATCAGTGGTGCACATGGACTTGGAGGAATTGGAGCTCATTCCTCCATACAGAACATCTTCAACTGTGGGTGGCTTTCCTCACATGAACTGTTCACTTCAAGTGCTTCCACAACATTTCTATTGGATTAAGGTCCAGGACTTTGACTTGGCCGTTCCAAAACAACTCTGTTCCCTCTTCTTTTGACCCCCCCTCCTTGAGGTGTAAGGCATGTGTGGGTAAAGAAAGCACCTGTAGACATTTTATCTTACAGGATTTACAATCTATAACCTACAGTATTTTGCATGATATTTATTTGCATGTGTAGTCAGTGGGACTGGTAACCGGTGCGCTTAGCGACACCGCCCCTTTAAGAGCACTATATGAGTCAGCTGGCCAGGCAGAGTGTCAGACTGCGTTTGTCCAGGTTCCCCGCCCACTTCCTTGTTCACGGCGGGCCGTTTGTCTGTGTGCTCATAGCGTCGAGGTAAGCCTTGTTTTAATGACCTAGCGTTACCTGTTTTTAGTTTGAAGTCAACACTTACAGTTTATTTATATACATGTTTATCTCTTCTTTGTTAGAAGACGTGCGTCAAAGCGCCGAACTAGAGCCCTGTTAGTGTGTGTGTGTGTGTGTGTGTGTGTGTGTGTGTGTGTGTGTGTGTGCGTTCACACACGGGTCTAGAGGTAGGCTGTCTCTTTGTGTTGCAACAGTACCACTTGTTTTATGAATGAAATGAATGAGTTCTCACGCTGTCTATTTTGTCATACAGGCGGTGCTAGGACAAAGCTGGCCGTTTACACTGTGTTGCACCGACAACAACCTGGGCATTCCCTCACATGTTAACAGGGTATGTGTTGATTTTAAGGATAAACTTTGTAAAGTATATTGAATGCATTTTACTGGTACTTGTGAGTTGTTGTAGATGTTTGGTTGATGCTGATGTGGTAGTCAGAATGTGATTCTGATTGCAACCAGGCATCAGCAGAACATCTATAGCACCAGGGTAGAGCGTGAGACTAATTCAATGTTTTGTTTTTATTACAGCTTGTGCCTGTGTACTGTTGACCGCTGTTCTTTTAACCTTTGTTTTTATGCTTTATGTTGCTACCTTTTTTTTATTATTATTTGTGCACTGCTAGTAAGAGTGCTACAGCCCCTGCGGCTATAAACGTCACAACAAGCTGTCTAACCACAGGTTTAATTCGGCTACGGCCTGAGACAGAGAAGATACTTGGCTAATAGTTATACTGCAGATTGGCACTTAATTGATTGCTGTCTCTTTTTGTGGTGTTCATGGCTTTTGGCCTTTTTGAGTGTACATTTGCAGTGATCTTTAATGCCAAATTACACATGGCTCTGAGTGTTTATATCTTGCTGATTTGCAGTGTTTAACTAGTGTGTGTGCAGACTTCAATGAGTAGGCCTACATTTCAGTACAGCTATTTGGCCAAGCCTTTTGTCTCTCTAGTAGCCCTATGCACTTTAGTACTGGTTGACATGTGGAAAGAGTTTTAATCATTGAATCTACTAATACATTGTACTTTATCAATTGTGAATAAATACATTTTTGCATTCCAAACCGACCATTATTTGTTCACTCAAACTGAACGCTTACCTTTGGGGAAGTTAACTGGATATAATAACATGTACCTCGGGTCTCCCACCCTGTAATTGGGAGTGGCGTAGTCACACTGTGTATAAAGGAGTACTTGGTGACTCCATCTGGTTACAATTGGCGTAGCCGGCAGGACTTTTTGTGCATGGTCGGTTTGAGAATTGTACAGTGTATTGTGTTGGTAGCAACATAGAGTTTTATTGTTTTATTTTTTGAGTTTTAAAGAACAGCGGTTGGCAGTGGAGACAGCTCCCTCAGTGGACCATTGCATCTGGTGGTTTCCCCCTTGAGCGACGGTCACTATGGAGGAAGAGCTCCAGAGACTACGGGAGCAGATGGCACAGCTTCAAGCTGAAAATCAAAGACTGTCAGGTCAAATTGAAACTGAGAGACTGTCAGATCGAACATCTCCTAATAGTGATGTGCTTGCATCCCCACACCCACCGAGAAGAGAACAGACTGTCTACCTTCCTAGAGATAGGAAATGCCCCAAGTTTTCAGGGTCTTCACTGGCCGGGGCGTTAACTGTGGATGAGTGGGTGGAAGAGGTGGAAAGTTGTTTAAGGGCAAGGCACATGTCCATCATTGACAAAGCAGTATTTGTGTACGATCATTTGGAGGGTGCTGCTCGCACTGAAATTAAATTCAGAGATCAAAGAGTAAGGGAGGATTCCAGGCAGATCATTGCAATATTACAGGAGATCTATGGGTGCTCAAAATCCTATGTTTCTTTACAACAGAAATTCTTTGACCGAAAACAAAAAGAAGGAGAATCACTGCAGGATTTCTCCCATGCTCTTATGATGTTAATGGAACGAGTTACATTGTGTGACACTCAAGCTATGTCCAATTCCCAGATTTTGCTGCGAGACCAGTTCTGCGAAAATGTGAGAGACCATATGCTGCGTAGAGAGTTAAAGAGGATGGTGAGGCAAAATGGAGACCTGTCTCTACTAGACATTCGCAAAGAAGCAATCCGATGGGTTGAGGAGGGCCAACCCGCCAGAGAAAAGTATGTACGCCCCCTCCCTCAAACATGTGAAGCTCAGGCCACTGCTACTAGTGAATCCGTTGGTGTAGGTAAATCTGAACTGGCAGAGTTAAAGAGCATGTTTATCAAACAACAAGCGCAACTGGATTTGATTACACAGAGTTTAAATTCTAATGGGGGGGCCAGTAGAGACAGATCTTTCTCCAGGGGAAGTAGATTCCAACGAGCCCCCGACGGCCGACCCATCTGTCTTAAGTGTGCGCAGCCAGGTCACATAGCTCGCTACTGTACTCAGGGCAACTCACCATCACAGACTAGCACTGCCCCTGCACAGACTAGGCGTACCATGTCGGAAAACTAGAACCCTCCATTGTGCAGAGTCACACACTGGGAGGGGGGTTTCCTGACTCCAATACTGTACACCAAGAGGCAATTCGCAAGTTAATTGGGCCTTGCTCTGTGGTGGTGGTGTCCATGGGTGGTGTGGATGTACCCTGTTTATTAGACACGGGCTCCATGGTCACCACCATTACAGAAAGCTGCTTTTATGAACACTTCTCTCACCTGTCTAAACGTGAACTGCGTGATTGTAGGTGGCTGGGTCTCAAAGCAGCTAATGGGTTGGACATACCTTATTTGGGCTACATCGAGCTTGATGTGAAAGTACTAGACACATGTTTGACTAGCAGGGGTATACTGATTGTAAAAGATCCACCTGAGGGTGTCCTCACTAGCCGTAAGAAAGCCACGCCTGGTATTCTTGGCTTGAACATTATCATTGATTGTTACCGTGAACTATTTGAACAGCATGGCACCAACCTATTTCAGAGTCCCCCTTTGCAGGCAGCTGCTCTGGCATGGAAGCAGGCCTTTCGGCACTGTGAGAGGGTAGAAGCCATAGTAAGTTCCTCTAATGCATTTAAAGTGAGGGTACAGGGTAAACAGTCCATATGTATTGCTGCTGGAACACTTTCAATGGTCCCTGTTACTTGCCCCCAGGTCCCACCTATGGAGTTTTTGCTGGAACCCCTGGGTCCATTGGACGGTTGCCTCCCGGAGGGTTTGCTCGTCTCCCCTGCTTTAGTCCATGCTGAGAGAGGTACCCTCTATGCCCCTGTTACAAATGTAGGACAGTCTGATATATGGCTGGTACCACGTCGAGTGATAGGAACAGTACAAGTGGTTGAAGGGAGGGATGTTGTAACTGGTGATTCACCGCACATAGAACTCTCTCTGGATGAGTCCACCAGAGAATGTACAGCTTATGTCTCGGTACAGTCCGTGGACATCAACAGTAATGTCTCTAGCGAGGTAGAACAGTTTAACTTCCTTGGCCTTGATCCTGATGATAACGCTGAAGCTAGACGTCTATTAACTAAATACCAACATGTATTTTCTAAAGGTGAGGGAGATTTAGGATGTACTAATCTTATTACCCACGAGATCCCACTTTTAGAGGAGGCACCAGTACGACAACCCTATCGCCGCATTCCCCCTTCACAGTATGAGGCAGTCAGGGCACACATTAAACAATTGCTTGACAGTCAAGTAATAAGAGAGAGTTGCAGCCCTTATTCTTCCCCCATTGTGCTGGTGATGAAGAAAGACGGGGGACTACGCATGTGCGTTGACTACCGACAACTAAATGCAAAGACACGGAAGGACGCCTATCCGCTTCCAAGAATTGAAGAGTCCCTAGACGCCTTAACGGGAGCAAAGTGGTTTTCCACGCTAGACTTGGCAAGTGGGTACAACCAGGTGGCAATGGCTGAGACCGATCGGGCCAAAACTGCATTTTGCACTCCTTTTGGACTATTTGAGTTCAACCGAATGCCCTTTGGTTTATGTAATGCGCCCGGGACCTTTCAGCGCTTAATGGAACGCATGTTCGGGGACAAACGGTTCCAGTCAGTCCTGTTGTATCTTGACGACATCATCGTGTTCTCCTCTACAGTTCGCCAACATTTGGAACGTTTAGAGGAGGTATTTTCTCGTCTTGACCAACAGGGTCTGAAAGTAAAACTGTCCAAATGCCACTTTTTCCAAAAAGAAGTCAAGTACCTTGGCCATGTTGTCTCTGAACAGGGGGTAGCCACAGACCCAGACAAGTTGGCCGCAGTGCGAGAGTGGAGACGGCCCTCGCATTTAGCTGAATTACGCTCTTTTCTTGGATTCGCGTCCTATTATAGAAGATTCGTGGAGAGTTTTGCCAAGTTAGCAGCCCCCCTCCATCACCTGGTGGCCCGGTTGAGTGGACCCAACAAGAAGGGTAAGACCCCTAAAACCCCCTTGTCAGCATTCTGGGATGAGCACTGTGAGCGTGCATTTCTTGCGTTGAGGGAAGGTTTGACTACAGCCCCAGTCCTAGCTTATGCAGATTTTCAAAAACCTTTCATCCTTGAGACTGATGCCAGTCATGGGGGGTTGGGGGCAGTCCTTTCTCAAGACCAGGATGGGAAGCGGAGGCCGATAGCTTTTGCCAGTCGAGGCCTGAAACCAACAGAGAGGAACATGGATAATTACAGCTCCATGAAGCTTGAGTTTCTTGCTCTTAAATGGGCTGTTACAGAAAAATTCAGAGAATACCTCTTGGGCAACAAAGTAACGGTCTACACAGATAACAATCCCCTCCGGCACCTTCAAACTGCTAAGTTAGGGGCACTGGAACAAAGATGGGCCTCACAGTTGGCCTCTTTTGATTATACTTTAGAATATCGGCCAGGTCGTAGCAATGGTAATGCCGATGCGTTATCCAGACAGTACCTTGATCGGTTATCCACTGGCATGGATGTGCCCCCGGCTCTACAGGCCGACTCGCCTGTCCTCCGAGAAACCCACAGTCTTGAGATTGCCGCTATGCCTGGTCTTTCCTTACTTGAGTTGTCCTCATTACAACAGCAAGATCCAGTTATTGGCCCTGTGCTGAAGTTCTGGCGTGAAGGGCGGACCCCCGTACGGGAAGAACGTGAACGCTTGAGCCAAGAGAGCAGGGAGATACTTCGCCAGTGGGGACGCCTAGCGGAGAAGGAAAGGGTGCTGTATCGGAAAATCTACCCTCCAGGTGGGAGTAAAGAACTGCTCCAAATACTAGTACCTCAGTGTCTCAGAGAAAAGGTCTTCCAGAGCGTGCATGATGGCCATGGACACCAGGGCGTAGACCGCACCTTACAATTGACACGGGATCGTGGATACTGGCCAGGTATGTCAAAGGACATTGAAAAGTGGTGCCGAAACTGTGGAAGGTGTATCCTAGCAAAGGAAGGCCCTAGGATAAAGGCATACAGGGGAAGCCTCAAGGCATCACGACCTAACGAGCTACTGGCTATGGACTTTACTATACTAGAACCAGCCAGTGATGGGCGAGAAAACGTTCTAGTACTTACTGATGTATTTTCCAAGTTTACACAAGCTATACCAACCAGAGACCAGCGGGCGAGCACGGTGGCAGATGTCTTGGTGAAGCACTGGTTCCACCTGTTCGGGGTTCCCAGTCGTCTGCATTCAGACCAGGGCAGAAATTTTGAAAGCAAGATCATCAAGCAGCTGTGTGATACCTACGGCATCAAGAAAACCAGGACGACCCCATACCATCCGGAGGGCAACGGGCAGTGTGAGCGGTTCAACCGCACGCTCCACGACCTCCTCCGCACTCTGCCACCAGAGAAAAAGAGACATTGGCCACAGTATCTATCCCAGGTAACCTACTCTTACAATACCACTTGCACATCAGACGACTGGGTTGGCTCCCCACTACATCATGTTCGGCCGTGAACCCCAGCTCCCTGTCGACTTTCTCCTTGGTACTGACGAAGTCTCAGATGAGGAGACCCCAGAGGAATGGGTGAAGAAACATCAAGAATCCCTAAGGACCGTGTATGACCACGTCCGACAACAACTGGATGCCAAAGCGGAGCAAAGGAACCAAAAGCATAATCAGCAGGTGACTGATCCTGGTCTTGAAGAGGGGCATCTCGTCTACAGGAGGAATCGCCAGGTCAGAGGGAGGAATAAGATCCAGGATCTCTGGCATTCCTGCCTTTATCGGGTGGTGAACAGACCCCAGGACCAAGGACAAGTGTACACCATCACCCCTGTCCACCAGGTGGGCCCTGCTCTGCGAGTACACCGGACTGAGCTGCGAAGCGCACCCGAGAGGGAGGGACCCGAGGCCCAGCCGGCTAATCCAGGACGTGTTGTCCAGGACTGCACGCCTCTGGTTGCTGCCACCAGTGACTCCGAGGACTCCATAATTCTGGTCCTGGAGGACAATGGGAGAAGAGGCCCAGGGGTACGAACACCAGAAATGGAGAATCAGGAGAACCTTTCGCAACCTCGCAGTCCGAGACAAGACCAGGAAAGTGACCCAGAAGCAACGGAGAGCTCAGACGAAAACCTACCCCCAACTGCCCCTGGTCTACGCCGCAGCGGTCGACGCAATGCTGGTTTCCATTCCAACCCTCACCGGCTGCCATACCGACAACCAGTATGTCACCAGCACAGTGGGGGAGAATAAGTGGCTGTTAAGTCTCAGTACCAAGTGGTCAGGTTACTCCGTTGGTACATCGTCGGGGCGACGATGCAATTTGGGGGGGGCGAATGTAGTCAGTGGGACTGGTAACCGGTGCGCTTAGCGACACCGCCCCTTTAAGAGCACTATATGAGTCAGCTGGCCAGGCAGAGTGTCAGACTGCGTTTGTCCAGGTTCCCCGCCCACTTCCTTGTTCACGGCGGGCCGTTTGTCTGTGTGCTCATAGCGTCGAGGTAAGCCTTGTTTTAATGACCTAGCGTTACCTGTTTTTAGTTTGAAGTCAACACTTACAGTTTATTTATATACATGTTTATCTCTTCTTTGTTAGAAGACGTGCGTCAAAGCGCCGAACTAGAGCCCTGTTAGTGTGTGTGTGTGTGTGTGCGTTCACACACGGGTCTAGAGGTAGGCTGTCTCTTTGTGTTGCAACAGTACCACTTGTTTTATGAATGAAATGAATGAGTTCTCACGCTGTCTATTTTGTCATACAGGCGGTGCTAGGACAAAGCTGGCCGTTTACACTGTGTTGCACCGACAACAACCTGGGCATTCCCTCACATGTTAACAGGGTATGTGTTGATTTTAAGGATAAACTTTGTAAAGTATATTGAATGCATTTTACTGGTACTTGTGAGTTGTTGTAGATGTTTGGTTGATGCTGATGTGGTAGTCAGAATGTGATTCTGATTGCAACCAGGCATCAGCAGAACATCTATAGCACCAGGGTAGAGCGTGAGACTAATTCAATGTTTTGTTTTTATTACAGCTTGTGCCTGTGTACTGTTGACCGCTGTTCTTTTAACCTTTGTTTTTATGCTTTATGTTGCTACCTTTTTTTATTATTATTTGTGCACTGCTAGTAAGAGTGCTACAGCCCCTGCGGCTATAAACGTCACAACAAGCTGTCTAACCACAGGTTTAATTCGGCTACGGCCTGAGACAGAGAAGATACTTGGCTAATAGTTATACTGCAGATTGGCACTTAATTGATTGCTGTCTCTTTTTGTGGTGTTCATGGCTTTTGGCCTTTTTGAGTGTACATTTGCAGTGATCTTTAATGCCAAATTACACATGGCTCTGAGTGTTTATATCTTGCTGATTTGCAGTGTTTAACTAGTGTGTGTGCAGACTTCAATGAGTAGGCCTACATTTCAGTACAGCTATTTGGCCAAGCCTTTTGTCTCTCTAGTAGCCCTATGCACTTTAGTACTGGTTGACATGTGGAAAGAGTTTTAATCATTGAATCTACTAATACATTGTACTTTATCAATTGTGAATAAATACATTTTTGCATTCCAAACCGACCATTATTTGTTCACTCAAACTGAACGCTTACCTTTGGGGAAGTTAACTGGATATAATAACATGTACCTCGGGTCTCCCACCCTGTAATTGGGAGTGGCGTAGTCACACTGTGTATAAAGGAGTACTTGGTGACTCCATCTGGTTACACATGTGACAAATAAAAACAAACGTTCAGCTCTGACAGTCAGACGACTAGGAGGTCACTTGAACTGTAGACTGAAGGGCTGACACATTTGTGCATTAACCTATATCAAAGTCCTGACGTCACATCATTATCTCCTGGGTCACAGAAGTATATTTTTCTCTTGAAAATACCGTAGGGTCATCTTAGAATCGTGTCATATAAGAACTGTGTTCCAAAAACAAACGAATCAGCCCGGCGATTCAGGTACAGTATGTGACTCTGTGTTGTTTATGATATTGGGTTACTTTTGATAACGACTGTGTTTGGAAAAAATATACATATTTATTATGCACTCATTAGATACTCATACATTAGTCATTAGATGCCTCATATCCAAATGAGTAAAATCGCCAGGCTCATTTGTTTATTTTTGGAAAAACAATTGTTATTTGCCACAATGCTATTGAGACTCTGGTATTTTCAATGGAAACATAATCTGAGACCCTAGGGGATAGCGGCCTTTAGTGGTTCTCTATTTGAATATATATTTACATTTAACCACTTCACTGAAAACATGCTGTGTTGTGATGTGTTGTGAGCTTGTAGATAGGCTATTTTTGCCAAATGTTATCCCCAGATTATGGACGCCAGGGTTTATGTTGTAAAAGTAATGATGGTTGACAAGGGCCCCTGGACACTGGCCCCATTGACACAGTCCATAATAATCCATCCATACTTAGAAAGACTGAGGGTAAAACCCTGGCAGCCACAGTGCTCTGCTTTATGGTCAAACACCAGGGACACCTCAGGCAGGCAACTTGATCAACCATAACTGACTCATTCATATATTTATATTTAAATGTATTCATGCATTTATTTCCTGATTTATTTATTTCAGGATTTCTTTTAGGATTGACTTTCATTGTGCTATTAATTTCATAGCCATATTTTATAGCTGTGTTTTTTCTTATTAATTTAAAATATATATATATTGTATTAAATGTCATTCCACTGTGTAAAATGGACTTGAATAGAATTGTCTCCACTTGGGCCTCCAGTTTTCCTCACAGGGCAGTTAGAAGAAAAGACGTCAAAGTGACTAGATGTTGACGTCACTTGAAGGTAGAATTAACGTAGAAACGACCACATATGGAGGTCCCGTGGACGTCGTACCCTGACGTCAGGATAACGTCCGGAAAAGACGTCATTTTACCTTACATTTTGCACCGTCCATGGACCGTTTTTCGACGTCGAGGAATGACGTCATTTCAACGTAATATCCACGTCCAAATGTTCACTGGGCCTCCAATGATGTGTGAACATTCCTTCTTTACCCTGATGAAGACTGAGGCCTAGTGGTGTTTTTATCACGTCTGTTTAAATAAACACTTTATCTACACTCATCTCCTTGATGTACTGAACCACTTTCAACCTGATGTCCCTTTTGGCCATGTCATTAAATGTCATAGATGCAAATCAGTCTCATACCTATTCACTGTTGACAGATCACACTGGTGATCTGTCAATGTTGATATATTGTACATTTATACTTATATTATATCTATATGTAATATATACGTTAAATCTGTTAGACTGTGTGATGTTGATCTATCTATCTATCTAATTTAATGTAATCGTATTCAGTGAGAGTTACACACCTCCTCCACAAGGGGGCGAAAGGCATTGAGGCAACAGTGTCTGGATCCTTTATTGCGCATGATTAAAACACTTTAACCCGGAAGTAATTGCATGTTTTGCAACTGTTTTCATGTCGCTGAACGTAAATCATAGAGTTATTAACCTCTGTGTAGAAGCGTATCATTGAATGGTAACTAGGTTCTGGGACTTGGCAGAAAATAGTTGCATAATAATATAATGCGCTAGAAGAAACGTCGTGGTGAAAAATGTGTGATAAACGAGGTAAAATGTGTCAAATAGAGTCTGTACGGCTGTCGATAAATGAACAGCTGACGTCGGTGGGAGAGGAGATATTGTGTGTTTTGGAAAAACAGCGTGGTGATGTTTGTTGTGTGAAGCTTGTCAGAGTGGTTGTGTTGGAGCGCCTCAGTGCGGCTGCAGAGTTCATGTGCAACCTCTTCCAGAGAGAGATAGAGACACTAGAAACTCTGCTGAAGAGAGAAAACAAACTGCTGCACGTAATGCTACAGCCACACATCACACTACACAGAGCAGGTTAGTTATAATGCTGCATTTATACCACATGTTTACCACTGTTGGACTGTACATACTCGTAGCTAAGATACTTATTTAGGTAAACAGATGAGTTTTGTTTGCAGTTTGTCCATCACTTCAAAGAGAGAATGATTCATCCATCCATTTTTCTTTTATAGTCATATGTTTTATTCAATCACTCAATGTCATAACATGTCCTCACCCACATTATACCAACCACATTAGGTAAAGCTTCAAAGTAATACTTTTACTAAGTAATCTGTAGTGTAGATACTTCCCATCCCCTGAAGACACTTTGAGTGTGTGTTCTTATTCGTTTTGTCCATAAATGGTACAACGTTAATGTAAATAGCATGTTGTTTAGACAGTTAAAAAATTCAGACAGTTAAGTTAATGTAAATAGCATGTTGTTTAGACAGATGCTAGGTTTATGTTTACCTGGTATAATAGTTTCTTTGAAGCAGTATTATTTTCTTTGCACTCTACTGAGGTAGACAGTGTAATGTATTTGGGCAGGCTGCCAGAATCGATTATATGTATGAGAATTCATGGTTACCACTGTTAGAATCTGTAGGTCATTTTTGGATTTTCAATACTGAAGATTGTGACCAATCAAATGAATAAATACAAATAAATGTGGAATGAATCTCATCCAATGAGAAAAACACTTTGAGTTGTTCTGCTGATTCTGATCTTCTCTCCTCCATCTGTCTGTTTGTAAAGAGGTTTCCCCTGAGATCTACCCCAGTCTGGTCCAGGAGGAACCTCAAGCTCCACAACATGAGGAGAGGAGCCCCAGTATGGTCCAGGAGGAACCACAACCTCCACAGATTAAAGAGGAGGCTGATGTGACAACATTGACATTACTACACAGTACAAGCTGTGACACTCTCTCAGGTAAAACAAGACAAGTCATGTATACCAGCTTGCTGTCTTTTTCTCTCTCTGTGCGTCAGACCCCCCCATCTATTTTGTGCCAGGGACGGCCACGTGGATTTTAGCTTGGCCAATTCGAGATGACAACAGCAACAGCTTGGTTACATACAAGGCTAATATATTTGAGATGTAGTAGGCTACTGATGAGCCTTCACTGATGAGCCTTCCAGTCTGTCTAAGGCGAGAGAGTGTGTGTGTGTGTGTGTGTGTGTGTGTGTGTGTGTGTGTGTGTGTGTGTGTGTGTGTGTGTGTGTACTATGCCATTTACCTTCGATAAATGCCGTCTCCCGCAATACGTATATAGCGCATGATGATACCTCGATGAAGGTACATTTTCGATATGTCGTGCAGCCTTAACGCAGCTTGTATGCAGAGGTGTGAAGTAACTAAGTACATTTACTCAAGTACTTTTCTTAAATTTCAGTCACAGTGATTTGAACCGACGGCAGGCGTGTGTAGTAGGCATAGAGGCGAGAGGCGTGTCTAGTACCATAGTTTGGGAAGACGAGACCGCCCGTTCAGAGTATGGGAAAGTATCCCCATTGGCTTAAACTTAGGACAGCCAATGATTGAAAACATGTCGCGAATATATCGAACACATGTCGAACACATGGATAGTAGGCCAGTCTCTTCTAAGACCAAGGTGCTTTGCAAGCTGGTAAAAATAAATATCACTTTATCTGTTCTAATCTAACAAGACTAAGTCCAAAAACATCACTAGCAGCATATAGATGCTGTTAGGTCAGATGGGTGTGGGATCAGAAACAAATTCAAGTTCAAGTTTCAAGGTGTTTGTCACATTCACAATTTAACCACTTAAACCCTATATACATGGACCTTATACATCATTGACCGGGTCTCCCAGGTATCTATCCTTTTTTAATAGGATAGATAATACGTCGAGTTGTGACATGTTCAGAGCTTGCAGATCTTCAGTTTCGACGAATGTTTGCCTATTATGACATGTACAGCATAGGGACGCTAGGGTTTGTCATGTGGTTAAGTTTCAATACAGTGTTGTATTAAATATGGTTGCCATTGCTACTCTAGTTTACAGTAAATGAGTTTGGTCACTTATAGAGGAGGTGAAGTGCATTTCTCAAAAAGATTTATTGTGAAAACAAAATGAGTTCTCTAATCTCCACTGCAAAAAGCAAACATCCCCACATACCTGTGTCCTTTTATTTTTTAACTTGTGTTTATTGAGCACACTAGAGCTCCAATTACATAATTAGACACAAGGAACAATATTTTCTTCAGCCTCGTAGTAATCCATATAATTGATTTTATTAAACATACTCTACCACACTGAAGTCCACTGGTTGAGCAGAGGAGCTTATTTTCTTTTTCTTTTAATATTACGTGCAGAAACTGAACTGCTCATTAACGAGAAAGGGAAGCCAGTGGCAGAGTTGGCTGACCCAGACAGGCTTCATGAGCTTACATTTTTGGTGGATATAATCACTTAAATGTGTTTAATGTTAACATGTAAGGCTGCAACAGAGTCGTTACAGAATACTACGACAAATTTAATTAGCTCTGTTTCCTGGGGCAACCCAGACATTTCAGCTCTTTGCAGTCTGTGTGTGTTGCTCATGGGAATATTTACAACATGGATAAAATATCACAGCTGAAACGTACGTTTCAGAATCGTTTCCAGGTCTGCATGCAGCTTGATAGCCTGGTTTATAATGGTCTATAGCCTATTAACAACAGTGCGTAATGACAGCTGTTCTTTTAATGTCAGAGAGCTAATGAGTGGTGGATCAGGCACAAGTATCGATATACAAACAGATGTTTTTTGTGAATTAAGGTTCAAGCATAGACTGTAAAAAAGAATGGACTAAGCCACACCCCTGGTTTCTACAGACAGTAAATGAAACCGATTTTTCAGCTATTTGAAATCCGCCATCTTTAACTACTTAGCTGCCAAAGACGTATATATATGTCTTTTTTTTTTTTTTTTTATAATTTCAACCCTTGTCGAATTACGAACAGATTAGGAGCTAAAAATGTTCGAAGATTTGCTGCTCCATTCACTTCAATGTTAAAATTCAAACGGACAAACAATTCACTTTGTTTTTTGGTTTAAAACTACTGGTTTTGAGCTATATTGAAACATCAAACAACACATGTCAACGAGGTCAAAATGACCTCGTTGACATTTGTGAAACCACACCTGAATCTCATCTGTGATTAGAAACCATCTGGGGATCAATCATACTGGAGGAAAAAAATCTGTGGCTACGCGAACAGGTACCAAAATCATGGCAAAACCCTGGCAGAGGCTACAGACTGTTCTGAAAAAACTCTGGCAGTCAATGTGTTAATATATACAAAAAAGTTACCGGCAATAGGAACCGGAAATCAATCTCTAAATGAATGCTATAAGTTGGGTAGCTTGTCAATCAAGAGCGGGGGCGGGCAATGAATGCTATTGGTTGTGTAGCTTGTCAGTCAAATCATCCGGCCACTCCTAGAGCATAAGCTACTTTATCGTCAATTTTATAAATAGGACCATAATTTACCAAAACGCATATCATGATGATTGAAAGAAGACTTTAAACTAGCGATTGGAAGCATATAGTATTTATGACAATGTTTATTAAAGCAATTCAATGTAGATCCAAAAATAACGATTTTTAGCAACCTCTGCTGGTCACTACCGTCATTGCAGGTCTTCAGCGGAGTCCTGCATTACACAGAATTCCATTTGTTTTCACCGGAAGGCGGAAGTGTTTCAAAAAGCGTTATTTTTGTTGTTTTATACTATCTACGGATCGTTTCTCTTAGACAGTGGAGCTTTAGTTACCGTGAGCTGCGCTTTCTTTTGTTGTTGTTTTTCCATCTTCAAATGCTATAAAGCCATAAAAACAGCGTGATATTCCTTTTTGTTACTAGTGGTAGTTCTGGGCCAAACAGGAAACCGGTGCATTTCCGTTTCCCGTCCGGATGACGTCATTTTCGCGGGAAGGACGCTCCACTTCACTCTCAATAGAAAATATGTTTATAAAAGGCTTTCCGGAGTGAAATTCATGGAGTGGGTGAAACATTTGCCACTCACAAAAGATATACAATTTAACTTTTTTTTTTTTAAGTTACCTAGTATAACTTTAAGGTAAGAAAATCAAGTCTAAAGTTTGTCAAAAACCCATCCGCTTGCATTGAAAAATAAATCTTTCTGACACCAGCAGGGGTAAAACAGCGAAACTACAGGCCATTCATATGAACTGTCACTTGAACTCACTTCCTTATTAGACTCAATGACCAACTCTCAAGCTGGCCCCTTGGGTTCAAGGAGGCTTTATTTTATTTGCAGTGAAATATACTGTCCAAGAATTGTCAGAGACACCATATCTTAGTGTCTCAGATGCTGTTTTACATGTGTACTCCCACAGCATACACAAGTGGTCCTAAAAAGTTTAATTTTGCCCAATCAGATTGTGACCTAAAATGAGTCTGGTGGTTTACTCTGATTTTATCTTTTGTCTAGACTTCCTGCACCTCCCTATGTGTAAAGAGGAGGTTTCCACTGAACAGCAGGAGAGGAATCCTAGTCTGATCCAGGAGGAAACAGAGCCTCCACAGATCAAAGAGGAACAGCAGGAGCTACCTCAAAGACCAGAGGAGGCTGCTGGGTCAACGCTGACATTACTAGCAGTGAAACATGAAGATGATGATGAAAACAGAGAGACAGAGCCTCTAGCCAGCACCTCAACTCTACACTTGAAAACACAAGCTGATGTAGAGAACTGTGGAACATCACAACCAACTAGTGATGGTCAGCTCCTCTCTTCACACTTTTCTGAATCTGACACTGAAGACAGTGATGCGTGGGAGGAGACCAGGCAAGATCAGTCATGTTTAAAAACAGTGAAATCACACAAGACACAACATCTGGAAGAACAAAGATCGTCTTTGAGCAACCGGCTGTCCCAGGACCTGAAATCATTAAAGCAAACTACATCTATGAGGAGTCACACAGGGAAGAAAAGCTTTAATTGTACAGAGTGTGGCACAGGCTTTGGTCAAATGGGGCATCTAAAACGACATATGAGGATTCACACGGGGGAAAAGCCATTTACTTGTACAGTTTGTGCCAAAGGATTTGCTCGAAAGGATGAGCTGAAGACGCACATGAGGACCCACACAGGGGAAAAGCCCTTTACTTGTACAGATTGTGCCAAAGGCTTTGCTCAAATGTGTGATTTGAAGATACACATGAGATCTCATACAGGGGAAAATCCCTTTACTTGCACAGTTTGTGCCAAGGGCTTTGCTCGAATGGGTGATTTGAAGACACATAAGAGATCTCATACAGGGGAAAAGCCCTTTACTTGTACAGTTTGTGCCAAGGGCTTTGCTCAAATGGGTTCTCTGAAGATGCACATGAGATCTCATACAGGAGAAAAGCCCTTCACTTTTACAGTTTGTGCCAAAGGCTTTTCTCAAATGGGTGATTTGAAGAAACACATGAGATCTCATACAGGTGAAAAGCCCTTCACTTGTACAGTTTGTGCCAAAGGCTTTTCTCGAATGGGTCATCTGAAGATGCACATGAGATCTCATACAGGGGAAAAGCCCTTTACTTGCACAGTTTGTGCCAAGGGCTTTGCTCGAATGGGTGATTTGAAGACACACATGAGATCTCATACAGGGGAAAAGCCCTTTACTTGTACAGTTTGTGCCAAGGGCTTTGCTCAAATGGGTTCTCTGAAGATATACATGAGATCTCATACAGGAGAAAAGCCCTTCACTTGTACAGTTTGTGCCAAAGGCTTTTCTCAAATGGGTGATTTGAAGAAACACATGAGATCTCATACAGGGGAAAAGCCCTTCACTTGTACAGTTTGTGCCAAAGGCTTTTCTCGAATGGGTCATCTGAAGATGCACATGAGATCTCATACAGGGGAAAAGCCCTTCACTTGTACAGTTTGTGCCAAAGGCTTTTCTCAAATGGGAGATCTAAAGAAACACATGAGATCTCATACAGGGGAAAAGCCCTTCACTTGTACAGTTTGTCAAAAGAGCTTCAGTGCAAATCTGAAGAAGCACATGAGGACCCATACAGGTAAAAATACAGCTCTATCTGTAGTTTTTTTTAATGCTTAAGATGAAATCTTACTTTTTGACACTGTGTCTTACAACACGGTATAGAATAGGGCAAAAAAAAGCAAACCGATGTGATACTGAATGGAGATACAAGGTTTTTGCCCGTCAACAACAATATTATCATTCATTGTAATCCAACATGACAGTGACAAGTCCTGAATACTAAAGCAATGGAATTACACAATCTGATGATGTCAACATGACCAAATTAAATCAACACAATTAATATGTTGCTCATCATAACCTGTACTGTACCCACCCAACCCCCCCCCCCCCACACACACACACACACACACACACACACACTTATTCCAAATTCTTATTTTTTTTTATCATTTAATTTGTTTGTTTTTATTGTGTTACATTACATTACATTACATTACAGTGATTTAGCAGACGCTTTTATCCAAAGCGACTTACAATAAGTGCATTCAACATAGGTAGGGAACGAAACTACTAATCACCAGAAGTCTTAAGTGCATTTCCTGTAAAAACAGGATCTATCAGGATATAAAAACAGGATTTATCATTTAATTTGTTTGTTTTTATTGTGTTATCATTGCACTTTATTTTTAAGCTATTCCCTGTTCCCAAATGTCATACCTTTACCCAAATCTCTAAAGTATGTGCACTTCGATTATAATAACATTAATAATATATTTACACAATAATCCCTTTTCATTTGTGTTTCTACCAGCAGATAAGAAACAGCAACAGTCCTCCTCTGATGGAGACCCTGTTAAAAAGAAGAGCAGAACCTCCACCATTGAACTGCATGGGGGGCCCAGTGACGGTAAGAGAGAGGGAACAAATATGTATTATTAATATTATTATTATCCTTGTTGTTGAGATTGACAGAATTTACTTTAAATAGGGTTTAAGTTAAAGTTCTATACATTCCTAGAGCAATCATTGTTATTTAGTGTTTGAGTAATTTCATTGGATTGTATATCGTTTTCTGTACAGAGGATCATTCATTGCTGGGAGTGAAGGGTGACAACAAGTCCAAGAAGAAGGGGGCAGGCTGGCCGAAAGGGTCCAAAAGTAGAGACAAAGATTTCACCTTCAGGTCCAAACGTTACCAGGATGAGAGGTCCTCCTACCCTGCAGAGACCATGGACAGCACTGGGACAGGAGCAGTAGAGTCAGGCAGTGGTGGGTCTTGTGACAGGTAAGGACGCCTCAAACTACACCATAAAACATTTAGAGCTACACTAATCTGACTCATGCTGGTCCCCACCTGCTGGCACTGAGCCCAGTTCACCTTTTGACCATGATCTTAATAAATTTAGGTTTATACAACAGTTGGTTCCTGTCGAGTAATTTGATTGGTCAAGAGGCATTCCATGAGTTAATGCAAAGGTCATGCATGTAAAACCATTCTTTATTAGGTTGAGGGTGAAACAAAACGAGTGCTCCCCTCCCTCTGGTCCATCTAATCTAGCACTAACTGTCTCAGAGCATTGTGACACATGGCTCCCTGGTGGCTGTCAGTGTGTCAGCCTGCTTATTTACTAGGGCAGGGCCTAATGGACAAAAATAAATATCACAATAATTGGCCTTCCTATTCTGGGCATGTCATAATAGTTGAACATAATGTGTAAATAGGTGAGCGTTTGGCGAAAATAGCAAATCTGCAAGATCTCAACGTGTCGCTACACATTGTGAGCTTGTAGATCAGCTATTTCAGTGAACGGATTTTATAGAATTATATAGATTGGAGAAGTGTATAAAGTTTAATTAGTTAGGTCATTAAAACCAGGAAAATACAACACAAAAAAAATAAAAATACAATATTGATAACCGCTACTGGGTAATATGTTCATTTGTCCTCTCTCTCTCTCTCTCTCTCTCTCTCTCTCTCTCTCACACTCTCACACTCTCTCTCTCTCTCTCTCTCTCTCTCTCTCTCTCTCTCTCTCTCTCTCTCTCTCTCTCTCTCTCTCTCTCTCTTTCTCTCTCTCTCTCTCTCTCTCTCTCTCTCTCTCTCAGAACCACATGAAGACAGTGCCTCCAGTCATATACGGTATATCAGTCATGTTTCACTGTCTTTTTCCAGACTTTCACAATAGGAAAGTGTTCATTCAAAATGTAATATGTGATAAAGTTTGACTTTTGTTCTTTAACCCTTACAGTTTATTTCCTCATCTGTTTATGATGTGTGTATAAGTTTAGATATGGGTTAATTTGTTATCTTAAGTACACTGATGCAAGGCCACCATAGAAGTCACATTAATAATATGTAATAACGTTGTTACAGTACTCTTTAACAGTTGTGTTTTTCAACTGTCATGTTTCACTACAATTACAGTCTTTTTCCAGACTTTCACAATAGGAAAGTGTTCATTTCCTCATCAGTTTATGATGTGTGTATACGTTTTCCCTTGAGTTTATAATGATGCTGAAGGATTACTTGAGATTTATTTTTCCGTCAGTTATGTAAAACGTTCACAAAAGACAGCTATGGGAACATGCAGTAGTTTTGACACATTTCCTGTCACTGAGTGACCAGGACCCAAAGCTGCATAGATTTGTTTTTATTTTAAGTAATGGCATTGTTAATTGCTGTTGTTTATTGGCCTGTTCAATTACAATTCTGTACCACCAGAGCCATGTTTGTAACAATATTTACAGCAATAAATAACTTGAGCACGACAAACGTTTTGTCATTTCTATGTGAGGTTTGACGGCTCATAGGAATTAGATTACGTGACAACCAGGAATAGTTTGGTGACCACTTGGATCGGGGGCGTCTGGTGCAACGCTCAGGTCCTGGACCTGGTGAGACGAAGGAGGAGCCCAGCCAGGAGGCCACCCACAGAGCCTAGTCCCTCCACGTGCCAGAGCCTTCCCCAGTCCCGGCAGAGTAGTTCCGGAGAAGCGGACTGAGTGACCCTGTCTTTCCCTAATAGGACTGACCGTGGGTAGCTACTGGGACGTAAGTCGGGGCTTGATCTGGGTCACCTGGTTGGGTCACATGGGCGAGGGTGTATGTTGTTGCGAGACCCGAAACACCCGATGACCCCAGGCTACAACACTGATGATACGTCCCAGGTGCATCCATGTGATGCTTTCTTTAGAGATACATCTATCTGTCTCACTCTCTCTAAGGGCAGTCAAACACCCAGCGAGTGCCTGGGGCCTCTGGTAGTTTTGGTAAATATGTGCGATTTTGACACAGGGACATTATGAAGAAACAACAATTTGCTCGACTAGGCCTTTGACCTTTGATCATTTTTATGCGCTTATCATTTGGCAGTATATTTGAACCAGGGCGATCTGTTGTGGGTGAACACAACTTCCCTGAGTCGGTTTATTTTCCGACATGACCTCAGGACTGGGTGGTGGTTGAAAAGTGTAGAACAGGTGTGGGACTGTGGCTGAGATGCACCGATGGTTTTGATTGTCTGTTAAAACCTTTCCTTGTATTGAGGAGGCAGTGGATGGAATTGTTTAGGTTAAAAGCTTTCCTCCCTGCATGGTTCCATTCTGAAACTGTTCTCATGCATGGGTGTAACCACTGCATCTGAATCTTTCACAGGGTTGTCCATTTGTGAAACATCACTTCGTTTGATGTTAATCCTAATGCTTTGTGCACACACACATATTTACCAGCCTAATCAATTTAGTTTGTTTTTGTAAATAGTTAAAATATGCTATATTTAAGATATCCATAAAACTGTTGAAGGGCCATGCGAGTACCATTCACAAACAATTTTAAACTGCCATTCCCCATAATGCAACAGCGGATTCAAAACGTTTTTTTTTTTTTTTTTTTTGCAACATGATTTAATAATCATTTATCTATCTATCTATCTATCTATCTATGAACATAATGCAAATGGTTCATAATGCATTTGGTTCCATTTGTACACTCTGAGAATTAAAACCCGTAAGTGTCCATTTAGAAACCCCTCAAGGAACCCTGAGGTGTTGTCCAATCTCAATGTGTCATCATGGCATCAGCAAACAAATCAGTCAGCTCCATATATGGGCACAAAAGAGGGCATACCCATATATGGGCATATACTGATGACATCAGAGATCTCCATATATCGGCATAAAAGGGATAAGGACTGACAGATACAGAGATCTCCATCCTATTATAATTCTAGTAACCTCACGGTGGTGGTTGGTGGTAGGTGGTTGGTGGTAGGGTGGACTCTTGCTCAAACTGCGCATGCGTCGTTGCCAGGTTTCGCGAGAGAAACAAGCAGCAAGGTCTATGAAAACGAGGCCAAACCAAACGAACCCTATAACACCAACATTGGCCCTAAAGCGCTTACAATCGGCGGACATGGCAACACCGACGCCGACGCTACACCATAGACCCCGCCCACTCTCTACTGTGGAAACTAAGTAAACACTCCAGATTTTTTCCCCCACACACGACGCACATTAGCTCCATAAAGAACGGTTCTATGTCGTTCTCTTCCAGGATCGGGCGAACGTCCGCCAAGGCTCCGCTGTTTACCCTTTTGTATACATCGTATCCCAAAACTAATGGTAGATTCTAAACCGCACGGATGTTTAAGGTTTTGAAAATAGCTCATCTACAAGCTCACAACGCCTCGCGATGCGTTGTGAAAATAGGGAGATGGAGAGAGAGAGAGAGGGACGGAGAGAATACTCAAATACCTTGAGTAAAAACACTTCACAGTACTGAAAATGAGTACAAATACTTAAAAGTACTGAAAATGAGTAAAAATACTTCAAAGTTGAAAAACAAAGTACAAATACTTAAAGATTGATAAAAACACTAAAAATATCTAAAAGTTGAGAACAGTAAAAATACTTAAAAATAGGGGGGCGCCACGACGGGGCGCGCGCGGGGGAGAAACCGCGCGACAGGACGTGCATTAACCCCAACTTTGCAAATACTTTCGCCTGCGCCCTTCACCGGGTATGGTCTAGTGGGCATAAAAGGGACAAGGACTGTTGTCCGGTGAAAAACGCTTATGAACAATGTTATGCATTTTGGGATCATGAAACTCTTTTAAAACCCATCATAATAAATATATACATTGTGGTTGATCTATTAAATATGTCTATCTAAATTTCTAAACATTATTTTTGAGGCACAAACTTGCCCCATGCAGCAATTGGTCACAGTATCGCAAACATCTCTTAACCCATTCAATCCGGGAACTCATCTGTGTCATTTTAAGATTTTTTTTGGGCTATTCAAAAATAGCAGATATACAAGCTCATAGCGCGGCACCAAGTGTCACGCTATGAGCTTGTAGATCTAATATTTTTGAATAGCCAAAGTATAAAATAATGGTTAAAGTGGTTACACAGATGCGTTCCTGGTTTTAATGGGGTAAGGACGCATCCCAGCATATTTCAGTGAGGTACTACAATTATATTGAAACCCATACATTATATTGACTCCCCATTTCAGCTTGCTTGTTGGCCCAGGGGTATATGCCATGTATGCCCAGCCATGCATCACATTTACTCACATTCACGCACGCACATACACACTGTGCAAAAGGGAAATTTCACAACACTAGTGCTCATGAGGAAAATCTATTTTAATGTTTCACAGACCATTCATTCCTTCATTTCTGGGCATGATAAAAAAGATCTCTGTTAGTGTTCACACAATGAGAAAAGACATATAGTACATCAGAAAATATACTGAATGGTTTAAATGGTTTAAAAAATAATAACATACATTACCACTTTATTTGTTTCCACTACAACTACTTTTAATTTATTCTGCGTATATGATATGATCAAACAATCAGCTGGAGAATCTAAGATGTACAGAAAGTCTTATTTTTGCCCGTGTAAAAATTAAACAATTTACGATAAATACAAACAATTTCAGCAATACTTGTTCTGAGAGCTATAACATCACATGCTGCTATATATTACCAACCACAGTTATGAGAGTGAATACAACCCATTTCTAAAAGTAACAATGATTTGTGAAAATTCCAATCTATAGGTACGTCTCAGGTTTTATCTCAATGTTGTTGTCACATAGCCTACAGTAGACATAACCCAAACATTAAAAGTTCAGCTTTCAAGTTCATCGAAATATATATATATATAGCATTTTAGTAGTTAACAGTGGGGGGGGGGGGGGGGGGGCTTTCACATCGTGGTCTCGGTAGTTATGCACGTTGATGTCGAAATAGTGCTGTCCTGAATGCCCCTCCTCAGGGTCTGGGTAATAGTTAGAACACCTCCAATGATGTATGTGAACATTCCTTCTTTACCCTGATGAAGACGGAGGCCTTGTGGTGTTTTTTATAATGCATGTTTAAATAAACACTTTAACTACACTCATCTCCTTGATGTACTGAGACACTTTCAACCTGATGTGTCTATTGGCCATGTCATTAAAAATGAACATATGTCTCATATTCACTGTTGACTGTCTGTACAATGTACATATCCTTTACTATTCAGTCAATTTGCAATTACTAGTTATCTGTCAATGTTGATAGATTGTACATTTATACTTATTCTATTGATATGATATGTTAAATCCGAAAGGTGTGATGTTTAGTGTCAGTCTCTGAGTCTATTTGTTATTTTATCTATCTATCTATCTATCTATCTATCTATCTGTGTATTTGTATATATGTTTGCTGTCTGTCTGTCTGTCTGTCTGTCTGTCTTGTCTGTTTGTCTGTCTGTCTGTTAAATCTTTTCTTTCTTAAATGTCTTTCTTCAATGATACACCCCTCCTCCACCAGGGGGCGAAAGCAACATTGCTTCGACCATTTACAGAGCATGTGTGAAACTCGTTGACCCGACCAGAAGTAGGTGCGTTGTTTTTTCCATTGTGTTGAAGAAACGGCGTGGTGAAAATGTGTGATAAACGAGGTAAAATGTCTCAAATAGAGTCTGTACGGCTGTCGATAAATGAGCAGCTGACGTCGGTGGGAGAGGAGATATTGTGTGTTTTGGAAAAACAGCGTGGTGATGTTTGTTGTGTGAAGCTTGTCAGAGTGGTTGTGTTGGAGCGCCTCAGTGCGGCTGCAGAGTTCATGTGCAACCTCTTCCAGAGAGAGATAGAGACACTAGAAACTCTGCTGAAGAGAGAAAACAAACTGCTGCTCGTAATGCTACAGCCACACATCAAACTACACAGAGCAGGTTTGTTAATGCTGCATTTATACCACAGTTTACAGTAACCTGTAAACTGATTGTATGACATTCTGTATAGTAGTGTGTATATCCGTCTGTCTCATATGTCATCATGATTTGTGTGCATGGGGATCTCATCTTAAACAAGCTCAGTGCTTAATAAGTCTTCCAGTTTAGTAGACCTTGTATAGTGAATCTGTACTTCCATGTACTGTTATTCTCATGTCTTACTAAATAAAGTACATCAATAAATGTTTACCACTGTTGGACTGTACACACTCAACGTTAATATACTTATTGATAAGTTAACATGTTTACCACTGTTGGACTGTACGTATACTCATAGCTAAGATAGATAGATACGTATAGCTAAGTTAACATGTTTACCACTGTTGGACTACATACTACTCATAGTTAAGATACTTATAGATAAGTTAACAGATGAGTTTTGATTTGCAGTTTGTCCATCACACCAAAGAGAATTCATTCATCCATTTGTATCTTTTATAGTCTTATGACATTGAGTGATTGAATGAAACATAACATGTCCTCAGCTACATTATACCAACCACATTAGGTACAAAGGAGCTTCAATGTAGTTAGATACTTTTTTAAGTAATCTGTAGTGTAGTGTAAATAGTTACTGATGTGTTTTGTTATTTAGATTAGTTTTGACCACAAATCATAGAAATGTATTTTAAATAGAATGTTGCTTAGACAGAGGCTAGGATACCAGGTTGATGTTAACCTGGTATCCTAGTTTCTTTGTAGCAGTAAATTGTTTTCTTTACACTCTACTGACGTGACCATTTACCCTGTTTGTTGACTAGGGTTCATGTCATTTACTCTGATCTTACACGTGTAAGTCACTCTGGATCTGCTAAATGCAAATTGTAAATGGCCAACTCTATCAATTAATGAATTGAATACACAGGACCACAATGGAAACAATCCCCTAGGACTTTTGTGTTATCCCTTTAACAATCATTGTAAACTGTACCTCTGTACAATCTGCAAACTGTTAATAAAGTATTCAATCAATCCCATGGCAACAAGCCAAACTAAAGAGAGTGTGATCTATTTGGGCAGGCTGCCAGAATATATTGTGTGTACTTTGAGTTGTTGTGCTGATGCTACCTCTTCTCTCCTCTCTGTGTATAAAGATGTTTCCCCTGAACATGAGGAGAGGAGCCCCAGTCTGGTCCAGGAGGAACCACAACATGAGGAGAGGAGCCCCAGTCTGGTCCAGGAGGAACCACAACCTCCACAGATTAAGGAGGAACAGGAAGAGGAGGCTGATGTGTCAACATTAACATTAACAGGTAAAAATAAAATATCACTTTATCTGTTCTAATCTAACAAGACTAAGTCCAAAAGCATCACTAGCAGAACATAGATGCTGTTAGGTCAGATGGGTGTGGGATCAGAAACAAAGTCAAGTTTAAGTTTCAAGGTGTTTGTCACATTCACAATACAGCGTTGTTTTAACCACTTAAACCGCCTATATACATGGACCTATACCTCATTGACCGGGTCTCACAGGTGTCAATCCTTTTTTTAAATACATTTCTCACAAAATCTCTTCACCGACAATACATTGTGGTGTGACATGTTCAGAGCTTGCAGATCTTTAGTTTTTAGGAATGTTTGACCAATTGTGACATGTCCAGAATAGGGACGCTAGGGTTCATATGGTTAAGTTTCAATATAGTGTTGATTTAAATAGGGTTGCCATTCTAGTTTTGGGCCTTGGCAACCCTATTTTTACTTGTGTTTATTGAGCACCATGTTTGCATTGCAGACGGTGTACAACATGAACAGAGGGAGGAAAACCCTATCCATACATTTCAAGGCTGCTCAACAGAGCCACTTGAAGGTAGGTCACCCAGCGGTATTCAGGCGTTACTACTCTATTTGATATGTGGATGCTGATATTCAATACTACTCTGTTTTTGGTGTTTGGGCGCTGGTATTAGGGTGGCACGTCTTCCCCCTCCCTCCCACCCTTCCCAAGTTCTGTCCACCCGTACGCACAGAATGGTAATGATATTCTGGTCAATAATATCCACAGTACCCTTGATCAATGACATTGAAAAATGACAACAAAAAAAACAGACAACATACTGACAGACATATTAAAACAAAAAAAAACCTGAAACCCTAACGATTGCATTAATAAAAAGAAAGAAAATAAATAAAGATAGACATGATCAGGCTTTCTGAGAGGCTGATACGCCCGCACCAACCGACACATCCCCGCACACCACCAGACCTTGGTCTAGTGACGCGTTTAACGGCCGGCCTGATGCCACGGCCCCACAGCCCCACACGAGGAGACCCACAGGAGAAAATTAATCAGCAGAATGACATAGACAGGGTCTCTACGTATCTTATGAAGGGAGACCAGATAGAACTTCTCCTGTGCTCCAGACACAGAGTATCAGATTTTTTTCTAACTTTAGTGAGATCATCACCTCCATGATCCACTGTTTAGAGGACGGGGGCTTTATCGCTTTCCAGTTTACAAGAATACAACGGGTGCTAAAAGTGATGCCACAAACCTGTGTCTTTGAGAGAGCTTTCCTCCTCTACATTAAATCAGAAACCAACAAAATGTCATTGTGCGCTTTAACACTTTTATCCTCCTTGAGTGACTTTTATTGGACTGGTGAGGATTTTACCTCATCACACTGTACAAATGCCAGGGCAAACACCACCACTATGCACTGCTGTGCCTTCTGTTTAGTGCCAAATGTACCAGTGACACTGCTGTGTCAATCTTCTAAATCAATCAGTCATGTTTCTGATAGCTTTAACATTACTGTAGGAGTGCAACGGCTAATCAAACTAATCCATATCATTGATTATAAAAAAATAAAAATACAGTAGCATAAATGGACCATTAAGTCCAGTAGGGCTTCAACAGTTAACCACTTTCAACCTGGAATCGCCATTTTTTTTACTTTAAAACATACATAAAGGAGCAGATCTACAAGCTGAAAACATGTCGTATCTTGTCCTGTTGTGAGCTTGTAGATCTGCTATTTGTGGTATTTTGGCACCAAGATTTCACCATTACACGACAAAGTATAAAGTAGAGTGTTATTCGTTATTCAGACTAATCAATGTTGTCTATAAAACTATGAAAAATGGAATTAGAATGTTTCTGCGTTGATTCGTTGAGCTATAAAAAGATAACAAATTTAAAAAAAGATTTAAACTTAAATGCATTTTAATCAATATGACGCACAGCCACCAAAGGGGTTCAATACGCAGTATGTTTTGGGGGGAAATGATTCATGATCTGCATTATATCTCTACGGCAACTGCTCTGATGCTGCTCTCTGGCCGCTATCTCTCCCCCTCACTGGCTGCTTGTCGTGTGTATTTAGAAGACAACTTGGCAGATAACCATCCACTGTGTATGAGTACCCAACACCCTGTACTGAAGACCACTAGGGCTCCAATTACATCATTAGACACAGTGAACAATGTGTTCTCCCGCCTTTATCAAAAAGGTTAATTTACTCATACTCTACCACACTGAAGTCCACTGCTTGAGCAGAGGAGATTTTATTTTATTCATTTATTATTGGGATTATGTGCATACATTGAACTGCTCATATGCAAGAAAAATTGGCAGAGTTGTATACTAGAGTTTAATACTACAACGGCATTCGTGCTTTCAAATGAAATAGGTCTGTTTCTAAAACAACCCAGATAATTTTCCCTCTTTGCAGTCTGTGTGTGTTGCTCATGGGAATGATTACAACATGGATCAAATATCACAGCTGAAACGAGAGTTTCAGAATCTGCTTTCCTAAAATGAGTGACACCCCTGTCTTTCGGTCTATATAATATAACAACGTTGTGTCATCTCACACTAGAATCAAAACTTTGGCAGATGTGGAACCAACAAAACGGGAATCACTGTATGGATAATCTTTTTTATTTTTATTTTTTTCTAATTTTAACTTTCTACCTTTGTTTTGTTTAGACTTCCTGCACCTCCCTGTGTGTAAAGAGGAGGTTTCCACTGAACAGCAGGAGAGGAATCCTTGTCTGATCCAGGGGGAACCAGAGCCTCCACAGATTAAAGAGGTACAGCAGGAGCTACTTCAAAGACCAGAGGAGCCTGCTGGGTCATCGCTGACAGTACTAGCAGTGAAACATGAAGATGATGATGATGATGTAAACAGAGAAACAGAGCCTCTTGCCAGCACCTCAACTCAACACATGAAAACACAAGCTGATGTAGAGAACTGTGGAACATCACAACCAACTAGTGATGGCCAGCTCCTCTCTTCACACTGTTCTGAAACTGATACTGAAGACAGTGATGCGTGGGAGGAGACCAGGGAAGATCAGTCAGGTTTAAACACACTGAAATCACTAAAGACACTACATTTGGAAGAACAAAGCTCGTCTTTGAGCAACCAGCTGTCCCAGGAGGACCTGAAATCATCAAAACAAACTACATCTATGAGGAGTCACATAGGGAAGAAAATCTTTAATTGTACAGAGTGTGGCACAGGCTTTGGTCAAAAGGTACATCTAAAACGACACATGACGATACACACTGGGGAAAAGCCATTTACTTGTACAGTTTGTGCCAAAGGCTTTGCTCGAAAGGGTGAGCTGAAGACACACATGAGATCTCATACAGGGGAAAAGCCCTTTACTTGTACAGTTTGTTCCAAAGGCTTTGCTCAAATGGGAGATAAAAAGAAACACATGAGATCGCATACAGGAGAAAAGCCCTTCACTTGTACAGTTTGTGCCAAGGGCTTTGCTCGAATGGATTATCTGAAGATACACATGATGACTCATACAGGGGAAAAGCCCTTCACTTGTACAGTTTGTGCCAAGGGCTTTGCTCGAATGGATTTTCTGAAGATACACATGATGACCCATACTGGGGAAAAGCCCTTCACTTGTACAGTTTGTGGCAAGGGCTTTGCTCGCATGGATCATCTGAAGATGCACATGATGACGCATACAGGGGAAAAGCCCTTTACTTGTACAGTTTGTGCCAAGGGCTTTGCTCGAATGGGTGATTTGAAGATGCACATGAGATCTCATACAGGAGAAAAGCCCTTCACTTGTACAGTTTGTCAAAAGAGCTTCAGTGGACAACTGAAGAAGCACATGAGGACCCATACAGGTATAAATACAGCACTAAATGTATAGTTCTGAATACTAAAGCAGAGGAATTACACAATCTGATGATGTCAACATGATCAAATTAAATCAATACAATTCATCTTTTTCTCATTACACCCTGTTCTACATAACCCCCCCTCCCCCCCCCCCACACACACACACACACACACACACACACACACACACACACACACACACACACACACACACACACACACACACACACACACACACACACACACTTCATTAGGATTGTATGTTCTCATTCATTGTGCTTCTATTATCAATAGTTCCAACATTTCATAATTCTCCCCAATCTCCAAAATTGTGTATTTCCGTGTTTTCCTTTATTATAAGTCGTCGTAATATTGATGTTAACTTTTATCATATTGTATATTATAATGACATTAAAAATAGAATAATTTGTGCGTGTTCCATTAGATGACAAGAAGCAGCGACGATCCTCCTCTGATGGAGATCCTGTTAAAAAGAGGGGCCGAACTACCACCTCTGAACTGCAGGGGGCGCCCAGTGACGGTAATGGAGACAAATTATGTACTCTTTTCCTTATTCTTATTATTAATATTATTTTATGTATTTTTGAATATAAGTACATCTGCTTTACTATCTAAGGATGAAAGATAGAATAGAACAATAATAGAGATTGTCAGGCCTTTCTTTAAAGAGTATAAATGTCAAGCATTGATTTGTTTCTGGTCATTTTACTATTATTCTTTTTTAGCCTCAAACTATCCATTAATAATGGATGATAATGTTTTTGTGTTGTTTATTGTTATCATACATAAATAAACCCTTATTGAAAAAAATAATACCCTTATTGAAGCACGAGCTAAAGGTTAATATTTGGAGAGTTTCATTGGATTGTGTATCATTTTCTGTACAGAGGATCATTCATTGCTGAGAGTGAAGGGTGACAACAAGTCCAAGAGGAAGAGGGCAGGCCGGCCCAAAGGCTCCAAAAGTAAAGACAAAGACTTCAGGTACATCTAAAAATCACCTATTAAATGGGTTGATAGGTGTGGTATAATAACTACATATCATGGCTATGAAGTCTAATGTCTTTGTACAGTTCTATGTCACTCAGACAAAAAGTTAGATTCAAGAGATTCGATATCCAAGATTCAAGATTTATTATTGCTATATACACAGTACTGTATATTAATGTTATTTATAATGAATGCACATTTTGGTTTTCACTCCTTGACATTGCAGCAACAAGAAAAAGTATATAAAACAAACAAACCACCAAAAATAGTGATACAATAATTGAAATAGCTGAAAAATGTGTACTAAACACAATACAGTAATAATTGCACAATGTAAGGCTCCTTTGTTAGGTTTTGTGTGCCCCACTAGGACTGGACCATGTGGGCAAAATCTAATATCACAATATTGACCAAATAACTTAATATAAAATAACATATAAAATAGTGTTTAACCAGACGGACCCTAACTTCCCTATTTTGATCATGTCATACAAGCTCTAATGTGAGCTTGCATAGTGGACATTTTTAGGAAAGACTATATAGATTATAGAAGTACTGTCTATAGGGTTTAAGTGATTTAATGATTAAAACCATGACATGATTTTGTATACAAAATCCTGATATTGGTATTTATCCTCCCTCTCGCCACCCGCCCCCCCCCCTCTCTCTCTCTCTCTCTCTCTCTCTCTCTCTATCTCTCATTCAGACCCACATGAAGACAGTGCCTCCAGTCATGTATCACTACACTGGCAGAATCTCTTTAAAATGGGAAAGTGTTCATTAATAATATACTGTGTGATAAAGTTCCACTTGTGTCAAGTACCTTGACTGTTTGTTCACATTTAACCCTTACTGTTCATTTCCTAAGTGCACACCTTGAGTTTATAGTAATACTGAATTATTACTTGAGAATTTGTTTTTGGTTATGATCCTCTGCAAAAGACAGATATTGAACATATAGGAACATGCAGTCATTTTTTTTTGTCATTTTGACTACAATACCCATACTCCTTAGTTAAGCAAACGCCTGATCTAGTGTTTGACATTTCTGTGCTGCATAGTTCTTAAGCAAAGTGTGTCTGTTCATACGCTGGTACAATACAGGCCAGGGGGTGCATGCAATGGGTGAAGGAAACCTAGATGAAGTCCTGACTATATTTACCAGTATCCAGCCTCTGATTAGAGGGATATTAGCCTAAATATTGTGGGGTACACTTAATTGTTTTTTGGGGGGTGAATGTGTTTATCAAATTGAGTTGAAGGAAACTGTTTGTTCCAGTATTTACCTCAATAAAGGCCTTATAGTTGCTGTCCGGCAGAAACCTCTTATCTCCATATTCTTTTTCTCATTCTTCTTAAATTAATGCCCTACTTGATCATACTAAAGCGTCACACAAAAGCATCAAAAGTAGCAGATCTACAAGCTCGAAACGCGGGGCAAAGCGACGCATTTTGAGCTTGTAGATATGGTAATAAGGTTTTAGTTTTTTTTATCCTCAAAAGTAAACGTTTTGAGTTCCCACTCGACAGAGACGAAATGAGTGTTCATGTTGATCTTTCATAAAAGGTCTGCACAACATGAGGTGAGATCCACAGGCATTATTCCACAGCACAAATCTACTGTAATACTGTAATAATTTGTTCACATCCTGATTAGATAAACCTTTGATTAAATTCAAGTGTCATAGCAGCAACAGCAGTGGGAATGAAACAGCAGAGTTACTGGCAAGAGTCAAGAACCAAGCTTGTAGATATTTTGTCTTTATACATTTTTTGTAAGTATAAAATAGAACATTAATTTATAAACAAGAAAACAAGAAAAAACTAGATGAAATAAGCAGATACAAGTTTTCAGTCCAACAGTGTGGAGTATTATGATTCAGTGTACTCTAACATGACAGTGACAAAAGTCCTACATTACATCCTAAAGGTATATTATTTTGTGTTTCAACAGTTAATGTGTGGTTGTTTGACTTGACCAGCTGTCCAGTGGTGTGACTGGTTCAGAGGTGTTCTTGCTTTTCAATCTGTGTTTGGACCTCACTGAATTGAGACCGGGATACAAGTCAAGTCACCTTTATTTGTATAGCACATTTAAAAACAGCTGAAGTTGACCTAAAGTGCTTTCCATTCAAAATAATATCACATAGACTAAAATACTGCATAGTTAAAAGAAACATAAACAGCAATACAGTTCAAACAAGAGCTAATGCCTCACTATGTAACTTTTTTTGTATGATTTTTTTAATTGTCCAATCTGTATGGTAGAGTATGTTAATACAATATAACTCATACAATTGGGGTGGTTGTAGTTTTTTCTCCCTGTTCTTCTGTTGAGACATTAAGACCTGTGTCAAAGGTCATGTCTCACCTAGACACAGGATCTGACACCAATGTTGACCTGATGGTCAAGATTCAATTTGTCCCCTAGGTTCTGGGACTTGGCAGAAAATAGTTGCATAATAATATAATGCGCTAGAAGAAACGTCGTGGTGAAAAATGTGTGATAAACGAGGTAAAATGTGTCAAATAGAGTCTGTACGGCTGTCGATAAATGAACAGCTGACGTCGGTGGGAGAGGAGATATTGTGTGTTTTGGAAAAACAGCGTGGTGATGTTTGTTGTGTGAAGCTTGTCAGAGTGGTTGTGTTGGCCTCAGTGCGGCTGCAGAGTTCATGTGCAACCTCTTCCAGAGAGAGATAGAGACACTAGAAACTCTGCTGAAGAGAGAAAACAAACTGCTGCACGTAATGCTACAGCCACACATCACACTACACAGAGCAGGTTAGTTAATGCTGCATTTATACCACATGTTTACCACTGTTGGACTGTACATACTCGTAGCTAAGATACTTATTTAGGTAAACAGATGAGTTTTGTTTGCAGTTTGTCCATCACTTCAAAGAGAGAATAATTCATCCATCCATTTTTCTTTTATAGTCATATGTTTTATTCAATCACTCAATGTCATAACATGTCCTCACCCACATTATACCAACCACATTAGGTAAAGCTTCAAAGTAATACTTTTACTAAGTAATCTGTAGTGTAGATACTTCCCATCCCCTGAAGACACTTTGAGTGTGTGTTCTTATTCGTTTTGTCCATAAATGGTACAACGTTAATGTAAATAGCATGTTGTTTAGACAGATGCTAGGTTTATGTTTACCTGGTATAATAGTTTCTTTGAAGCAGTATTATTTTCTTTGCACTCTACTGAGGTAGACAGTGTAATGTATTTGGGCAGGCTGCCAGAATCGATTATATGTATGAGAATTCATGGTTACCACTGTTTGAATCTGTAGGTAATCTTTGTATTTTCAATACTGAAGATTGTGACTAATCAAATGAATAAATACAAATAAATGTGGAATGAATCTCATCCAATGAGAAAAACACTTTGAGTTGTTCTGCTGATTCTGATCTTCTCTCCTCCATCTGTCTGTTTGTAAAGAGGTTTCCCCTGAGAGCTACCCCAGTCTGGTCCAGGAGGAACCTCAAGCTCCACAACATGAGGAGAGGAGCCCCAGTATGGTCCAGGAGGAACCACAACCTCCACAGATTAAAGAGGAGGCTGATGTGACAACATTGACATTACTACACAGTACAAGCTGTGACACTCTCTCAGGTAAAACAAGACAAGTCATGTATACCAGCTTGCTGTCTTTTTCTCTCTCTGTACGTCAGACCCCCCCATCTATTTTGTGCCAGGGACGGCCACGTGGATTTTAGTTTGGCCAATTCGAGATGACAACAGCAACAGCTTGGTTACATACAAGGCTAATATATTTGAGATGTAGTAGGCTACTGATGAGCCTTCACTGATGAGCCTTCCAGTCTGTCTAAGGCGAGAGAGTGTGTGTGTGTGTGTGTGTGTGTGTGTGTGTGTGTGTGTGTGTGTGTGTGTGTGTGTGTACTATGCCATTTACCTTCGATAAATGCCGTCTCCCGCAATACGTATATAGCGCATGATGATACCTCGATGAAGGTACATTTTCGATATGTCGTGCAGCCTTAACGCAGCTTGAATGCAGAGGTGTGAAGTAACTAAGTACATTTACTCAAGTACTTTTCTTAAATTTCAGTCACAGTGATTTGAACCGACGGCAGGCGTGTGTAGTAGGCATAGAGGCGAGAGGCGTGTCTAGTACCATAGTTTGGGAAGACGAGACCGCCCGTTCAGAGTATGGGAAAGTATCCCCATTGGCTTAAAGGACAGCCAATGATTGAAAACATGTCGCGAATATATCGAACACATGTCGAACACATGGATAGTAGGCCAGTCTCTTCTAAGACCAAGGTGCTTTGCAAGCTGGTAAAAATAAATATCACTTTATCTGTTCTAATCTAACAAGACTAAGTCCAAAAGCATCACTAGAAGCACATAGATGCTGTTAGGTCAGATGGGTGTGGGATCAGAAACAAATTCAAGTTCAAGTTTCAAGGTGTTTGTCACATTCACAATTTAACCACTTAAACCCTATATACATGGACCTTATACATCATTGACCGGGTCTCCCAGGTATCTATCCTTTTTTAATAGGATAGATAATACGTCGAGTTGTGACATGTTCAGAGCTTGCAGATCTTCAGTTTCGACGAATGTTTGCCTATTATGACATGTACAGCATAGGGACGCTAGGGTTTGTCATGTGGTTAAGTTTCAATACAGTGTTGTATTAAATATGGTTGCCATTGCTACTCTAGTTTACAGTAAATGAGTTTGGTCACTTATAGAGGAGGTGAAGTGCATTTCTCAAAAAAAGTTATTGTGAAAACAAAATGAGTTCTCTAATCTCCACTGCAAAAAGCAAACATCCCCACATACCTGTGTCCTTTTATTTTTTAACTTGTGTTTATTGAGCACACTAGAGCTCCAATTACATAATTAAACACAAGGAACAATATTTTCTTCAGCCTCGTAGTAATCCATATAATTGATTTTATTAAACATACTCTACCACACTGAAGTCCACTGGTTGAGCAGAGGAGCTTATTTTCTTTTTCTTTTAATATTACGTGCAGAAACTGAACTGCTCATTAACGAGAAAGGGAAGCCAGTGGCAGAGTCGGATGACCCAGACAGGCTTCATGAGCTTACATTTTTGGTGGATATAATCACTTAAATGTGTTTAATGTTAACATGTAAGGCTGCAACAGAGTCGTTACAGAATACTAAGACAAATTAAATTAGCTCTGTTTCCTGGGGCAACCCAGACATTTCCGCTCTTTGCAGTCTGTGTGTGTTGCTCATGGGAATATTTACAACATGGATAAAATATCACAGCTGAAACATACGTTTCAGAATCGTTTCCAGGTCTGCATGCAGCTTGATAGCCTGGTTTATAATGGTCTATAGCCTATTAACAACAGTGCGTAATGACAGCTGTTCTTTTAATGTCAGAGAGCTAATGAGTGGTGGATCAGGCACAAGTATCGATATACAAACAGATGTTTTTTGTGAATTAAGGTTCAAGCATAGACTGTAAAAAGGAATGGACTAAGCCACACCCCTGGTTTCTACAGACAGTAAATGAAACCGATTTTTCAGCTATTTGAAATCCGCCATCTTTAATATATACAAAAAAGTTACCGGCAATAGGAACCGGAAATCAATCTCTAAATGAATGCTATAAGTTGGGTAGCTTGTCAATCAAGAGCGGGGGCGGGCAATGAATGCTATTGGTTGTGTAGCTTGTCAGTCAAATCATCCGGCCACTCCTAGAGCATAAGCTACTTTATCGTCAATTTTATAAATAGGACCATAATTTACCAAAACGCATATCATGATGATTGAAAGAAGACTTTAAACTAGCGATTGGAAGCATATAGTATTTATGACAATGTTTATTAAAGCAATTCAATGTAGATCCAAAAATAACGATTTTTAGCAACCTCTGCTGGTCACTACCGTCATTGCAGGTCTTCAGCGGAGTCCTGCATTACACAGAATTCCATTTGTTTTCACCGGAAGGCGGAAGTGTTTCAAAAAGCGTTATTTTTGTTGTTTTATACTATCTACGGATCGTTTCTCTTAGACAGTGGAGCTTTAGTTACTGCGCTTTCTTTTGTTGTTGTTTTTCCATCTTCAAATCCTATAAAGCCATAAAAACAGCGTCATATTCCTTTTTGTTACTAGTGGTAGTTCTGGGCCAAACAGGAAACCGGTGCATTTCCGTTTCCCGTCCGGATGACGTCATTTTCGCGGGAAGGACGCCCCACTTCACTCTCAATAGAAAATATGTTTATAAAAGGCTTTCCGGAGTGAAATTCATGGAGTGGGTGAAACTTTTGCCACTCACAAAAGATATACAATTTAACTTTTTTTTTTTAAAGTTACCTAGTATAACTTTAAGGTAAGAAAATCAAGTCTAAAGTTTGTCAAAAACCCATCCGCTTGCATTGAAAAATAAATCTTTCTGACACCAGCAGGGGTAAAACAGCGAAACTACAGGCCATTCATATGAACTGTCACTTGAACTCACTTCCTTATTAGACTCAATGCACAACTCTCAAGCTGGCCCCTTGGGTTCAAGGAGGCTTTATTTTATTTGCAGTGAAATATACTGTCCAAGAATTGTCCTAGACACCATATCTTACTGTCTCAGATGCTGTTTTACATGTGTACTCCCACAGCATACACAAGTGGTCCTAAAAGTTTAATTTTGCCCAATCAGATTGTGACCTAAAATGAGTCTGGTGGTTTACTCTGATTTTATCTTTTGTCTAGACTTCCTGCACCTCCCTGTGTGTAAAGAGGAGGTTTCCACTGAACAGCAGGAGAGGAGTACTAGTCTGATCCAGGAGGAAACAGAGCGTCCACAGATCAAAAAGGAACAGCAGGAGCTACCTCAAAGACCAGAGGAGGATGCTGGGTCAACGCTGACATTACTAGCAGTGAAACATGAAGATGATGATGAAAACAGAGAGACAGAGGCTCTAGCCATCACCTCAACTCTACACTTGAAAACACAAGCTGATGTAGAGAACTGTGGAACATCACAACCAACTAGTGATGGCCAGCTCCTCTCTTCACACTGTTCTGAATCTGACACTGAAGACAGGGATGCGTGGGAGGAGACTAGGCAAGATCAGTCAGGTTTAAAAACAGTGAAATCACACAAGACACAACATCTGGAAGAACAAAGATCGTCTTTGAGCAACCGGCTGTCCCAGGACCTGAAATCATTAAAACAAACTACATCTATGAGGAGTCACACAGGGAAGAAAAGTTTTAATTGTACAGAGTGTGGCACAGGCTTTGATCAAATGAGGGTTCTAAAACGACACATGAGGATTCACACTGGGGAAAAGACATTTACTTGTACAGTTTGTGCCAAAGGCTTTGCTCGAAAGGATGTGCTGAAGATGCACATGAGGACCCACACTGGGGAAAAGCCATTTACTTGTACAGTTTGTGCCAAGGGCTTTGCTCGAATGGGTGATTTGAAGATGCACATGAGATCTCATACAGGGGAAAAGCCCTTTACTTGTACAGTTTGTGCCAAGGGCTTTGCTCGAATGGATCATCTGAAGATGCACATGATGACTCATACAGGGGAAAAGCCCTTCACTTGTACAGTTTGTGCCAAAGGCTTTGCTCAAATGTGTGATTTGAAGATGCACATGAGATCTCATACAGGGGAAAAGCCCTTCACTTGTACAGTTTGTGCCAAGGGCTTTGCTCGAATGGATCATCTGAAGATGCACATGATGACTCATACAGGGGAAAAGCCCTTTACTTGTACAGTTTGTGCCAAAGGCTTTGTTGGAAAGCAAGTGCTGATGATACACATGAGAACTCATACAGGGGAAAAGCCCTTCACTTGTACAGTTTGTGCCAAGGGCTTTGCTCGAATGGGTGATTTGAAGATGCACATGAGATCTCATACAGGAGAAAAGCCCTTCACTTGTACAGTTTGTCAAAAGAGCTTCAGTGGACAACTGAAGAAGCACATGAGGACCCATACAGGTATAAATACAGCACTAACTGTAGTTCTGAACACTAAAGCAGAGGAATTACACAATCTGATGATGTCAACATGATCAAATTAAATCAATACAATTAATCTTTTTCTCATTACACCCTGTTCTACATAACCCGCCCACACACACACACACACACACACACACACACACACACACACACACACACACACACACACACACACACACACACACACACACACACACACACACACACACACACACTTCATCAGGATTGTATGTTCTCATTCATTGTGCTTCTATTATCAATAGTTCCAACATTTCATAACTCTCCCCAATCTCCAAAATTGTGTATTTCCGTGTTTTCCTTTATTATAACTCGTCGTAATATTGATGTTAACTTTTATCATATTGTATATTATAATGACATTAAAAATAGAATCATTTGTGTGTGTTCCATTAGATGACAAGAAGCAGCGACGATCCTCCTCTGATGGAGATCCTGTTAAAAAGAGGGGCCGAACTACCACCTCTGAACTGCAGGGGGCGCCCAGTGACGGTAATGGAGACAAATTATGTACTCTTTTCCTTATTGTTATTATTAATATTATTTTATGTATTTCTGAATATAAGTATATCTGCTTTACTATCTAAGGATGTAAGATAGAATAGAACAATAATAGAGATTGTCAGGCCTTACTTTGAAGAGTATAGATGTCAAGCATTGATTTGTTTCTGGCCATTTTACTATTATTCTTTTTTAGCCTCAAACTATCCATTAATAATTATTTTGTGGTGTTTATAGTTTTCATTCATAAATACACCCTTATTGAAACATGAACTAAAGATTAATATTTGAAGAGTTGCATTGGATTGTGTATCATTTTCTGTACAGAGGTTAATTCATTGCTGGGAGTGAAGGGTGACAACAAGTCCAAGAGGAAGAGGGCAGGCCGGCCCAAAGGCTCCAAAAGTAAAGACAAAGATTTCAGGTACATCTAAAAATCACCTATTAAATGGGTTGATAGGTGTGGTATAATAACTACATATCATGGCTATGAAGTCTAATGTCTTGGTACAGTTCTATGTCACTCAGACAAAATGTTAGATTCAAGAGATTCAATATCCAAGATTCAAGATATATTATTGCTATATACACAGTACTGTATATTAATGTTATATATACTTAATGCACATTATGGTTGTCACTCCTTGACATTGCAGCAACAAGAAAAAGTATATAAAACAAACAAACCAAAAAAACAAAATAGTGATACAATAATTTAAATAGCTGAAAAATGTGTACTAAACACAATACAGTAATAATTGCACGATTTAAGGCTCCTTTGTTAGGTTTTGTTTGCTGTGCATGGTTCCTACCCATTGAGTTATAAGTCCTACCTCTGTTTTTTTATCGGTGATGTAAAAAGTCATACATGTAAAGTGTCCTTTAATAAGTTGAGAGTGACACGAAACGAGTGCTCCCCTCTCTCTGGTCCATCTAATCTAGCACTAACTGTCTCAGATCATTGTGACACATGGCTCTCTGGTGGCTGTCAGTGTGTCAGCCTGATTATTAGCTTTTCCCACAAATTCCCCACTAGGACTGGGCCATGCGTGCAAAATCTAATATCACAATATTGACCAAATAACTTAATATTTAAATTTAAATTGTGATGATAATTATATTTTGATGTGATGTGTATTTTTTTTTTCCATTATAGCAGATTAGTTTGGAACATTTCCCCAAAAACACATTGAACATATAAAATAGTGTTTAACCAGATGGACCCTAACTTCCCTATTTTGATCATGTCATACTAGCTAAAAAATGTGGTGAAAATAGCAGCTCTCCAAACTCTAATGTGAGCTTGCATAGTGGACATTTTTAGGAAAGACTACTGTATATAGATTATAGAAGTACTGTATATGGGGTTTAAGTGATTTAATGAATAAAAGCATGATATGTATGTATCCAAAATCCTGATATTGGTATTTATTCTCTCTCTCTCTCTCTCTCTCTCTCTCTCTCTCTCTCTCTCTCTCTCTCTCTCTCTCTGTCTGTCTGTCTGTCTGTCTGTCTGTCTGTCTGTCTGTCTGTCTGTCTGTCTGTCTGTCTGTCTGTCTGTCTGTCTGTCTGTCTGTCTGTCTGTCTCTCTCTCTCTCTCTCTCTCTCTCTCTCTCTCTGTCTGTCTGTCTGTCTGTCTGTCTGTCTGTCTGTCTGTCTGTCTGTCTGTCTGTCTGTCTGTCTGTCTGTCTGTCTGTCTGTCTCTCTCTCTCTCTCTCTCTCTCTCTCTCTCTCATTCAGACCCACATGAAGACAGTGCCTCCAGTCATGTATCACTACACTGGCAGAATCTCTTTAAAATGGGAAAGTGTTAATTAATAATATACTGTGTGATAAAGTTCCAGTTTTGTCAAGTACCATGACTGTTTGTTCACATTTAACCCTTACTGTTCATTTCCTAAGTGCACACCTTGAGTTTATAATAATACTGAATTATTACTTGAGAATTTGTTTTTGGTTATTAATGTTCTTGATGCACTAAACATTCTCTGCAAAAGACAGCTATTGAACATATAGGAACATGCAGTCATTTTGACTACAATACCCATACTCCTTAGTTAAAGGAGGAGTTCACCCAAAAAATGACTTATTTTCTATCAATTGCACACCCTATGAAGCCTTGAATCCATGGATTCTTTTTTGTTTTTGTTGCATTCCTAAGCTAATAATTTGATTCCCGTCTCCTACCGGCTAATGTATCCGGTAGGAGACACAAAGTAGATTATTTGTGTCTCCTACCGGAAATACACACGGTCATCAAATTATTGTCTTAGGAATGCCACAAAAACAAAAATGGATCCATGAAATCAAGGCTTCATGGGGTTGTAATTGATAGAAAATAAGTAATTGTTTGGGTGAACTCCTCCTTTAAGCAAACGACTGATCTAGTGTTTGACATTTCTGTGCTGCATAGTTCTTAAGCAAAGTGTGTCTGTTCATACTCTGGTACAATACAGGCCAGGGGTGCATGCAAGGAAACCTAGATGAAGTCCTGTCTATAATGACCAGTATCCAGTCTCTGATTAGAGGGATATTAGCCTAAATATTGTGGGGTACACTTAATTGTTTTTTTGGGGGGAATGTGTTTGTCAAATTGAGCTGAAGGAAACTGTTTGTACTAGTATTTACATCAATAAAGGCCTTATAGTTGCTGTCCGGCAGAAACCTCTTATCTCCATATTCTTTTTTTCATTTCTTCTTAAATTAATGCCCTACTTGATCATACTAAAGCGTCACACAAAAGCATCAAAAGTAGCAGATCTACAAGCTCGAAACGCGGGGCAAAGCAACGCATTTTGAGCTTGTAGATATGGTAATAAGGTTTTAGGTTTTTTTATCCTCAAAAGTAAACGTTTTGAGTTTCCACTCGACAGAGACGATATGAGTGATCGGGGTAATTTCTCCATTCCGACATCTCGCCACTCCGACTAGTGGCTTCCGCGTGCGGTTAGGGTTAGGGTTAGGGTTAGGTATAGGGTTCGTTAACGTCGGAAAGGCGACATGCACCCTGAGTGATCATGTTGATCTTTCATAAAAGGTCTGCACAACATGAGGTGAGATCCACAGGCATTATTCCACAGCACAAATCTACTGTAATACTGTAATAATTTGTTCACATCCAGATTAGATAAACCTTTGATTAAACTCAAGTGTCATAGCAGCAACAGCAGTGGGAATGAAACAGCAGAGTTACTGGCAAGAGTCAAGAACCAAGCTTGTAGATATTTTTGGCTACTTTCACATGAAACTGTTATTCGACCAAGTATAACATAGAACATTAATTTATAAACAAGAAAAAAAAATAGATGAAATAAGCAGATACAAGGTTTCAGTCCAACAGTGTGGAGTATATTGATTCAGTGTACTGTACTCTAACATGACAGTGACTAAAAGTCCTGAATCCTAAAGATATATTATTTTGTGTTTCAACAGGTGATGTGTGGTTGTTTGACTTGACCAGCTGTCCAGTGGTGTGACTGGTTCAGAGGTGTTCTTGCTTTTCAATCTGTGTCTGGACCTCACTGAATTGAGACCGGGATACAAGTCAAGTCACCTTTATTTGTAAATCACATTTAAAAACAACTAAAGTTGAAGTTGGCCTAAAGTCCTTTCCATTCAAAATAACATCACATAGAATAAAATACTGCATAGTTAAAAGAAACATAAAAGCAATACAATTGGGGTGGTTGTATTTTGTCTCCCTGCTCTTCTGTTGAGACATTTAGATCGTGTCAAAGGTCATGTCTCACCTATAGACACAGGATCTGACACAAATTTTGACTTGATGGTCAAGATTCAATTTATCCCCTGAGCAAGCAGGCTGGCTCTATTAGCTCAATGGTATAAATGCCAGCACTTTCGCAGGAAACCGGGTTAACATCTGGGTTAGAAGAGGAAAGTTACATAGTGTTGCTTTAATTACATTCAGTGGTCTAAACAGACAATGAGTTATTTGCCTTCAGACTGAGCTAAAAGCAATAGAAAATAAGTTGATCTAACATGTTCAATGGTGGAGCTGGACATCATGTGTAATGTGGGAGATTGTTCCAGAGTCTGGGGGCAACAACAGAAAAGGCCCTATTAAAAGGTTAAAGTTCACCTTTGGTTTTAAGGTGTGTTGGGGGAACTGTAAGGAGCTTTTGGGAAGATGACCTAAGTGACCTGGGAGCAGGAGGTGCAGTAAGCAGATCATTGTGGAGCTAAGCCATTCAAGGCTTTAAAAAAATATGAAAAAGGATACAAGACAAACATTTAATGACGACAAGCACCAAATGATTTTAACCACTTAAAACCTATGTATACTTCATTGATCAGGGTACCCTAGGTATAGCCAAACATTTTAGATGAAGGACCCAAACTAGTGAAAATAGCAAATCAAAGCTCACAACACACTGTGAGCTTGCAGATCTGCTATTTTCACTATTTATTAAAAGTTATTTTAGATTTTTGGGGAAATTATTTGATTTGATTTATGAAATACCTTTGAAAAATGTTGCCAATGTTTTTAATTGATGAAAAGTTGTGATTTTTTTATGTTTAAACTTTTTGTTTAATCTTTTGAAATAATATATTAGTGTTTTTAAATATAGGAAACAAAAAAGGGCGATATTTACTCACGATCCATAAAAATTAGTCCGCGACACAAACATGGACCCCGACCCACTGTTTGTAAAACAGTGTCCTAAAGGTCTATACTTCTTTCCCTCTACACTATATCTCTTTGCTGAAAATTGCTGATCGACAACATGTCACAGCGTCTGCTAATCTTTCCCAATATTCGCCCCCAGAATAGGGACTATGTGGTTCATGTGATTAAGAATATGTTTTTCACGATTACTGAACAGAGAAATGGAAATCCTCGCTGAAAAATATGACAATGCACACAAACACAAAACAATAGTGTGGTGATGTGTTTGTGAAAGCATTTCTATAACAGTGGTAATTTCTCCACTGAAATGTAGAGCACAGAGATGTGGCATGAAGCAGACTTTTCACCAGAAGATCCTTCATCACTGTGAGGAAGACCATTACATTGTTGAGGTTCTGGATCACTAGACTTTCACACGTCTGATAAGCAGATAAAGATAATTCAATTAAACACATGAGACAATCTGATTACACTTGGTGATTCATTTATTTATCGAGGGTATTCCGCCCTCGTCAGAAAGTTCCCCTTTTTCCAACTAGACAGACAGACAACTGGGAGTCCTTTTACTGTTTCTCGCAGAGCGATGGATTTATTCCTCCACTTGGTAACAGTGTAGCAGGAAACACACAGTAAAACTACAAAAGAGAAATAACATGGATTGGTAAAGTATTCTATACTGCATACATCAAACAGAGCTGTCCAATTATGGGACATGAACAACAATACAGAAAAGAATGAAGACATGAATTGACAAGCCCATACAATACAACCCCAATGAACAGAAAGCTGGCTGATGCAACACCAGCTAATGTCAAAATACAATCAGGAGTAAACTACAATGTCTAATAAAGTACAGAACTGTAGCCTAAGTCAGCTTATATCAACATATAATCATTCTCACAACAAAGGAATGCACAAACTTACAAGCAATGATCCTATGGTGATCACAAACTGAGTGGATGTCAAAAACGTCTGCTCTCTGCAGACACAACTTGCACACTGAGTTTTCTGGGCATACTGAGGTAAACAGGTGTTCCTAATGTCCCCTTAATTAGGCCCAAATTAGACCACAGTGACAGAGGCTAAAGAGTTACACTACATACATGCACCACCTAGTGGCTCAACAATGAGATGTATGACAATAACATACAGAGTCCAGCACACTCCCCGCTTGGTATCTGTGAGGATATCACATACACTACTAAGAAGAGGAGGAAGAGTCCTCTTCCTCCCCGCCATCCTCTTCTGAGGTTGGCTTCACTGTCCAGGGTGCTGGGCCAGCATGAAGGGCTGCAATGTGCCTGTCACTGTCGCACTCAGAACATTGAATGACAGCCTTGCAGTTCTTTGCTTGGTGTGAAGTTGAGGCACAGCAACGGAAACATATACCGTTCTCTTTAAGGAAGGCCTTTCGTTCCTCTAGGGGCTTGAGTCTGAAACCTCTACACTTGTGCAGAGGGTGCGGTTGTTTATGAATAGGACACTGCTTCTTAGGGTTGTCCGAATCTTTGGCCTCATCCTTCTGTTGAGTGCTGTCCACCTCTGTTCTGTGCACTGTTACGGCCGTTCTTGCCGATTTCGGTGAGAATTTGTCTCTCTGAGGTGGGATGGTGCGAAAGGTTGTAGCAATGAAACTCGGGTCATTCCTCATCCTCGCTTCATCACGAATGAAACCGGTGAACACTGAGAAGGGTGGGAAGCTGAGATGATATTGTTGTTTAAATCTTGTGCCATGCACCATCCATTTCTCCTGGAGATTGAAGGGCAGTTTCTCCAGAATAGGGCTAATGCCATGGGCAGTATCTAGGTAGTTCAGGCCGCCTAAGTGACCTTCCTGTTTGGCTTGGTTAATTTCAAGGAGAAGGTCACCTAACTCCCGCAGGCGTTGAGGGTCTCTGCTTGAGATCTGGGGGAAACATTGCAGCTTGTTAAAGAGAGCAGACTCCATGGCCTCTGCAGAGCCGTAGCACTCCTCTAACCTTTCCCAGACCATATTGAGGGCCTCTGCAGGGTCTCTGATGTTGACTGACCTCATTCTCCTTGCATGTTCAGTGGATTCTGGTCCAAGCCACCTAATTAGCAGGTCAAGTTCCTCACTGGGTTTCAAACCAAGGTCTTCAATGACGTTGGAGAATGTAGATTTCCAAGCCCAGTAATCCTCCGGACTGTCGTTGAATTTTGTGAGCCCAGCTGTGACTAGTTCACGGCGAGCTAGGAACTTGGCCAAGTCTGAGACGGAACGGGATTCACCAGACACATGACGTCCATCTCTACGTGACTGGTCAATATGCTCTGTATTGTCTCTGGGTGAGCTCTTTAACTCAGTTGACTGTGGTGTTTTCCTCTCACTTTCTTTCTTAGGGCTGAAATGGACCAGTGGCTGTCTCAAGGTAGGAGACGGTTTGTTAAGGGTTGGGCTATGTGGAGAGGAGAACTGCCTCTCACCTTGGCTGTGAATAGGTTTTTGGTCTGGGGAAAGGTCCAGTGGTGGCTTGTGGTTGTCAGTTGCTGGGGAAGCCAATTTAGCCTGAGCGTCGGGCTCCGCACCGTCAGTGTATGCTGATGGCTCTTCGGTGTTCACATAGGCATACTGCTCCTGAACATACTTTTCAGTTCTCTCGGATGGTTTATTAGGTGAACTTTGATCGACGTCGGGCATCCCAGACAGCCCGTCGATGTTTTCCATGGCCGCCGCTGCTTCAAAGACAGTGGCTTCGGCTTCGGCGGCTGCCGCCTCTTTCTCCTGCTGCATGGCCTCCAGTGTAGCCTCAAGCCGCGTTGCCTCTACATGCAGTTGAGCCTTCTTTACTTTTACATCAATCTCCCTTTGTGCGAAGGCCGCTTTGGCGCGCGCCGCTTCAGCCTTGGCGCGTGCTTCTACTGCAGCCAGACTAGTTAATGATCCACTAGAGCGTCTTGATGCTTGCGATGAGCAGCCGCACTCTGATCTCACCACAAGCTGCTTTTCCGACATGTTGGCTGTGGTTGAGCAGGCTTAGTAGGCTATCTGACCCACCGAAGTTGCAATCACCGTTGTGTCTGCTTTTTTACTATTCCGCCCTCGTCAGAAAGTTCCCCTTTTTCCAACTAGACAGACAGACAACTGGGAGTCCTTTTACTGTTTCTCGCAGAGCGATGGATTTATTCCTCCACTTGGTAACAGTGTAGCAGGAAACACACAGTAAAACTACAAAAGAGAAATAACATGGATTGGTAAAGTATTCTATACTGCATACATCAAACAGAGCTGTCCAATTATGGGACATGAACAACAATACAGAAAAGAATGAAGACATGAATTGACAAGCCCATACAATACAACCCCAATGAACAGAAAGCTGGCTGATGCAACACCAGCTAATGTCAAAATACAATCAGGAGTAAACTACAATGTCTAATAAAGTACAGAACTGTAGCCTAAGTCAGCTTATATCAACATATAATCATTCTCACAACAAAGGAATGCACAAACTTACAAGCAATGATCCTATGGTGATCACAAACTGAGTGGATGTCAAAAACGTCTGCTCTCTGCAGACACAACTTGCACACTGAGTTTTCTGGGCATACTGAGGTAAACAGGTGTTCCTAATGTCCCCTTAATTAGGCCCAAATTAGACCACAGTGACAGAGGCTAAAGAGTTACACTACATACATGCACCACCTAGTGGCTCAACAATGAGATGTATGACAATAACATACAGAGTCCAGCACAGAGGGAAATGATCCAATATTACATATCTGTGACTGTGAGTGTCAAAAGTATGTGAAGTTTTGCTTTCAGTATGTGGTGTGAGCCCTTGTGCAGCAATACGTGCAACTAAAGGTTTGTGGTAAGTGTTGATCAGTGGTGCACATGGACTTGGAGGAATTGGAGCTCATTCCTCCATACAGAACATCTTCAACTGTGGGTGGCTTTCCTCACATGAACTGCTCACTTCAAGTGCTTCCACAACATGTCTATTGGATTAAGGTCCAGGACTTTGACTTGGCCGTTCCAAAACAACTCTGTTCCCTCTTCTTTTGACCACCCCTCCTTGAGGTGTAAGGCATGTGTGGGTAAAGAAAGCACCTGTAGACATTTTATCTTACAGGATTTACAATCTATAACCTACAGTATTTTGCATGATCTTTATTTGCATGTGACAAATAAAAACAAACGTTCAGCTCTGACAGTCAGACGACTAGGAGGTCACTTGAACTGTAGACTGAAGGGCTCACACATTTGTGCATTAACCTATATCAAAGTCCTGACGTCACATCATTATCTCCTGGGTCACAGAAGTATATTTTTCTCTTGAAAATACCGTAGGGTCATCTTAGAATCGTGTCATATAAGAACTGTGTTCCAAAAACAAACGAATCAGCCCGGCGATTCAGGTACAGTATGTGACTCTGTGTTGTTTATGATATTGGGTTACTTTTGATAACGACTGTGTTTGGAAAAAATATACATATTTATTATGCACTCATTAGATACTCATACATTAGTCATTAGATGCCTCATATCCAAATGAGTAAAATCGCCAGGCTCATTTGTTTATTTTTGGAAAAACAGTTGTTATTTGCCACGATGCTATTGAGACTCTGGTATTTTCAATGGAAACATAATCTGAGACCCTAGGGGATAGCGGCCTTTAGTGGTTCTCTATTTGAATATATATTTACATTTAACCACTTCACTGAAAACATGCTGTGTTGTGATGTGTTGTGAGCTTGTAGATCGGCTATTTTTGCCAAATGTTATCCCCAGATTATGGACGCCAGGGTTTATGTTGTAAAAGTAATGATGGTTGACAAGGGCCCCTGGACACTGGCCCCATTGACACAGTCCATAATAATCCATCCATACTTAGAAAGACTGAGGGTAAAACCCTGGCAGCCACACAGTGCTCTGCTTTATGGTCAAACACCAGGGACACCTCAGGCAGGCAACTTGATCAACCATAACTGACTCATTCATATATTTATATTTAAATGTATTCATGCATTTATTTCCTGATTTATTTATTTCAGGATTTCTTTTAGGATTGACTTTCATTGTGCTATTAATTTCATAGCCATATTTTATAGCTGTGTTTTTTCTTATTAATTTAAAATATATATATATTGTATTAAATGTCATTCCACTGTGTAAAATGGACTTGAATAGAATTGTCTCCACTTGGGCCTCCAGTTTTCCTCACAGGGCAGTTAGAAGAAAAGACGTCAAAGTGACTAGATGTTGACGTCACTTGAAGGTAGAATTAACGTAGAAACGACCACATATGGAGGTCCCGTGGACGTCGTACCCTGACGTCAGGATAACGTCCGGAAAAGACGTAATTTTACCTTACATTTTGCACCGTCCATGGACCGTTTTTCGACGTCGAGGAATGACGTCATTTCAACGTAATATCCACGTCCAAATGTTCACTGGGCCTCCAATGATGTGTGAACATTCCTTCTTTACCCTGATGAAGACTGAGGCCTAGTGGTGTTTTTATCACGTCTGTTTAAATAAACACTTTATCTACACTCATCTCCTTGATGTACTGAACCACTTTCAACCTGATGTCCCTTTTGGCCATGTCATTAAATGTCATAGATGCAAATCAGTCTCATACCTATTCACTGTTGACAGATCACACTGGTGATCTGTCAATGTTGATATATTGTACATTTATACTTATATTATATCTATATGTAATATATACGTTAAATCTGTTAGACTGTGTGATGTTGATCTATCTATCTATCTAATTTAATGTAATCGTATTCAGTGAGAGTTACACACCTCCTCCACAAGGGGGCGAAAGGCATTGAGGCAACAGTGTCTGGATCCTTTATTGCGCATGATTAAAACACTTTAACCCGGAAGTAATTGCATGTTTTGCAACTGTTTTCATGTCGCTGAACGTAAATCATAGAGTTATTAACCTCTGTGTAGAAGCGTATCATTGAATGGTAACTAGGTTCTGGGACTTGGCAGAAAATAGTTGCATAATAATATAATGCGCTAGAAGAAACGTCGTGGTGAAAAATGTGTGATAAACGAGGTAAAATGTGTCAAATAGAGTCTGTACGGCTGTCGATAAATGAACAGCTGACGTCGGTGGGAGAGGAGATATTGTGTGTTTTGGAAAAACAGCGTGGTGATGTTTGTTGTGTGAAGCTTGTCAGAGTGGTTGTGTTGGAGCGCCTCAGTGCGGCTGCAGAGTTCATGTGCAACCTCTTCCAGAGAGAGATAGAGACACTAGAAACTCTGCTGAAGAGAGAAAACAAACTGCTGCACGTAATGCTACAGCCACACATCACACTACACAGAGCAGGTTAGTTATAATGCTGCATTTATACCACATGTTTACCACTGTTGGACTGTACATACTCGTAGCTAAGATACTTATTTAGGTAAACAGATGAGTTTTGTTTGCAGTTTGTCCATCACTTCAAAGAGAGAATGATTCATCCATCCATTTTTCTTTTATAGTCATATGTTTTATTCAATCACTCAATGTCATAACATGTCCTCACCCACATTATACCAACCACATTAGGTAAAGCTTCAAAGTAATACTTTTACTAAGTAATCTGTAGTGTAGATACTTCCCATCCCCTGAAGACACTTTGAGTGTGTGTTCTTATTCGTTTTGTCCATAAATGGTACAACGTTAATGTAAATAGCATGTTGTTTAGACAGTTAAAAAATTCAGACAGTTAAGTTAATGTAAATAGCATGTTGTTTAGACAGATGCTAGGTTTATGTTTACCTGGTATAATAGTTTCTTTGAAGCAGTATTATTTTCTTTGCACTCTACTGAGGTAGACAGTGTAATGTATTTGGGCAGGCTGCCAGAATCGATTATATGTATGAGAATTCATGGTTACCACTGTTAGAATCTGTAGGTCATTTTTGGATTTTCAATACTGAAGATTGTGACCAATCAAATGAATAAATACAAATAAATGTGGAATGAATCTCATCCAATGATAAAAACACTTTGAGTTGTTCTGCTGATTCTGATCTTCTCTCCTCCATCTGTCTGTTTGTAAAGAGGTTTCCCCTGAGATCTACCCCAGTCTGGTCCAGGAGGAACCTCAAGCTCCACAACATGAGGAGAGGAGCCCCAGTATGGTCCAGGAGGAACCACAACCTCCACAGATTAAAGAGGAGGCTGATGTGACAACATTGACATTACTACACAGTACAAGCTGTGACACTCTCTCAGGTAAAACAAGACAAGTCATGTATACCAGCTTGCTGTCTTTTTCTCTCTCTGTACGTCAGACCCCCCCATCTATTTTGTGCCAGGGACGGCCACGTGGATTTTAGCTTGGCCAATTCGAGATGACAACAGCAACAGCTTGGTTACATACAAGGCTAATATATTTGAGATGTAGTAGGCTACTGATGAGCCTTCACTGATGAGCCTTCCAGTCTGTCTAAGGCGAGAGAGTGTGTGTGTGTGTGTGTGTGTGTGTGTGTGTGTGTGTGTGTGTGTGTGTGTGTGTGTGTGTGTGTGTGTGTGTGTGTGTGTGTGTGTGTGTGTGTGTGTGTGTGTGTGTGTACTATGCCATTTACCTTCGATAAATGCCGTCTCCCGCAATACGTATATAGCGCATGATGATACCTCGATGAAGGTACATTTTCGATATGTCGTGCAGCCTTGACGCAGCTTGTATGCAGAGGTGTGAAGTAACTAAGTACATTTACTCAAGTACTTTTCTTAAATTTCAGTCACAGTGATTTGAACCGACGGCAGGCGTGTGTAGTAGGCATAGAGGCGAGAGGCGTGTCTAGTACCATAGTTTGGGAAGACGAGACCGCCCGTTCAGAGTATGGGAAAGTATCCCCATTGGCTTAAACTTAGGACAGCCAATGATTGAAAACATGTCGCGAATATATCGAACACATGTCGAACACATGGATAGTAGGCCAGTCTCTTCTAAGACCAAGGTGCTTTGCAAGCTGGTAAAAATAAATATCACTTTATCTGTTCTAATCTAACAAGACTAAGTCCAAAAACATCACTAGCAGCACATAGATGCTGTTAGGTCAGATGGGTGTGGGATCAGAAACAAATTCAAGTTCAAGTTTCAAGGTGTTTGTCACATTCACAATTTAACCACTTAAACCCTATATACATGGACCTTATACATCATTGACCGGGTCTCCCAGGTATCTATCCTTTTTTAATAGGATAGATAATACGTCGAGTTGTGACATGTTCAGAGCTTGCAGATCTTCAGTTTCGACGAATGTTTGCCTATTATGACATGTACAGCATAGGGACGCTAGGGTTTGTCATGTGGTTAAGTTTCAATACAGTGTTGTATTAAATATGGTTGCCATTGCTACTCTAGTTTACAGTAAATGAGTTTGGTCACTTATAGAGGAGGTGAAGTGCATTTCTCAAAAAGATTTATTGTGAAAACAAAATGAGTTCTCTAATCTCCACTGCAAAAAGCAAACATCCCCACATACCTGTGTCCTTTTATTTTTTAACTTGTGTTTATTGAGCACACTAGAGCTCCAATTACATAATTAGACACAAGGAACAATATTTTCTTCAGCCTCGTAGTAATCCATATAATTGATTTTATTAAACATACTCTACCACACTGAAGTCCACTGGTTGAGCAGAGGAGCTTATTTTCTTTTTCTTTTAATATTACGTGCAGAAACTGAACTGCTCATTAACGAGAAAGGGAAGCCAGTGGCAGAGTTGGCTGACCCAGACAGGCTTCATGAGCTTACATTTTTGGTGGATATAATCACTTAAATGTGTTTAATGTTAACATGTAAGGCTGCAACAGAGTCGTTACAGAATACTACGACAAATTTAATTAGCTCTGTTTCCTGGGGCAACCCAGACATTTCCGCTCTTTGCAGTCTGTGTGTGTTGCTCATGGGAATATTTACAACATGGATAAAATATCACAGCTGAAACGTACGTTTCAGAATCGTTTCCAGGTCTGCATGCAGCTTGATAGCCTGGTTTATAATGGTCTATAGCCTATTAACAACAGTGCGTAATGACAGCTGTTCTTTTAATGTCAGAGAGCTAATGAGTGGTGGATCAGGCACAAGTATCGATATACAAACAGATGTTTTTTGTGAATTAAGGTTCAAGCATAGACTGTAAAAAAGAATGGACTAAGCCACACCCCTGGTTTCTACAGACAGTAAATGAAACCGATTTTTCAGCTATTTGAAATCCGCCATCTTTAATATATACAAAAAAGTTACCGGCAATAGGAACCGGAAATCAATCTCTAAATGAATGCTATAAGTTGGGTAGCGTGTCAATCAAGAGCGGGGGCGGGCAATGAATGCTATTGGTTGTGTAGCTTGTCAATCAAATCATTCGGCCACTCCTAGAGCATAAGCTACTTTATCGTCAATTTTATAAATAGGACCATAATTTACCAAAACGCATATCATGATGATTGAAAGAAGACTTTAAACTAGCGATTGGAAGCATATAGTATTTATGACAATGTTTATTAAAGCAATTCAATGTAGATCCAAAAATAACGATTTAGCAACCTCTGCTGGTCACTACCGTCATTGCAGGTCTTCAGCGGAGTCCTGCATTACACAGAATTCCATTTGTTTTCACCGGAAGGCGGAAGTGTTTCAAAAAGCGTTATTTTTGTTGTTTTATACTATCTACGGATCGTTTCTCTTAGACAGTGGAGCTTTAGTTACCGTGAGCTGCGCTTTCTTTTGTTGTTGTTTTTCCATCTTCAAATCCTATAAAGCCATAAAAACAGCGTGATATTCCTTTTTGTTACTAGTGGTAGTTCTGGGCCAAACAGGAAACCGGTGCATTTCCGTTTCCCGTCCGGATGACGTCATTTTCGCGGGAAGGACGCTCCACTTCACTCTCAATAGAAAATATGTTTATAAAAGGCTTTCCGGAGTGAAATTCATGGAGTGGGTGAAACATTTGCCACTCACAAAAGATATACAATTTAACTTTTTTTTTTTTAAGTTACCTAGTATAACTTTAAGGTAAGAAAATCAAGTCTAAAGTTTGTCAAAAACCCATCCGCTTGCATTGAAAAATAAATCTTTCTGACACCAGCAGGGGTAAAACAGCGAAACTACAGGCCATTCATATGAACTGTCACTTGAACTCACTTCCTTATTAGACTCAATGACCAACTCTCAAGCTGGCCCCTTGGGTTCAAGGAGGCTTTATTTTATTTGCAGTGAAATATACTGTCCAAGAATTGTCAGAGACACCATATCTTAGTGTCTCAGATGCTGTTTTACATGTGTACTCCCACAGCATACACAAGTGGTCCTAAAAAGTTTAATTTTGCCCAATCAGATTGTGACCTAAAATGAGTCTGGTGGTTTACTCTGATTTTATCTTTTGTCTAGACTTCCTGCACCTCCCTGTGTGTAAAGAGGAGGTTTCCACTGAACAGCAGGAGAGGAATCCTAGTCTGATCCAGGAGGAAACAGAGCCTCCACAGATCAAAGAGGAACAGCAGGAGCTACCTCAAAGACCAGAGGAGGCTGCTGGGTCAACGCTGACATTACTAGCAGTGAAACATGAAGATGATGATGAAAACAGAGAGACAGAGCCTCTAGCCAGCACCTCAACTCTACACTTGAAAACACAAGCTGATGTAGAGAACTGTGGAACATCACAACCAACTAGTGATGGTCAGTTCCTCTCTTCACACTTTTCTGAATCTGACACTGAAGACAGTGATGCGTGGGAGGAGACTAGGCAAGATCAGTCATGTTTAAAAACAGTGAAATCACACAAGACACAACATCTGGAAGAACAAAGATCGTCTTTGAGCAACCGGCTGTCCCAGGATCTGAAATCATTAAAGCAAACTACATCTATGAGGAGTCACACAGGGAAGAAAAGCTTTAATTGTACAGAGTGTGGCACAGGCTTTGGTCAAATGGGGCATCTAAAACGACATATGAGGATTCACACGGGGGAAAAGCGATTTACTTGTACAGTTTGTGCCAAAGGATTTGCTCGAAAGGATGAGCTGAAGACGCACATGAGGACCCACACAGGGGAAAAGCCCTTTACTTGTACAGATTGTGCCAAAGGCTTTGCTCAAATGTGTGATTTGAAGATACACATGAGATCTCATACAGGGGAAAAGCCCTTTACTTGCACAGTTTGTGCCAAGGGCTTTGCTCGAATGGGTGATTTGAAGACACACATGAGATCTCATACAGGGGAAAAGCCCTTTACTTGTACAGTTTGTGCCAAGGGCTTTGCTCAAATGGGTTCTCTGAAGATGCACATGAGATCTCATACAGGAGAAAAGCCCTTCACTTGTACAGTTTGTGCCAAAGGCTTTTCTCAAATGGGTGATTTGAAGAAACACATGAGATCTCATACAGGGGAAAAGCCCTTCACTTGTACAGTTTGTGCCAAAGGCTTTTCTCGAATGGGTCATCTGAAGATGCACATGAGATCTCATACAGGGGAAAAGCCCTTCACTTGTACAGTTTGTGCCAAAGGCTTTTCTCAAATGGGAGATCTAAAGACACACATGAGATCTCATACAGGGGAAAAGCCCTTTACTTGTACAGTTTGTGCCAAGGGCTTTGCTCAAATGGGTTCTCTGAAGATGCACATGAGATCTCATACAGGAGAAAAGCCCTTCACTTGTACAGTTTGTGCCAAAGGCTTTTCTCAAATGGGTGATTTGAAGAAACACATGAGATCTCATACAGGGGAAAAGCCCTTCACTTGTACAGTTTGTGCCAAAGGCTTTTCTCGAATGGGTCATCTGAAGATGCACATGAGATCTCATACAGGGGAAAAGCCCTTCACTTGTACAGTTTGTGCCAAAGGCTTTTCTCAAATGGGAGATCTAAAGAAACACATGAGATCTCATACAGGGGAAAAGCCCTTCACTTGTACAGTTTGTCAAAAGAGCTTCAGTGCAAATCTGAAGAAGCACATGAGGACCCATACAGGTAAAAATACAGCTCTATCTGTAGTTTTTTTTTAATGCTTAAGATGAAATCTTACTTTGTGACACTGTGTCTTACAACACGGTATAGAATAGGGCAAAAAAAGCAAACCGATGTGATACTGAATGGAGATACAAGGTTTTTGCCCGTCAACAACAATATTATCATTCATTGTAATCCAACATGACAGTGACACGTCCTGAATACTAAAGCAATGGAATTACACAATCTGATGATGTCAACATGACCAAATTAAATCAACACAATTAATATGTTGCTCATCATAACCTGTACTGTACCCACCCAACCCCCCCCCCACACACACACACACACACACTTATTCCAAATTCTTTTTTTATCATTTAATTTGTTTGTTTTTATTGTGTTACATTACATTACATTACATTACAGTGATTTAGCAGTGCATTCAACATAGGTAGGGAACGAAACTACTAATCACCAGAAGTCTTAAGTGCATTTCCTGTAAAAACAGGATCTATCAGGATATAAAAACAGGATTTATCATTTAATTTGTTTGTTTTTATTGTGTTATCATTGCACTTTATTTTTAAGCTATTCCCTGTTCCCAAATGTCATACCTTTACCCAAATCTCTAAAGTATGTGCACTTCTATTATAATAACATTAATAATATATTTACACAATAATCCCTTTTCATTTGTGTTTCTACCAGCTGATAAGAAACAGCAACAGTCCTCCTCTGATGGAGACACTGTTAAAAAGAAGAGCAGAACCTCCACCATTGAACTGCAGGGGGCGCCCAGTGACGGTAAGAGAGAGGGAACAAATATGTATTATTAATATCATTATTATCGTTGTTGTTGAGATTGACAGAATTCACTTTAAATAGGGTTTAAGTTAAATGTCTATACATTCCTAGAGCAATCAATGTTATATAGTGTTTGAGTAATTTCATTGGATTGTATATCATTTTCTGTACAGAGGTTCATTCATTGCTGGGAGTGAAGGGTGACAACAAGTCCAAGAAGAAGGGGGCAGGCCGGCCGAAAGGGTCCAAAAGTAAAGACAAAGATTTCACCTTCAGGTCCAAACCTTACCAGGATGAGATGTCCTCCTACCCTGCAGTGACCATGGACAGCGCTGGGACAGGAGCAGTAGAGTCAAGCAGTGGTGGGTCTTGTGACAGGTAAGGACGCCTCAAACTACACCATAAAACATTTAGAGCTACACTAATCTGACTCATGCTGGTCCCCACCTGCTGGCACTGAGCCCAGTTCACCTTTTGACCATGATCTTGATAAATTTAGGTTTATACAACAGTTGGTTCCTGTCGAGTAATTTGATTGGTCAAGAGGCATTCCATGAGTTAATGAAGAAGTCATGCATGTAAAACCATTCTTTATTAGGTTGAGAGTGAAACAAAACGAGTGCTCCCCTCCCTCTGGTCCATCTAATCTAGCACTAACTGTCTCAGATCATTGTGACACATGGCTCTCTGGTGGCTGTTCAGTGTGTCAGCCTGCTTATTTACTAGGGCAGGGCCTAATAGACAAAAATAAATATCACAAACACTTACACACAAACACAATACTAACATTTAAAGTATAAAATATGGTTTAGCCATATGAACTCTAGCCTTCCTATTCTGGGCAAGTCATAATAGTTGAACATTATGTGAAAATAGGTGAATATTTGGCGAAAATAGCAAATCTGCAAGATCTCAACGTGTCGCTACACATTGTGAGCTTGTAGATCAGCTATTTCAGTGAAGGGATTTTATAGAATTATATAGATTGTTGGAGAAGTATATAAAGTTGAATTAGTTAGGTCATTAAAACCAGGAAAATACAACACCTATATATACAATATTGATAACTACTACTGGGTAATATGTTCATTCTCTCTCTCTCTCTCTCTCTCTCTCTCTCTCTCTCTCTCTCTCTCTCTCTCTCTCTCTCTCTCTCTCTCTCTCTCTCTCTCTCTCTCTCTCTCTCTCTCTTTCTCAGAACCACATGAAGACATTGCCTCCAGTTATATCAGTCATGTTTCACTAGAATTACAGTCTTTTTCCAGACTTTCACAATAGGAAAGTGTTCATTAAAAATATAATATATGATAACGTTTGACTTTTGTACTTTAACCCTTACAGTTTATTTCCTCAGTTTATGATGTGTATAATTTTTCACTTGAGTTTATAATGATGGCGAACGATTATTTGAGATTTTCTTTTTTGTTATGTAAAACGTTCGCAAAATATGGGAATATTCAGTAGTTTTGACATATTTCCTGACACTGAATGACCAGGACCCAAAGCTGCATAGAAAATATTTTTTGAAAAGTAATTGTTAATTGCTGTTGTTTATTGGCCTGTTCAATTACAGTTCTGTACCACCAGAGCCATGTTTGTAACAATATTTACAGCAATAAATAACTTGAGCAGGACAAAAGTTTTGTCATTTCTATGTGAGGTTTGAGGGCTCATAGGAATTAGACTACATGACAACAATAGTTTGGTGACCACTTGGATCGGGGAGTCGGGTGCAACGCTTAGGTCCTGGACCCGGTGAGACGAAGGAGGAGCCCAGCCAGGAGGCCACCCACAGAGCCTAGTCCCTCCATGTGCCAGAGCCCTCCCCAGTCCCGGCAGAGTAGTTCCGGAGAAGCGGACTGAGTGGCCCTGTCTTTCCCTAATAGGACTGACCGTGGGTAGCTACTGGGACGTAAGTCGGGGCTTGATCTGGGTCACCTGGCTGGGTCACATGGGCGAGGGTGTATGTTGTTGCGAGACCCGAAACACCCGATGACCCCAGGCTACAACACTGATGATACGTCCCAGGTGCATCCATGTGATGCTTTCTTTATAGATACATCTATCTGTCTCACTCTCTCTAAGGGCAGTCAAACACCCAGCAAGTGCTGGGTGTTTGCTATGAGCTTGTAGATCTGCTATTTTTGAATAGACAAATACATCTAAAAATGACACAGTCAGATGCCATCCTGATCTAAATGGGTTAATGTGTTAGCTTAAGTACACTGATGCAAGGCCACCATAGAAGTCACAGCAACAATATTTAATAACGTTGTTACAGTACTCTTCAACAGTTGTGTTTTTTTAGGCCTCTGGTAGTTTTGCTAAATATGTGCGATTTTGACACAGGGACATTATGAAGATGGGCAGTGTTGCACAGTTTGGAAGAAATGGCTTCAACTCGTGGCACGGAAAGTGCAACGAAGGCAAATGGTCTACTGGACCGCTTCCAAAAGGGCAACACAGTCCTGGGACTCCATCTTGCTCTACAGGTTCTGGAGGAAATGGAGTGCCTCTCCAAATCCCTGCAAACAAGAGGAGGCACAATTGCAGGCATGCAGGCTGCTATAGACAGAGTGATGAAGACTATGCAGCAGAAAAGAAACGAGGGCACATTCCAACAGTTATTTGAGCGTGCAGAAGAGCTGGTCACCTCATTTGATATCTGTCTGATCGAGATGCCTCGTATTCGCAAGCCACCAAAGCGATTGACTGGTGAAGCTGCAGCACATGGCCCAACTTCATCTCTGGAATACTTCAGAAGGGAGTTTTTCAAGGTTCTTGACACTGTAGATGTACAATTCAAACAGAGATTTCAGCAAAAGAGCCTTGAAATACTTGAGAAGTTGGAGAATGTGCTGGTAAGTGGTAAAAGTAGTGATGTTGTAGCACAGTATCCAGAGATAGACAGAAGGATGCTGGATGTGCAGTTGGGCATGTTAAGGCAGACAATACCTACACATCATGCACAGAAGCTGCACAGATCCTGAGAGGCATGGAGCCTAGATTCAGGGATATTTTTAAGCAGGTGGTCACCCTTGTGAGGCTGCTGTTGGTCGTCCCAATGTCTAGTGCTGAAGCTGAGAGGAGCTTCAGTGCACTGAGAAGGCTGAAGACCTGGCTCAGAAATTCCATGAAACAGAAACGCCTGAACAGCGTGTCAGTTTGTCATATGCACCAGGAGGGAGAGGATGGATGCCTTGGACATACAAAAGATTTGCAAGGAATTCACCTTGGTTAATGATAGAAGACGTCACGTGTTTGGAGCCTGGAGGTTTTAAGTAGAAGCTGGCGACTCAGGCACATTAGGAGTCCAGCCTAGGGTTTTCAAATATTTCATTTGCAATGACCCCATAACACACTCAGTGTTATAGACCTGTTATGGTCATTCAGGGCTGTCTCTTTGTGTTTCTGTTTACTTTAAATGTATTACCTTTTGTTGTGGAATTCTTATTTATTTTTTTATGCCATTACGTTTGCACTACTTTTTGAATACAGGCACTTTACTTTCTTGAAAAAATGTGTTTTTTATGTTGTGGTATTGCTACTTTTATCTATGTATATATTTATTTTTGATGCCAATAGATTTGCACTTTTGATTTTACTTGAAAATGTTTACTTGAAAGTTATGTTGTGGTATATTGCTGTGGTATATTGCTACTTTTTAAAGTAACAATGTGTTTTTGGTGTGTTTTTGCACTTTTGCTAAAGTAAGTAAAGTAATGATGATTCTTCTTTTGGTGTACTGTAATGCAAACTTTATTTAAGTAAATATGTATTCCACCACTGTACTTTTGTCTGGAGTCTATTAATATTACAAGTTTCCTGCTTCATCATATTGTAGCAAAATGTATGCAGAGTTCACAGAGTATGGGAATGACAATGCTTTAAAAGTGACAACAGGCATAGCTATTACTTGAGTGTCTACTTCAAATTGGATGCTTCATGTGTATAAAAGAGATTTATCCTAAGTAAAACAAGGTAATGATGATGTATAGTGACCCCGTATGGAGATTTCAAGGGGTTGTTGTTGGCCAATCACAGGGAGGGTTCTAGGTTGTACGAACCAAGTCTGTGCTGGGCTTTGGGAGGATAATGTAATATACTCCCTACCTGTGGAGGGCAGCATTGCACAGCCTGCCGGAATTTAAATGAGAAGACTTGGAGAAGAAGTACTTTACTACGTCTACGTGTGTTTGTTTGTTATTGGAATTGTTAGTACAATATTGAATTTGAAGAGGCTGGGGAAGGCAGGCAGGTGTGAGGCGATCATCAAAAATGCTTTCTTTGGTTTCTACTAGTGCACATATCCGAATCAGGTAAGTTAAAGAAGGTATCATCTGTTCTCAGTATGGACGTGTTATTGCTGCTGCCGCCGTGCAAAGCATATTTATTATCCATATTCCATGTCCACCATGTGCAATTTGTCTTTGTAGTGTTGCTAGAACACTGTCCTGGTGGTAGTGTGTGTGCGTGTATGTACGTGCTGCGTGCTATAACATTGATTGTTGCACACTCCAGAACTGACCTGTAAAATGCACAAAGACACCCGAACCGATTTTTTGCGCGCGCATGTCCCGAACGTGGGCCGGTACAAATATATCCCCCCCCCCCCCAACTGGGAATGGCCTACGGCTCTGATGAAGAAACAACAGTTTGCTGGACGAGGCCTTTGACTTTTGATCATTTTATACGCTTATCATTTGGCAGTATATTTGAACCAGGGCGATGTTGTGGGTGAACATAACTTCCCTGAGTCTGTATATTTTCCGACATGACCTCAGGACTGGGTGGTGGTTGTTTGTACACAACCCGAGGTGGGTCCCTGAAAGTGCAGAACAAGTGTGGGACTGTGGCTGAGATGCACCGTTGGTTTTGATTGTCTGTTAACACCTTTCCTTGTGTTGAGGAGGCAGTGGGTGGAGTTGTTTAGGTTAAAAGCTTTCCTCCCTGGTTCCATTCTGAAACTGTTCTCATGCATGGGTGTAACCACTGTATCAGAATCTTTCACAGAGTTGTCCAATTTTTGTGAAACATCACTTTGTGTGCTGTTAATCCTAATGCTTTGTGCACACACACATATTTACCAGCCTAATCAATTTAGTTTGTTTTTGTAAATAGTTAAAATATGCTATATATAAGATACCCATAAAACTGTTGAAAATAAGGGTTTCATAGTTAGATTGCTCAAAATGGTTGATTGGCCGAGGGCCATGCGAGTACCATTCACAAACAATTTAAAACTGCCATTCCCCATAATGCAACAGCGGATTCAAAACGTTTTTTTTTTGCAACATGATTTAATAATCATAGATCTATCTATCTATGAACATAATGCACATAATGCATTTGGTTCCATTTGTACACTCTGAGAATTAAAACCTGTACGGGTCCATTTAGAAACCCCACAAGGAACCCTGAGGATTGTGTCTCAATGTGTCGTCATGACGTCAGCAAACAAATCAGTCAGCTCCATATATGGGCACCAAAGAGGGCATGCCCATATATGGGCATATACTGATGACATCAGAGATCTCCATACATGGGCATAAAAGGGATAAGGGCTGACAGATACAGAGATCTCCATGGGCATAAAAGGGACAAGGACTGTTGTCTGGTGAAAAACGCTTAACTCCAGTTTAGATGTTTTTGGTCGCTTTAATTGAAGGGTTACATTGTATATGAATTGAGAAAATGTTATGAATTTTGGGATCATGAAACTCTTTCAAAACTCATAATAAATATGCATGGTGGTTGGTCTATTAAATATGTCTTTCTAAATTTCTAAAAATGTACATTATTTTTTAAATATATTGACACCCATACATTATATTGACTCCCCATTTCAGCTTGCTTGTTGGCCCAGGGGTATGTGCCATGTATGCCCAGCCATGCATCACATTTACTCGCATGCACGCACGCACATACACACTGTGCAAAAGGGAAATTTCACAACACTAGTGCTCATGAGGAAAATCTATTTTAATGTTTCACAGACCATTCATTCCTTCATTTCTGGGCATGATAAAAAAGATCTCTGTTAGTGTTCACACAATGAGAAAAGACATATAGTACATCAGAAAATATACTGAATGGTTTAAAAATAATAACATAAATTACCACTTTATTTGCTTCCACTACAACTACTTTTAATTTATTCTGCGTATATGATTTGATCAAACAATCAGCTGGAGAATCTAAGATGTACAGAAAGTCTTATTTTTGCCCGCGTAAAAATGAAACAATTTACGATAAATACAAACAATTTCAGCAATACTTCTTCTGAGAGCTATAACATGACATGCTGCTATATATTACCAACCACAGTTATGAGAGTGAAAACCCATTTCTAAAAGTAACAATGATTTGTGAAAATTCCAATCTATAGGTACGTCTCAGGTTTTATCTCAATTTTGTTGTCACATACAGTAGACAAAACCCAAACATTAAAAGTTCAGCTTTCAAGTTCATCGAAATATATATATATATAGCATTTTAGTAGTTAACAGTGGCCAATGAGATATATTATGAGATTTCCTACAGTTTTATATAACATTAACTTGAACCAGTAACAATACTCTGTTACAGACTTCAGTGAGAAGACAAAATCATTTTTGCTTATTGTCACTGGTTGCCCTGCTAAGTCCAATGTCCATTTAAGTGAGTGGGGGGGGGCTTTCACATCGTAGTCTCGGTAGTTATGCACGTTGATGTCGAAATAGTGCTGTCCTGCATGGCGTTCTTGGCCTTGATGCTCACACAGTATTTGGTTGATGATTCAAGGTCGTCAACTGTGCAAGAGTCTTGGCCCACAACCGTTACCAGTTTGAACAATCCCGGGGTGCCTCCCTTTTTAACTATGACGATGTAGTCCGTTGCGTCCACCACTGGTGTCCACTTCACATAGATGGAAGTACCTGTGACGGATAACGTCAACCCCGTTGGGATCTCCAGATCTGGAAGGAAGAGGAGCGTAAATGAAAATGTGTTACTGAATTGACCTTAACTATACCTTAAAATACTCCACAATCTTTGCCTCCATCTGATAAAAACCACACAGCATTAACATGGTTATGTTTAAGAGACAAAACAAGGGTTTGGGTGTAATAATGGACTTACTCTTATTCTGGAGAGAGGCTTCCATTTCAACCATACCGTCAGGCAATTCTCTTCTTCTGCGATTTACTGGACCTGGGGGAGGTGATTAGGACACCAGTTACTCATTTGAATCGTCGATTCAATGATTGTTGGACAATATGAAATACACTACCCATTGTTTCTGAGCATTCAAGTTGTTGGAAAAATATTTTTTCATGGTGTAGATGCGGCCAAAACATCCTGGATCATTTGTGTTATAAAATGAAAGTGATACTGACTCAAGACTGTCTTTCAGTCCACTTCCATATTTTTTTTATAATGGAGGTAGCGCTTGTCATGTGTGTAATAGAGGTGTAAATGGCCTCTGGCACTGAGCTGGTATTCCAGCTCTACAGTACACGTCCTGTCAACTGACCTGCGATATTTGTCATAGGATGACTCTCTCCCATGTCGTTGCTGGCTGTCAGTGCCGTCGTGCCAATCACTACATCAGCCAGGTCGCAGGAAAGTTCAGTGGTGCTGCACAGCGCCACGCGACCTGACCCCGCCATGTCGTAGACGGTGTAGTGGGTGGCGAACACAGAAGCTTCCCATGACAGCACGGTGCCACTGTATGACGCACCCTGTGGAGCGCAGGGAGCTGGGAAAGAAATGGTATGAATTCTGTTAACGGCAGATCGTGACATAGCAAGTGATGGGCTGCAGCAAAAGTGACTTTCCATTTTCTAATTTTCTCTCATATAATCAGACTAGTTTTTTTCTACCAGTGAAGTCGCCCCCTGGCCCCCTGGCCATGACATAGAATGCAGGTTTAACACATTTTTATCCCACGATTTTGTAACACATTTTTTTTCACCCAGTGCCAATTGTCTAAGTAATCTTGGGCGCTACACTCCCTCTGCTAGCCTCGGCACAGCCCAGAGCCGAGCTCATGCCTCCTTCAATGCATGAGAGCTAGCAAGCCTTCTTATCACCCACGAGGGGGGAGTTTCCCCGGTTGGAAGTAGCGCGTGGAAGGGAACTGGTTATTCCAACCAGTTCCTTACCCCTCCATCAGGCGCCCCGGCTGACCAGGGGGAGGCAGTATAGAGTATAGAGTATATTTGACTGTCAATCATCGCCTCTGCTCCGCCCCCTCCCAAAGGAATGGATAGGGGAGGGGAGGGGCGGGGGAGAGGGGGGCGGGATTAATTGACTGTGACATCAAAGTCAAGGGGCCAATCACAGATTACTTTTCAGACTAATTATTCAGAAAACCCCAGACCACAGAAAATCCACTGAATGTTCAAAGTTCAGGTTTGTTGGGTCTAATTGAGGTCATAAAACCCCCCAAAAAACATTTTAAAAAAATTAAAAAATTAAAATGAAGGTCATAAAACCTTTAAGTAAAACATTTGAGTACTTTTTTTCCACCACTGCCTACCACATACAATAACTGCAACTTTGAGCTTATGGTTTTTGTGTACAGTTCAACATCGATCACTCTCCCCGTGTATACACAGGGTTTTCTCTAGTCTAAAGAATGAATCAAGCGGTGGCCTCATACCTGTTATCCCAATGATGGGTGCAGATGGCTCGCTAGTCCCGGCCGAGTTTCTGGAACGAATCGTCAGACTGTAGGCTGTGCTGCAAGGCAACGGGATCTCAAAGTACATCCTGTCCACCCAGTAGGACATGACTTCTATCTGCTGCTGTGGGTCATTTTGGATGCGGCCGGTCAGCTCCACTTGGTATTCGACGTCGCAGTCGATTTGCTCCCAGTAGATCCGAATCCACTGCCGATGGTCTATGTACTGCAGTCGGGTAGTGATGGTTGTCGGAGGACAGGGACCTGCGGAGAACAAATGTAATTTTAGCTGTATTTAAGAGCTTTTTTGTGGACAACGCTCGTTAAGAAGCCATATGGGGCAAAAGGGTGGGTTGCCTTGAGAATGTATATTAAGTAGGTAGGTACATAATTATCTATAGCAGTGGTTCACAAACATTTTCATGTCAAGGACCCCCAAATTGATATGTATTTGACCGTGGACCGTCATCTTGAAAGATTTTGGGCCAGGGACCCCCTTGTTATGTAATGTATCGATTAAGTGTAATTACCACACAGGACACAAAGAGCTACACACACACAAAATTATAATCCTAAAAGTGGCAAATTTAGCCACATATTATTGGTATATTGGATACATGTTCTGTATTATACTGTAGCTGTGTATTAAAGGGATAGTTCACCCCCAAAATGACTTTTTTTCTATCGATTACATACCCTATGGAGACTTGAAATCATGGAGAATTTTTTGTTTTTGTCGCATTCCTAAGACAATAATTTGATGACCGGCGGCGGCTCCTGTAGGAGACTCCGGTTCCGGTAGGAGAGTCAAAGTGTCAACTTTGAGTCTCCTACCGGAGACATTAGCATCTTTCCACCGGTCATCAAATTATTGGCTTAGGAACGCGACAAAAACCAAACAAATCTCCATGAATTCAAGGTTTCATGGCGTGTGTAATTGATAGCCTTTTACGGCCGTTCAGTCTGAACACTCACCTGCTCCTGACAGCACAGGTTCAGCTGATGAGCTGTTACAAGTGTGGCCAGAGGCTTCGACGGAGAAGTTGTAAAAGCCACCGCACTCCAGGCCCGGGATGGTGCAGGTCGTGTCCGCGCTGTCGCAGTAGAGCATGTCGCCGTTTGCAGACTGGGCACTGCCAAAGTACTCCACAGAGCCCTCGCTGGCATCCCAGGACAACACAGCAGAGTTGGTTTCACACTGGAGGTCCACTGACAGGCCGGTGGGCTCACAGGGCACTATAGGAGACAGTGACAGGAAGACCCCACATCACACATCGGAGCAGTGGTTCCCAAACCCTTTTAGCTCGAGACCCAAAAGAGACATTTTATGTCTCCCCGGACCCAAACCAGAAAATAGCCAATCTGCAAGCTTACAACACTTCGCGGCTATTTTCACTAGTTCATGTTTTTTTTCCACCAGAGGAGTCCCGACAGTTTAGCGGTTTAGCTTGTGCTAAAATACCATACGAAGACATGGACAACTTTTTCAAAGCTAGCTAGAAATACACATTATCAAGTAACATTTACCAATTTCATGAAACAGAACTACTCGATTGTTCAATTTCAAACCAGATAAAAAATCACACCAACGTTTTTTTCAGCAAAATTCAATAACCTCCGATTGCTGGATGTTTGCACATTTAGAGACATTAGCAATGGCTACTACTATCAGTGCAGGATTAACGGTAGGGCTTTAGGTGCTGAAGCACAGGGCACCAACCTTGGGGGGCACCAAACGGCGGGGAGAAAGTGAAAGAAGACTGAACTATCGCCGGAGAGTGCCGAAATTTAGAAGCAGAGGCTGCTGAAGCGTACATTTTCCGCGCAGGGTTAATCCGGCCCTGACTACTATGGGTAAACTTTAAGAGTATCAAGAATACTTCTATCCCCGGGCAAAATATATGATTATTCTTTGTACCTGTTCTCATTGAGACATCGGCACTGGCCTGGGTAGAGCAGTTGCCTGCGCTGGCCATGACGCTGTAGGTATACGGCTGGCCACAGTGCAGGTCAGTCAGGGTGCAGTTGTTCACTGAGGTGTTGCAGGTCTTTACGTCGCCGTCCCTTCCTGTGGCGGTCAGCAGGAACGATGTGGCCGACACAGAGTGTGCCCAGGACACCACGGCCCCGTTGTCTTCACACGATTCAGCCACCTCCACGTAATCCGGGACACAAGGTGCTAGAACAACAACAACACAGTTTATTGATTAGATGATGTCAAGGAAAAATATATGAGGGCTTATTCTCAAATGTAGAGCACACTGTAGGGAAATGCAATGGGGAATGGACAAAAGTAAAGCCGGTAAAAATAATTAACTTCAGAGAATGAATGGAAAAAAAGGCCATGCTTTCTCATAAAAGACATTATTTTGATTTGGAAGCTAAAAGAATAGTAGTGGTTTGTACGTATTTCTCTCATGAACATATTTTTAAAACTCTTGGAACCATAACTAGCCAGTACATTCAATTAAATAATTGTGATTTCAACATGGTCAAAAGAGAAAACTACAAAAGTCTAACTGTTTAAAATCATTGTCAATGTCAATTAAGTACAATAACTGAGTTGCCAATAAAAGTGTAATACAGTATATTACCAATAGCACTCTCAGAGATTTAGTATTATCAAGTCATAGTGCTGTATAATGCAGACCATTTATGTGATGTCATTGTAAATGAACACTGTACTGTGCTTAAGCCAACACAACTCTACCTGTTTTGATCTTCTTAGGAGGACTCCTGAGCACGCTGCATTTATCAGAGGAGGCTGACACGATGATGGTGTATTGCATGCCGCAGCGCACACCGTGCAGTTCACAGGAATTGGACGAGCTGTTACAGGAGATGAGGGTCTGGTCATGGCCCTCTGCAGTTACCAAATAGAGCGGGGTCTCCTCTGTATCTTCCCAGCTAACTAGAATCTTGTCGCTGTGACATCCGAAGGAGGCTTCAACCGTTTGTAGGGCACAAGGGCCTGTGGTAGAGAAAAAAAGATCATGTTAAAGCCCCCGTGCAGCAACCTCATCAACAATTCAAGTTGTTTTCATGAGTGACTTACAGGAAAAAGTACAAAATAGCATTAACCATATGAACCCTAGCATCCCTATTCGCTTACTGTATGTCACAAAAAAAGTGAATATGGACGTTGCAACACGTTGCGAGCTTGTGGATCGGCTAATTGTCCGCGAAGATATTTGGTGTAGGGAGAAAAAAGGAGGGGACCAAGTATAGAGCCCTGGGGGACCTCGGTCCACCAAGTATAAAGGGTTAATGACTGATTACTGTGTATCCCTGTGTCGATCCCTTAGCTTAATTTAGATAGGGAAAGCTCTAGCTTTCAGAGACAGCGGCGAGCTACAGGGGATTTATTCAGTACATTACAACATTCATAGCGGCTGTGGATATTTATCTCTGCCGGGCCGAAAAGGCGGTGGAGATTATGTTTCTGCGCCACATAACATGCTTCCACCACCAAATGCTGTCGTGCAATCTCTTATTTCTACTCTGCAGCTTCCTTGTGTCCCGACAGTTGCACCCCAATGATTGACATTGCAAGGAGCGCACTTTTCTAGTCTGAAACCCACTACAGCCTATTCTGGATTAAACTTTTGTTAAGAAAGCACAACAAAGAAGTACAGTTAGTTGGGTTAAAATATTTTATCCAGCCCAATGTTATACTTCACCATATGAAGTAAAACAAGTCACAGTGAAAATAGCTGATCTAAAAGCGCTACACCTATCATTTTTCACCTATAACGACATGACCAAAATAGGGACACCAAGTTGAAAGTGGATAAGGCTTTTGTGGCACCAACTTCGGAATGAGATAGTATGATAGATATACCAAATCAAGTGTTACGTTTTATTTTATCACACATGAAAACTAGAGTTCCAGTTGTAGCACCTGTCTCAAGTTAAAAGGTGGTGCTGTGCGGTTGCTGTGGCAGTGTGAGTTGTCGTACCTGTCTCAAGTTCAAAGGTCTCGCTGTGGTTGCTGTGGCAGTGTGCGTTGGCAGCGGTGATGTAGAACGTGTAGAGGGTTCCGCACTCCAATTCAGGAACGTTGCAAGAGAGCCCAGAGGATGTGCAGGTCGCGTTGTGACCTCCGACCCCCGCGGCCAACACGGTGTAAGACTCGGCCCCCTTGGAGCCGTCCCACGACAGCCAGGCTGAGTTGGTAACGCAGTCGAGACTGCCCACCGGGCTTGTTGGCACACATGGAGCTGGTGAGGCAGGCAGAGAGGTTCAAGTGTTAAGGTTGTGTTGCATTTTTTAACATTCATGTTCTGTTCGTGAAAATTCGTGAAAATCTTTAAATATATGTATTTTTTAAAGCGAACATTTTTAACTCAAATCTTTGCTTCAGGGGATTCTACAAATGTCTTTTTTTTAAACTTATGCTGCTATATATCAGTGGTTCTCAAACTTTTTTCATGTTTTAGTTTAGTTTAGTTTAGTTTATTAGGATCCCCATTAGCTTTTGCCATGACAAAAGCTAGTCTTCCTGGGGTCCGACACAGTCAAACATTTTAACAGAGACATTCCTTACATCAACTTTACAATCACTATAATCTAAATAAAAATAGAAAATAAAAAAAATAAAAGTACAATCAAGTAGTACATTTAAAATAAAGCAAAATCACTTATTACACATTAAACTTTGTGCGTCTGGGGATTAGTACAGGCATGTTTTCATCAGATGTTCTTTTAACTTTTTCTTAAAGGTGAATTTTGTGTTGTCAAGGACCCCCAAAATGATATGTATTTGGCCACGGACCCCCATCTCAAAATATTTTGTTCCAGGGACCCCCAGAAAATATTTTTTTTAAAATAGCAGATTTGCAAGCAGTGCCGCGCTATGAGCTTGTATATCTGCTATTTTTGAATAGCCAAAGAAATCTTAAAAAAGACCCGGTATGCGTTCCCAGATTGAATGGGTTAAATGTGTTATTGTGTTCATAGCATACCTGAGGAAGTCTGTACTATGACGCTGGGTTCACTCTCACACCCGTCTCTGACGGCGGTAACTGTGATGTTGTAGCTGTATCCACACGGTACGCCCACTATGGTGCAGCCTGTGGCGCTGGAGTCACAGGAGAAGTGTGGCCCGGAGCTGCCCACCGCAGACACATGGAAGGACTCGGCGTCGGGGTTGGCCGACCAGGAGACGGCAAAGGCGCCGACCGCGCACTGTTCATCGACAACCACGTTCTGGGGCGGGCAAGGGGCTGGATGGAGAGAGAGAGAGAGAGAGAGAGAGAGGGAGGCGGTCAACTACAGTATATGATAGAGAGTGACAGAAGGTAGAGGGATGGGGGTGGTGTAGTGTGGATTGTGTGATACTTAAAGGCGTACAGTATGTAGATGAATAATAGGAAGACAATAACATATCTAAATAGCTTTTAAAAAGGTGAAGAATAAAAGTATCACCGCTCACTTTTACTCCAGTACATTTTGAATTCCGGACTTTTACTTGTAACAGAGTATTTCTACATTGCGGTATTGATACTTTTACTTAAAGGGATAGTTCACCCCCAAAATTACTTTTTTTTTCCTATCGATTAGTCACCCCATGGAGACTTGAATTCATGGATATTTTTCTGTTTTTGTCACATTCCTAAGCCAATAATTTGATGACCGGCAGCGGTTCCTGGTAGGAGACACAAAGAGACTCCTTTGTATCTCCTACCGTAACCGCTGCCTACCGGTCCGCTGGTCATCAAATTATTGGCTTAGGAAGGCGACAAAAACTAAAAAATATCCATGAATTCAAGTCTCCATGGTGTGACTAATGGATAGAAACATTTTTTTGGGGGGTTACCTATCCCTTTAAGTAAAACTATGTGAGTACTTTTTCCACCACTTACCTGTGTGTACATAGGCCCGGTCGCTCTCCACGCTGTGGCAGGCCTCGTCCAGGCCAAACACGCTCACGTTGTAGATCTGCCCACAGAGCATGCTGCTCAGGTCACAGTGAGTCATGGTGTTGTTGCACTCGGCCCGGTGGCTCCCGTCCGCCGTGACACCGTGGGCACTGTAGGACACGGCACCGCTGGCCCGCTCCCATGTCACCGCTACGCCGTTGGACTCGCACCGTAGGTTAGCCTGTACGTTGGTAGGGCTGCAAGGCACTGCAAGAAGACGAGGGAGAGAGAGAGGTCGACAAGTTAGAAAGAGAGAGATGAAGGAGGGGAGGGAGGTAGAGGTAAAGCAGTTGATTGAAGTGTTGATTTCGTCGACTAAAACTATGACGAAAAACGTTCGCCGACCACCTTTTTTCACTGACGAAAACTAAATAAAAACTAAATAAAAACTAAGCTACGATGACTAAAACTAAGACTAAATATTTTGACAATTTCGTCAACAAATAAAACTAGACTAAAATGTTAGTGAGGGACTAGTGGAGAAGAGATCCAGTAAATCTAAAAGACAAGTCATTTTATGTCTGTATGTTTGACTCGGGTGTTCTGCTCTGAAAATAGCAGATCTACAAGCTGTGTAGATCGGCTATTTTCAGCACGCAACCAAGTGTAAAATCAGCCATTACGACGCCATCAAGGCACCGCTAAAATACATTTTAGTCGACTAAATCAACTGTAGATTTAGTCGACTAAAATCTTGATATTTAGTCAACTACAAAAACTAAAACATTTCAGATGACTAAAATATGACTAAAACTAAATTGAATTTTATTTAAAAGACTATGACTAAAACTAAATAAAAAATTGGTGTCAAAATCAACACTGATTCTCAATCTTTTCAATTTCAAATACCCCCAGTTTGATGTGAATTATAGGCCATGGACCCCCATTTGATTTGTTTTGTATTATTTATCTCTGGGACACCAATCTACACTGAAAATGTAACCAAATGGACCTGTGTAACTTGCGGCATACACACACTGGTGTATGAGCACTACAAATAAATCTCTTCAATCTTGAATTTGACATTAAAAAAGTATAATAAATCAGTGATCATTTACCAGACTGCAGAGCGAGGTGGGCGTGGCTGTTGTCACACTGTCCATCCTGGGCCGTCACCGTCAGGTTGTAGAGCTGACCACAGTGTAAGGTGGGCTGCAGCTGGCAGCTGCTGGCGGCACTGCCACACTGGGCCATGTGGCCGTCGGGGCCAACGGCGTGCACCAGGTAGGAGGCCACGCCTTCGCCTTGTTCCCATGACACCAGACCTGTGTCGTTGCTGCATTCCATCTCTGCTCCGACCCCCTGGGGCACACAGGGTGCTGCGGGCAAAACAGAAGGAAAGAAGTCAAATCTAAATCTGAGAAATATTATGATATTTCAGCCAGATTAAAGGGATAGTTCACCCCCAAAATGACTTTTTTTTCTATCGATTAGTCACCCCACTTGAATTCATGGATATTATTTTATTCTTTTTTCGCATTCCTCAATAATTTGAGTTTTGAGCCTTTCTACTTTTGGTATTTAAGTACATTTTGATACCAATACTTTTGTACTTTTACTCAAGTACATTTTGAATTCCAGACTTTTACTCGTAACAGAGTATTGCCACATTGCAGTATCGATACTTTTACTTAAGTAAAAAGATTTAGCACTTTTTCCACCACTGCCTTATAATACAGAGCCTGTGATAAATTTATAAGTGAATGTTTTAACCTCAAATGGTTTGCACGTACCTGTGCTGAGCGCCACAGCGCCGCTCTCTGCACTGCTGCACACGTCATCTGAAGCGCTGACAGTGATGGAGTACGAGTGGCCACACAGCAGCTCGGTGAACATGCACGAAGTCACGCTCTCGGTGCTGTTGCACGTGGCGGCGTAGCCGCCACTGCCGTGGGCGATGGCGGTGTAGGACGATGCCCCTTGGCTGGGCTCCCAAGACACGGACACGTCGCCGGTGTCACAGTCCAGGCTGACGTCCACGTTATTCGGAACACAGGGCACTGGAACACACAGAGAAAAGATTTGTTTGAACAATTCCTACACCTAGTACTGTATATGCATTTAGAAATGGCGGTTCACCACAGCAAAAACTGAAAATAGAAGGGGGGAAAAGTGTGTGTGTGTGTGTGTGTGTGTGTGTACACATACACACTGTATGTATCTTGGGTTAGTTATCTTTATATGATAGGATTGAAGAAGTGACAAAACAACAGTATTGCACTGATGCAAACGCTATCTAATCTTGCTTTCCAGATGGCCACTAACAAACCTACGCCTACTGTTTTAGAAACCAATAACGTCCACCCAAAATGAAGGACCACCCTAAAGACTTTGGATCGGTCTTGCAATGCAGGGTTGTTGTTGTTGTTTTGTTTTACTTTCTACTTGTTTCCACTCAGTTTTAGCGAGGAAAGTTGTCCTGTTTCTAGTTGAGAGTGTTTAGAGATTGACTTGTGAGTCTAATGCTATCCTTTTCAATGCTTATACCCCTTTGGTTCCTTCAATCACTGTCTCTTCTTCCTTTCGTTTGCCTTGTTATGGTTTTGTTTCTATTTTACGTTGACAGGCCTCACCTGAATGCATCTGTGTGATGGCGCTCTCGGTAACGTTGCACTCGTCGCTAACGGCAATCACACTGACGTTGTAGGTGAAGCCACACATGAGGTCTGGCATGACACAGGAGTTCGAGTCTGAGTAACAGCCAGTGACGTGTTCCTCCATGCCGATAGCGTAGACCATGTACGAGTCCGCTCCACTGCTGGCTTGCCATTCCACAACGGCCGTGTTAGTGGAACAATCCACTGTAGACACAACAGCTTCAGGTTGACAGGGCACTGGGAGAGAGAAGTAGAGAGAGGGGGAGAGGATGGACAGGAAAAGCAACAGAGGTTAACATTTTTTTAAATATTATTTCATTTCATTTCAAGTAAATATAATATTTAATACTAAGTTCATATTAAAGGGATAGTTCACCCAAAAACATGCTTTTTTTCTATGGATTAGTCACCCCATGGAGACTTGAATCTTTTCTTTTTGTTGCATTCCTAAGCCAATAATATGATGACCAGCGGACCGGTAGGCAGCGGTTCCGGTAGGAGACACAAAGGAGACTCTTTGTGTCTCCTACCGGAACCGCTGCCGGTAATCAAAGTATTGGATTAGGTTAGGAATGCAACAAAAACAAAAAAATATCCATGAATTCAAGTCTCCATGGGGTGAGTCTAATCGATAGAAAAAAAGTTATTTTGGGGGTGAACTAGCCCTATACTATTGTATTGCTTCGCAACATCATTGTCTGACTTTACTTGGAGTTTGAGCATGTAGAAGGGCCAGCATGCAGCCATCATTTCAACGTGCAGAACTCGATATCAAATTCTCTCTACGAAGGTCTCTATGAGTCCTTACCGGACGGTTGCTGCACACTGCTGCTCTGGAGGCTGTCACACTGTCCGTCAGAGGCCACCATCGTCACGGTATAGGTCTGTCCACACATCAGGTCGATCTCACAGTTGGTGTGATTCGTGGTGCAGGAGGAGCTAGCACCACCAGCGTCCTGGGCGGTGGCTGTGTAGGACAGGGCACCGTTGGCGTAGCCCCACTCCAGCAGAATAGAGTCCGTGTAGCAGTCCAGGAGCACTACCCCGATCACTGGCACGCAGGGAACTGAGGGAGAGAAGAGACGAGGTTGATAGGGCTCGAGTAATGCTCAGCAAAGACAGTGAAGCATAAACTGGACACTTGAATACAAATTACATTATAGTCTTCTTGTTTCTCTTCTAGTTCAAAATGAGCACGTATCTTTTGGCAGGAGTTCTCAACCTTTTCAGGCCGTGACCCCCCCCCCCCCAAAATAATCATATTTGAACTGGGGACCCCCCACCCTGATAAGCACTTGGAATGTAGGAGTTAAGGCATTACATTTTCGGTTCTGCAGATACGTATTGTGAAAATAGCAGATCTACAAGCTCGTAGATCTGCTATTTAAAAAAAATGCCTCTTATATTATTTGACAATTTGGCAAATGTTTGACCTGTTTTTATACAACCGTTTGTTGATTACTTTTGATGCAGTAATGCTCTTTTTCTTTTCTTTCTTTTTGAGGTATTAAAAAGGTCTTAAAAGTCCTTAAAGCAGGGGTCTTCAACAGGGGGTCCGGGACCCCTAGGGGGTCCTCAGAGTTACTACAGGGGGTCCGCCAAATCTTTGTGTGATAGGATTTTTTTTTTTACATTAACCACTTGAACCCTAGCATCCCCTTTTCTGAGGAGAACTTTTAGCCAAAAATAGCAGAGCTTGTAGATCGGCTATTTTTGGCAAAGAGGCTATAGGTGTAGAGGGAAAAAAGAGCAGACTAAGTAAAAAAAAAACATATCTCATCTGAAACACAATTTTATACAATATAGAGTAGGGGGTCCCTGCTTTATCTCTCTCTCAGCTAGGGGGTCCTTGGCCTGAAAAGGTTGAAGACCCCTGCCTTAAAGTGTCACTTCACTGTCGTGAGAATCATGTGGGGACCCGACCCACAGGTTGAGAACCAAATTAAGCATTTTGACCACTGTAGTTGTTTTTGTTGTTTTTTTTTCCTACCTGTTTTGAACTCTATAGGTGCGCTTGGCAGGCTTGAGCATACGTCATCCCGCGCCATCACCTGCACCATATACATGACTCCACAGGTCAGGTCGGTCAGATTACAGCCTTTTCTCATGCTCTCACAAGAAGAATTGACTCCTAGAGAGCTCTTAGCCATCACTTTGTAGGACAGCGCCCCCTGGGCGGCATCCCAGGAAACGGCAGCCGTGTTATCAGAGCAGTCCACTGTCACTTCCACATCAGTGGGAACACAAGGCACTGCAAAGAGAAAAGACATTGTAGTACTCAGTGGTGTAAAGTATCTAAGTACATTTACTCAAGTACCGTACTTGAGTACAATTTTGAGGTATTTTTACTTTACTGGAGTATTTCCAATTTCCAATACTTTTACTTATCTACTCCACTACATCTCAGAGGCAAATATTGTACTTTTACTCCACTCCAATTATTTGAAAACTTTAGTTACTAGTTACTTTGCAGATATAAATTATTATATTATAAAACGTACATTAACCACTTCAGCCCTATTTTATACATAGGCTATTTGAAAATAGCCGATCTACAAGCTCACAACGCGTCGCGATGTGACGCGTTGTGAGCTTGTAGATCTGCTATTTTCAATCATTTTCGCACTTTTACTTTTGGTACTTTAAGTATATTTTGATGCCAATACTTTTGTACTTTTACTCAAGTGACATTTTGAACACAGGCCTTTTACTTGTAACAGAATATATTTTTTAATTGTGGTATTGCTTACTTTTACTTAAGAAATATCTGAGTACTTCTTCCACCACTGGATTTCATGGCTCACCTGACGTAAGGAAGCCGACCACGCTCGGGTCCGAATTACACTGTTGGTTGGTGGCGGTGACGACGACCGTGTAGTTTTGTCCGCAGCGCAGGTCGGCTATGCCACACTGCTCAGTGGCCGACATGCAGGTCTCCGATTCGTCGTCCTCGTCCGTTACCGTCGCCGTGTAGAACTCCGCCCCCGCCGAGGCGGTCCACGTTACCAAGGCGATGCTGGAGAGGCAGTCCATGGAGCTAGAGACACTGGTAGGAGGACAAGGCTCTGAGGGGGAGTAAGAAAGGAAACGATATTTAATTATAAAAGCTATTTGATGACAGAAAATGTGTAAATCGAAGTGTTATTTTTAGATTTCTTTGGCTATTAGTAAATAGCAGATATACAAGCTCATAGCGCGGCACTCTCCGTGCCGCGCTATGAGCTTGTAGATCTGCTATTTTTGAAAAGAAATTGTGAAAATGTGTGCAAATCTTTGAATATATTCTTTTTAAAGAAAACTTTTGTAACGCAAATCTTTGCTTCTGGGGTTCCCTGGCACAAAATATTTTACAAATGTTCGCTTTAAAAATATATATATTTAAAGATTTGCACACATTTTCCAATTTTTTAAAAATGCTATTTTTGGATAGCCAAAGAAATCTAAAATGACAGAGATATACGTTCTCGGATTGAATGGGTTAAGTATTGATGAGGAGACTCAAGACTGTACTAAAAACACCACCAAACCTAACACAAGTTCATGCCCATTTCAAGGAAATAAAGATGACCATGGCCAATAATAATCAGTGTTTCAGGGTACAAGAGGTGTGTACCTGTGATAAGGCGTTCAGGCGGGCTATCGGCGCTCTGGCACGTAGAGTCATGTGCCGTGACAGACAGGAAGTACTCTTCGCCACACAGGAACTCAGAAATCGAGGCTGAGGTGTTGCTGGTGCTAAGTGTCACCACATGGCCACTGTTGGTCTGTGCGGTCACCACGTAGCTCTCTGCAGCTTCACTGGCATCCCAGCTGAGTGTGCCCACCTTCAGATTACAATAGAATACTATAGTTTAACATAACATAATATGTAATACAGCATAGCATAACATAGTGTGGTGCAGAAGAGAACAGAACAGCCGAAAATAGTTTTAGAATCACCTAGAAGAGTATTAAACTGCAGAAAATATTCTAGAAATGTTAATTAGTATAATCACTAACCTTGGTAGTGCATTCCAGGGATACGTCCAAGTTGTCAGGCACACAGGGTGCTGAAAATCCAAAGAAGAAACGGACACATTGGTTAATTAATTAGAATATTGGTGGCTCTGCAGGTGGTACCAGCTGAGGAAAGCTTGATAGTCATCTCACAGCACAATGTCAGTTTGTTTATTTATGACTAATTTCTGGAGATTTCAGAGAGAATTCTCAACTATGTGGTTTTCAAGGAGTATCCAAAATTGCACATTTGCCAGGAGACATACAGTAGGCAAGTGTAGACATAGGCAACTGAGACATAGGCAACTGTAGACTAAATCTACAGTTGATTTAGTCAACTAAAATGTATTTTGGCAGTGCCTTGATGGTGTCGTAATGGCTGATTTTACACTTGGTTGCATGCTGAAAATAGTCGATCTACAAGCTCACAACGGTTGTGAGCTTGTAGATCTGCTATTTTCAGAGCGCAACAATCGAGCACAACCAAACACAAAATGTTCTACTGGATCTCTTCTCCACTAGTCCCTCACTAACATTTTAGTCTAGTTTTTATTTGTTGACAGAATTGTCAATATATATATGTCATAAGTTGTCGAAATCAACACTGGGTTAAAGTTGGTTAAAATGCATACCCATGTGTATCTCGGTGCTGTTGCTGGGCCCGCTGTTGCACAGATTGTCGTTGGCGATGACGTGGATGATGTAGTGGTCGCCACAGTGCAGGTCGGTCCACGTGCAGAAGTCCTCAGTGCTGGTGCACATGTGGGTGTGGCCGTCTTGTCCGACGGCGACGGCCGTGTAGGACTCGGCCCCATCGCTGTGGCCCCAACTGACTGAGCCCACGTTGTTCTCACATTGCACATAGCTCTCTACGTGATGAGGAGCACAGGGCGCTGAGGAGGTACACACACACACACACACACACACACACACATATATATAAATAATCATAATAATATTACATCTAGTATTGTTGCATGAATACTGTTGCTTTCAGGCAGAAACCGCATCTCCGCATTTCAACTTTTTGCGTTTTTTTTCATAAATGAATGACTTAATTTGTTGTGCAAGAATGCGTCGTGCAAGAGCAGCGACAATAGCCGATCCACAAGCTCACAACACCTTGCATCGCAACACGATGTGAGCTTGTAGATCGGCTGTTTTCGCCATTTTGTGAAATTCAGTTAAGTCTATCTGTGTGTCTTTAGAAATATTGACCGATGAATTGTATTAGCTTTGTGAGTAAATAATAACTATACAGGAACTACATAGGAACACGGGTCCTTTTTTCTATTTCGTCTCTGTCAGGTGGAAACCTCATACGTCCAAAACTGTTGCTTTTCGAAAACGCGTCGCTTCGCACCGCGCTTGTAGATCTGCTACTTTTGATGCTTTTGTGTGACGCTGTAGTATATACAGTATATATTCTGCTCAAAGAAACGTAGGGTACACTTTGATCCCTTAATTGTTTTGAGTTTTCATGAACTGTGTACATCCTGCTAACAAAAACTGCTCAAAAGAATGAAGGGATCAAAGTGTTCCCTTAATTATTTTGAGCAGTATATATGATCAAGTAGGGCATTCATTTACGAAAAGAAAATACAAAAAGCAACGAACAACGATATTATGCTCATTTGGATGCCAAAAAAATTATAAAACACGATCAGAAACGTACATGTCCTGTATAGTGCCGGCTCGCTGACAGGGCTGTAACAGAGGTCGCCCTGGACCTGGACGGTGAGCGTGTACGTCTGTCCGCACGGCAGCATGGCCTCCAGGCTGGACTCGTTGGTCTGGAACTGCGTCACGTATCCCAGGTCCCCCTCGGCTCTGATCAGATACACCCATGATTCCACCCAGCCATACGACCACGTCAGCTCCATGGTGTCGCGGCCACACGACCCGTTAACGGTGAGGTTTTGTGGCTGGCACGGTCCTGAAGGGAGGAAGAGTTGGGGACACGTGTCACACACACACTGTCCCTGCATGGGGAAAGGGACCTACACAGACCCATAAGGTTCCAATTGGTTTCTAACTACCGTATATTTCCAAATAGTAGCCCGGGCGTTTAATACGCGAAATCAATTCGGATGTTTAAAAGGAACCAGGCGGCTATTTGCAGCAGGCTTTCATTTATTTTTGCACTAGCCTGCACCTGACCATTATTTGGTTACAGTTCCAATTAAGGCTGAGGAAACTGTAAATAATAGCCCGGGCGGACCCAAATTAGGTAAATAATAGCCCCCCCCTGCAAATAATAGCTCCGGCTTTTATTTGGGGGGGGGGGGGGGCTATTGTTTGGACGGGGCGTTCAATACTCAAAATGGTGTCAGACCCCAGGCGTTTAAAAGGAACCAGGCGGCTGTTTGAGGTAGGGGCTACTGTTTGGAAATATACGTTATCAATCATTTAGCGGGGATACATGCAGTATCTATAAATCAGTCAATGAATGAATCAATGAATCAATCAATCAATCAATCAATCAATCAATCAAAAGGAAATACTTGGGGGATGTGTGGTTCCCACTCACGTGTGACATAAGAGCAAAATGGCCACCAGTGTATCCTACCTGTCAGTAGCTCCACGGTGCTGCTGGCCTCGCTCTGGCACATGCCGCTGTGTGCGGTGACAGAGAACTGGTAGGTGCCGCCGCAGTACAGCCCGGGGAAATGGCACGTGGAACCGGTAGAGTTGCAGGTCAACGAGTAGCCGCTCCACGTGCACGTGGCTGTGGCCACGTACAGCTCCACTCCTTCCCTGGGTTCCCAGTGCACCAGAGCCGTGTTGTTCGCACACTCCAGGTCCACTCCCACGCGCATAGGGGTACAGGGGCCTGGGAAGTCACATTCAATTTGAGTTTTAGTACACAGGAAAGTAAACCTCCACCTACTGCGAATTGTTTTAGCTAAAATAAAAGAGCAGAAAGTAGCTTCTGTTTTGTGTGTGTTTGTGTGTGTATGTGACTGTATATTATTATTATTATCACTATAATTATTTTTATTTCTTCCCTCCCTCTCCCTCTCCTTTCCAATTGGCCCTCCCACGCCTCCCACTTTGAAAAACTGTTTTTGTTTTGTTATTTTACAGTCCTAGTCCAATCAATTGGGGGGAGGTGATTGTTGCTTTTTTGTTGTTGCTTTTTCCTCTTCTGTTTGTACCCTTTTAGTAATATCTATATGTGCTCTTTTTGTAATGTTGCTTGTTTTCTGTATGGGGACTACGGATGGAAATTAGCATTCTTGCTAAATCCGGCGTATTCACATTTACATAATTTGTTGCATCTGCTATCATCAGTATCTCTACTCACGAGTGCTGAAAGTGACGGAGGCGTCTGTCTCCGTCTGGCAGTGGTCGTTGATGGCTCTGAGGCTGACGTTGTATGTCTGACCACACTGCAGGCCCATCACGTTGCAGCCGAACTCCTCTGTCTCGCAGGAAGCCATGTCACCCTCGCTTCCTGTGGCGGTCACCTGGTAGCTCAGGGCTCCGGCGCTGCGGCTCCAGGAGAACTGGGCCGAGTCGTTGTGACAGTCCACTTCCACCGATAGGTCTTGAGCCACACAGGGAGCTAGAGAGAGCGAGAGAGAGGAGGAGAGAGAGGGTTGCAGGAGGTCATTCAATGACAACTTAATGGTGGATAAACTGAAACAGCCTGCCGTTTTTGTTGCAAACTTCTGTCTGACCTCGGCTGCCGTATAGGCTGTCAGGTACAGAGTAAAAGTGTTGATTTATCCATTTGTAACTTTACAATTTACAAATGTGTATGTGTGCTGGAGAGAGAGCTAGCTTGTTTTGAAACCCCCAGCGGCTTGTTCTGTATAAAATTGTTTATGCGGAGTATGAGTCAGTGTTGATTTCGTGGACTAGAACAATGACACATTTTTGTTGTCGACTACCTTTTTCACTGACGAAAACTAAATAAAAAATGAAATAAAAACTAAGCTACGATGACTAAAACTAAGAACAAAGGGTTTCTACCGTTGCGCCTCAGCCTTAAACGGCCAGTCCGGTGCGTCACAGGAGTAGGGATAATATAAGCAGAAGAGAGGAACGATGGAGCAACACGGACAATTTAGGCCTTTTTATTTGGTGCGGTGCAAGTAAACAAAAATAGACTGACGTTTCGGTCTTGCGACCTTCCTCAGAGTCATGAATGAGGAAGGTCGCAAGACCGAAACGTCAGTCTATTTTTGTTTACTTGCACCGCACCAAATAAAAAGGCCTAAATTGTCCGTGTTGCTCCATCGTTCCTCTCTTCTGACTAAAACTAAGACTTATATATTGACAATTCTGTCAACAAATAAAAACTAGACTAAAATGTTAGTGAGGGACGAGTGGAGAAGAGATCCAGTAGAACTAAAAGACGAGTCATTTTATGTTTGGTTGCACTCGGGTGTTGCTCTGAAAATAGCAGATCTACAAGCTTACAAGCTTGTAGATCGGCTATTTTCAGCGTGCAACCAAGTATAAAATCTGTCATTACGACGCCATCAAGGCCCGCCGACATACTTTCAGTCGACTAAATCAACTGTAGATTTAGTCGCCTAATAATCTTATGATATTTAGTCGACTAAAACTAGACAAAAACTAAAAACATTTCAGATGACTAAAATATGACTAAAACTAAAAGACTGACTTAAAACTAAATCGACATTTGTTATCAAAATCAACACTGGTATTATGAGTCCATACCTGAGTCCAGTAGGACGGTTACGGAGTCACTGCTGTTGAGCATCTCTCCCAAAGCGATGACCTTGGTGTAGTAGGTGGTTCCACAGTGGAGGCCCTCCACGCTGCAGAACGTGTGCATGCCGGCGTGGCAGTGCATAGAGTGCCCGTCTCCCGAGACCATGTAGGCCATGTAGCCTACGGCGTGAGTAGACGGCTCCCAGGACACGGTGCCCACGGCACTGCCGCACTCCTCCAAAGACACCTGAACGTTGAAGGGCGGACAGGGCTCTGCAAAGCCAAATAATATGTTATTGTATATAATATGCATGCTCCAAATAAACAACTTGTTATTAACCCATTTAGACCTGGAAAGCCCATGTACATTGTTATAAGTTTCAATCCTGGGAAAGCATATGTGTAATTTATTTATTTTTGCTATAGATATAGATACATTTCTCAGAAAACTTAGGATTTAGAGGCCGTTTTTTAGAATCGGCCTCGGGTCTAAATGGGTTAACCCATTCAATCCGGAAACGCATCTGTGTCATTTTAGATTTGAGCTATAACTATTATTTTATACTTTGGCTATTCAAAAATAGCAGATATACAAGCTCATAGCGCGGCACTGAGTGCCAAAGAAATCTAAAATGGTAATTTTGGGGGTGAAAAAAAAAGTGTATGGGGGGTGAACTATCCCTTTAAGCTGTGTTTACTCACCTGTCTTAATCATGACTTGCTCGGTAGACATGGCCACGTCGCGGCACACCGCGTTCTGTGCCGTGACGGTGACGTTGTAGATCTCTCCGCAGGCCATGTTGTACAAGGGACAGTAAGTGTCGTTGGTGGCACACGTGGTCATGATGCCCTGCTCTGTCACCGCTTCCACCGTGTAGCCGTGGGCGCCCGTGGTCTTGTCCCAGTTCACCTGGCCGATGCTCAGGCTGTACCGGGTGGTGATGTGATGAGGAATGCATGGCTCTGAGAGAGAGAGAGAGAGAGGAGCATTTTAGAATGCATAGTCGTAGAAACGTATCCACTATACAGAAAGGGTATTTATATGAACGAGAGGAGAAGATTAAAGCATTGTCAGAATCAAGTGATGTCTTCTGTTATGGCAATGTTTGACCGAAATAGGGATGCCTCCAATACGGTTAAATCCCTAGGCCTAGATTTTATTTGAGGATAAACCCCAGACCATTCTACATCTGTTACATGTCATCTAAAAATCTAGAACTGTGACATTTGACATTTTGAAAACAGGAAATGAAGTAATTGATCTAAGTAAAGTAGGTAATTTGTTCCAGTCAGAAGGTGCTTTAAACTTAAATGAATGTCTCCCAATTTGTGTTTTGAGGTACCGACAGGTACCTCAAAAAAAGGTTGGTGAGTGTGTCTTAATGGATATCTTGAACTGTGCAGACGTAGAATCTCTTTCAGAGGAGGATAATTAGAAGGATAATTAAAGTAAATACATTTAAGAACAAAAAGCAACCCATGATTATTTTGAAGCTTCAGCACTAATAGACTGGCATGGCTGCCGTCACTTTCTGTGCAACATTTAAACAGTGATCTGAATGTGTGAATGTCTTTTCTCACCGGTGACCAGCTGTCCCGTCATGTGAGCCACGCTGCTGCAGGACTCTCCGTGGGACCGAACGGAGACGGAGTAGCTCTGTCCACAGAGCAGTCCGCCCAGCTCACAGTTGGTGTGGTTGGTCTCGCAGGTGACGGCGTGACCCGACACGGTGGTGGCCGTGGCGGCGTAGGACACGGCTCCCTCCGTCATGTACCAGGACACCAGGGCCGACCGCGTCTCGCAGTCCATTAGAGCCTCGATATTTCTCGATTCACAGGGAGCTATTTGTGCAAAGACGGGAGGGACACACACACAGTAATAAGCATGTGCTGTAGTTTGACGCATTTATGAACCCATTAGCAGGGAAAGCATGTGTCATTTTAGATTTGAACTAAAAAAAGCTTTATTTTATACTTTGGCTATTCAAAAATAGCAGATCTACAAGCTCATAGCGCGGCACCGAGTGCCCTCTCCTATACCTGAGTACGCCACGGGCGCGTCGGTGGGCGGGCTGTCGCAGATTCCGTCGGACGAGATCACGGACACGTGGTAGATCTGTCCACAGCTGAGACTGCTCACGTCGCAGAAGCCCTCCGTCATCGCTTGGCAGGTCGTGGACATGCCGTTGCTGTCCTCCACCGTGGCCACATAGGCGTCGGCCCCGGCACCATCGACCCATGACACCATCAGGATGTTAGCCTCACAGTCGACGTCAGTAGAGACGTTAGTAGGAGCGCATGGCACTGGGCAGAAGAGAGAGAATGCATAGAGTCAATGAAATGGTAGATGTTTTGTGTAAAATACGTTTTGTGTATTAGTCAAGTTTATTACATTATATAACTCTTCAAACCAATTAATCAGCTCTTAATTGATGTGAAATTAAAGTTGAAATAAAAAAAATAAAAACATCTGAGGTTAACAAATACTTGCAGCTGTGTGTGTTCAGCAGTGTTGATTTCGTCGACTAAAACTATGACGAAAAATGTTCGTCATAGTCGACTTTAATCTTACGATATTTAGTCGACTAAAACTAGACATAAACTAAAAACATTTCAGATGACTAAAATATGACTAAAACTAAATGGAATTTTATTCAACAGACTATGACTAAAACGTATCAAAATTTGGTGTCAAAATCAACACTGGTGTTCAGTTCTGGCTCTGAAGCCGCTGTAGGGGGAAACAGTGAGTCGTGCATATATAGTATACCTGTCTTGATAGACACGTTGTCACTCTTTGCGCTGGTGCAGTCACTGTGCGCTGCCACCACCGTGGCCGTGTATATCTGCCCACACTGCAGGCCTGTCAGGTCGCACGTGGTTTCGTGGTTTCCACACTGGTCGACGTGTCCGTTTCCGGCCACGGCCTCGACCCTGTACTGCTGGCCTCCTTGGGTGACATCCCACGACAGGGTGGCTGCGTTATTGCCACAGGTGAGATTGGCCTGCAGGTTCTGGGGAATACACGGTTCTGGAGAGGAAAACATTCTGTTCAGTTAGATTTAACATTGATTAAAGGGATAGTTCACCCCTAAAAAAGATCTTTCTTAATAATTTGATGACCAGCGGACCGGTAGGCAGCGGTTCCGGTTGATGATCCGCAGCGGTTCCGGTAGGAAACACAAAGAGTGTCCTTTGTGTCGTAGGAATGCGACAAAAAACAAAAGATATCTATGAATTCAAGTCTCCCTGGGGTGACTAATCGATAGAAAAAAAAGTCATTCTGGGGGTGAACTATACCTTTAAGTTATTGGGCATAATACGAAAGGTTTTTCTATCTAATTAGTAAATAGCATTTGTGTGCGTTGGGTTATGTTTGGACCAAAATATCCCCACAAGTATACTAGAATATGAGAAATACTTGTTGTGAGGACCATTTTCCTGGTCCCCACCCACAAGAAAAAATGGTTGGTTTATGGCTTGTAGATCTGCATTTTTTTCAGCTTTAGGCTTATGGTTAAAAGAAATGGGCAAAAATAAATAAATGTAAATGGTATTCATATAATCACTGTGTTAAAATGTGTGTGTGTGTGTGTGTGTGTGTACGTGTGCGTGTGCGTGTACGCGTATATTCCCATACCTGTTCTGACCATCAGGCCCTCGCTCTGAGAGCTGTTGCAGGTGCGTCCCTCCGCGGTGACCAGCAGCACGTACATCTCTCCGCACGGCAGGTCGGCGATGTCACAGCTGGTGTCGGCCGTGCTGCAGCAGACGGTCTCCCCGTCCGTTCTCTCCAGCGTGGCCGTGTACATCACCGCTCCGTCGCTGGGCGTCCACTTCACGCTCACCGTGCGGTTCTCGCAGCCTGCGTAAGCCTGCACGTCCTGGGGAGGACAGGGAGCTGGGGAAGGAAGGGTGCAACAGTGTCACAGACCCATTTTAGACAGCCATTTGTCAATATGAGTCTAATTTCGTATTTCTGAAGGTACTGTACAGTTAGTGGTGGTTTGGGGGTCCACCTCCCTGAAATGTTAAACCTGCTAAGGTGACTAGTTAACCAATTAATACCTGGAACTGTGTCATTTTTAGATTTGAGCTAAAAAGCATTATTTTACACTTTGGGCTATTCAAAAATAGCAGATATACCAGCTCATAGCGCGGCACCGAGTGCCGCGCTATGAGCTTGTAGATCTGCTATTTTTGAAAAATCGTGAAAATGTGTGCAAATCTTTGAATATATATATCTTTAAAGCAAACATTTTTAACTCAAATCTTTGCTTCTGGGGGGTCCCTGGAACAAGATATTTTGATGGGGGTCCGCAGCCAAATACATATAATTTTGGGGGTCATTGACATGAAAAAGATTGAGCACCACTGAATACTGTTGAGATTTAGGAGACATGTAGAATCGGCTTCAAGTCTCAATGGGTTAAATGCAAGGTTAGGTTTAGGTTAGGTTTAGGTAACTTGTTGTGAGTCATTAACACTAGTGATGATGTACAGTACGTACTATTATACAAAGTATGAGTACTGTTCATTATTTTTTGCAGTCTTCTTTTTTAGATAGAAGTGGAGTGTAGAGACAGGAAATTGAGGGCAGAGAGAAGGAACACATGCTGGACATGACAGGAAGTGGATTTGTACTCAGATCCCTGTTGACACTTAGCAGACAGATTTTCGTTCTCTTCCGAATTTTCTAAACTTCAGAAACATGTTCTCTTTATTTATCGTGTTTTTCACTCACCTGTTTCAGTGGCGATAACGTTGCTAGGGGCGCTGGAGCACTGCTGGTCGCTGGCGACGAGGGCGAAGTCGAGTTCCTGACTGCACATCATGTTTGGCACTCTGCACACGGAGTCGGTGGCGTTCATACAGTCGTACCTCAGCTCCTCTCCAAGGCTGTTTGTCGCCACGACGGTGTAGAGCTCTGCACCGGCGGCCTCCTGCCACACCACCCAGGCAGACTCTGACAGGCAGTCTATCTCCACCTCTGTGAGGTTAGGCCTGCAGGGAGCTGACAGCAACCAAAGAGAAGGTTATTAGATACGGTTGTTCTTCTGTTATCACATCATTTCACGCAGTTAACTTAAACTTACAGTGTTCTATACAATAGTATGTATGACTAATGACTAGTATGATAAGTATGACTATGTTGTCTGTTTTTTGTTGTATGTGAATGTGAACTGTTGTTGAGTTGTTATAAATCACAGATTGATATACCAGAGCCATTAAAAGGCCCAGGTTTGCAATTACTACATGTAACAATGCTTTAATGCAGTGTTAATTTTGTTGACTAAGCCTAAAAGCCTAAAAGCCTAAAAGACTAAAAGACTAAAAGACTAAAAGACTAAGATTTTAATATTTAGTCGACTAAGACTAGACTAAAGCTCCTTACACACCGGAGGCGATTTAAAAAAATAAACTTATAAAGTCAATGCAAGCTTCCACGGAGCGAAAAAGCGAAGCGAAAAAGCGCATTTTAATTATTCGGAACGAGTCCGAATTTTGTGTATATTCGCATAATCGCCGGTGTGTAATGACCTTAAAAGACTGAACAATTTCAAATTACTAAAATAGGACTAAAACTAAATGATGTGTTATTCAAAGGACTAAGACTAAGACAGAATTTGCTGTCAAAATTAACAGTGCTTTAATGCTACTTCGCTACTTGTTTGGGAAATGTAGTCAAATGTTGTTTTTGTACTACAAAATACCTTGTCAAAAATTTCCTTTGTTGTGCACTGGTGTCACGAGCCGAACATATAGCTGATCTACAAGCTCACAACACGACCCATCGCGGTACACCGTGAACTTCTAGATCTACTACTTTCGGCACATGACACCGTTTAACTTTAAATCATTAGCAGACAGGCAGCACATGATGGTACTATACAGTGATAATAATAATTGTTCATCTCTCTACCTGTCTTAACCAGTTCACAGGGGCTGTCCACGCCCACACATCCATCCCTGGACGGGGTGACGGTGACGTTGTACTCTGTCCCGCACTCCAGCGTGCTGAGGTCACAGCCCGCGTCCGAGGAACTGCTGCAGTTGTACCGATGGCCGCTGGGGTCGGTGGCATAAACGGTGTACAGGACCCCCATGACGCTGTCGCTCCACGTGACCGAGACCACGCTGGTGTTACAGTTCACAGACGTGTCGAAGGAGTCGAGAGGACAAGGAGCTGAGAGGGGGAGGAGGAAATGGAAAAGAGGTGGAAGTGCAAAGAAGGTAAGTGAAAGGAAGGGCAGGGCATTAATTTAAAACAAAAACAAAACGCAAAAAGTTAGAATATGGAGTTAAGCGGTTTCTGCCCGACAACAGCAACAACAATATGTAAACCTACCTGCAGCGACCTCCTGCATTGGGGTGCTGGAGCTGTTGCAGCCGTGGTCCTCGTCGTGGGCGACCACGTCGAAGCTGTAGGTCAGACCGCACTGCAGGCCGCGCACCACGCAGCTGGGCTCTTCCGAGTCACACACGTCCATGTGACCTCCGCTGCTCCGCACCATGGCGTGGTAGTGGTGGGCCTCGCCGCTCTGCATCCAGGTGATGTTGAGGACGCCGGACAGGCAGTCCAGTTCGCTGTGGACGTTGTGTGGCACACATGGAGCTGGAGGGGAGAGTAGAGAGGTGAAAATGGAATTGGAATCATTTACTCATTTAGGGGTTGACGAGCAAAGTGTTTCACTTGCATGTTTGTATCAGTGGTGGAAAAAGTACTCAAATGTGTTACTTAAGTAAAAGTATCAATGCTGCAATGTAGAAGTACTCTGTTACAAGTAAAGTCCGGAATTAAAAAATTACTTGAGTAAAAGTATAAAGTATTGGTATCAAAATGTACTTAAATACCAAAAATAAAAGTACTAAAATGTTTGAAAATAGACGATCTACAAGCTCACAGCACGTTGCGTTGCGTTGCGTTGCGTTGCGTTGCGTTGCGTTGCGTTGCGGTGCGACGCGTTGAAAGCTTGTAGATCGGCTATTTTCAAATAGCCTCGGTATAAAATAGGGCTAAAGTGGTTAATGTATGTTTTATAGTGTAATCATTTATATCTGCAAAGTAACTACTAACTAGTAACTTAAATTTTCAAATAATTGTAGTGGAGTACAATGAAAAAAAAAACAATATTTGCCTCTGAGATGTAGTGGAGTAGAAGTAAAAGTATAGACAATTGGAAATACTCCAGTAAAGTAAAAGTACCTACAAATTGTACTTTTAATTGTACAATACTTGAGTAAATGTACTTAGTTACTTTACACCACTGTATTTTACACGCACCAGAGTGAACCTCGCGAACGTTGCTCTTGGCCCCGTAGCAGTTCTCGTCCACGCCCACAGCGTACACGTGGTAGTCGTGCCCGCAGAGCTTCCCGGTGAGCTGGCAGGCCGTGGTGCTGGTGTTGCAGGTCAGGCGGTGGCCGGCCGTGCTCTCGGCGACGGCCATGTAGCTCACAGAGCCCTGGGACGGCTGCCACGACGCAGAGATGGTGTCCGAGTCACAGGATGACTCCACGTTCAGCTGGGTGGGGGGGCAAGGAGCTAGATGGGGGAGGGGGGGGGGGGGGGGAACACAGAGGTTGGTTGGCTCAAGAACTCAACGTATGCAGTACAATACAATGAGATATGTGTGTGAGATATCACACAGTCACCCAGCAAGGGAGCAAACAAGGGAGACAAAATAGACGGGAACGTTTTTGTGTGTAGATAAAATAATATTTTTATCTTGTTGTTTGTTTATAACTCATTTTCAAGTTAACCAAAAAGTTTCAGGCGTGATTATGAACTGAAACCCAATCATAACAGCATGATGGTGGGCAGCTCTGTTTGGTTTATCTGTGAGTGATTTTGGGTGATTCGGGAGGTGAAAATGGAATTGGAATCATTTACTCGATAATCGAAAAACATTTAGGATTGAGGAGCAAAGTGTTTCACTTGCATGTTTGTATTGCATATATATAGTGTGCATGCAGTGAAAACAAGTGAAAGTCCGGAAATCTAAATTTAATTGAATAAAAATACAAAATTATCCATATCAAAATGCACTTAAAGTACCAAAAGTAGAAAGTAGTCATTATGCAGAATGTCCCATTTCAAGTTTTCAAATGCATAAAATTACTTTTTTTTTGCAGAAAATAGCAGAATCCGCCCTTAACACTTACCCGTATTGATCGTGGCCCAGTCGACAGCAGGGCTGGGGCAGGTGCGTCCCTCTCCCGAGACGCTGACCCTGTACCTCTCCCCGCAGTGCAACGAGCTGATGTTACAGGCGGAGCCGTTGGTGGAGCAGGTGAGGTGGTGTGTGATGTCGAAGCCCTGAGCCGAGGCGTTGTAGGACAGGATGCCGCTGCCGGGGGTCCAGGACACCATGGCCGTGTTGGTGCTGCAGTCCAGAGCCTGCTGCAGGCCACTATGAGGGCAGGGACCTGGAGAGAGAGGGACAGGGACAGACAGAGGCGTATGTACTCAAATTAGAATTTCACACTTTTATTGTACTGGTTATGTTACTTGTTTTGGTTTAGTATGCTTAACACAATATTAAGATTGTTATAAGGTACACGTACATACATTCTACCTAAGCATGAAAAAACAAGCACATAAGTAAGTAAGTAATCTAAAACTACAACACAGGCATGAAAACAGAAAAAAGTAAACAAACAAAAAAATACAGCAAAGTAAATGGATTGTCAGGTTTAACATGACAGCAATTCAAGTTAAAGTAAAGATGTTCATGGGCTGATCCCGTGGTGGTTTTTATTGTACCTGTGCTTGCAATGATGGGCTCGCTGGCCATGCTGACACAGTCCGTGTTGTCGCGGAACGCCACCACCGTGATGGTGTAGTCCTGCCCGCATGCCAGGGCGCGGAAATCGCAGGTGGTGTCGCGGGTGTCGCAGTCTTCATTGTGTCCGAGGCTGCCGACCGCATGGACGGTGTAGTGCGTGGCGCCGAGCGCCGAGTCCCACACGACCACGGTGATGCTACTCTGGCAGTCCACGGTCGCCATCACGTGCGTGGGAACGCAGGGAGCTGGTTGTGTGGCGGGAGAGAGGGAGGGAGAGCATGCCGCGACATCAGTTCACCAGTTGGTGGAAAAAGTACTAAAACATTTTTTGAGTAAAAGTATCAATACTCTGTTACAAGTAAAAGTCCGGAATTCAAAATGTACTTGAGTAAAAAGTCTTGGCATCAATATGTACTTAAAGTACCAAAAGTAAATGTACTCATTATGCAGAATGTCCGATTTCACGTTTTCAAATGTATGAAAATCTTTTGAAAATAGCAGATCTACAAGCTCACAGTCGACGCATACAATCTCAAGCGCAGAGATTGTAGATCTGCTATTTTCACAATTTCTTTTTTGATTTTTTTCGTATTAATTCTTGAGGGAAAAAAATATTTTGTTTTGTTTTGTTTTATTGAACTTAAAAAAATAATAATCTTTTAATAAATATATGTATTTTTGTAAATATAGGAAAAATGGCATATAGAACAGTGTATTATAAACCCTGGCAGTTGTTGTTACCTGTGAGGTGGCTGGGAGTGAAGCTGGGCTCACTCCGGCACTGGTCTGTGTATCCCATCACGCTGAAGGTGTAGGCCAGCCCACAGCTCAGCGGGCTGAAGGTGCAGTTGGAGCTGCTGGAGTTACAGGTGGTGCTGGCACCCAGGTTGTCCACCGCTGTCACCGCGTGGCCCTGGTCTGGGCCGGCGTTGTCCCAGGATACCGCCACCACGTTAGTGCTGCAGTTCAGAGCCACCACTGGGCTCTCAGGTGTACAGGGAGCTAAAAGGACAAAAGATGGGTTAGAAAATGAAAGAACTCAAGATTGAGCAGAAAGAACATAATACTGTACATACAGTACAGTATGCAGGTACTCATTTATATGTGTGTAAAACTATGATGAAAAATGTTCGTCGACTAACTTTTTTCACAGAACTAACTTTTCGTTTAAATTTTTATCCCACGATTTTTGTAACCCTACTTTTTTTTACACCCAGTGCCAATCTCTATGTAATCCTGGGCACTACACTCCCTCTGCCAACCTAGGGAGGCCAGGGCCGAGCTCATGCCTCCTTCAATGCATGATAGCCAAAAACTAAGCTATGATGACTAAAACTCAAAGTAAATATATTGACAATTTCATCAACAAATAAAAACTAGACTAAAATGTTAGGGAGGGACTGTAGTGGAGAAGAGATCCAGTAGAACTCAAAAACAAGTCATTTTATGTTTGGTTGTGCTCTGAAAATAGCAGATCTACAAGTTAACTAAAAACTGTACTGTAGTTGGAATGCTGTGACAACTGAATTTCCCCAATCAAAGGTCTGTCTGTCTGTCTGTCTGTCTGTCTGTCTGTCTGTCTGTCTGTCTGTCTGTCTAAAACTAAATGGAATTTTATTCAAAAGACTATGACTAAAATGAAATAAAAAATGACTGTCAGAATCAACACTGATATACAGCACAGTATGCAGGTACTAACTTATATATGCGTGTGTAGATAGTTTTGATTACCTGACATCACAAAGTAATCGGAGCCCTCGATGGTGCCGCAGTCGACCGAAGACGTGGTGACAACGATGCTATAGTTGAGGCCGCAGGTCAACGGGTCGATGGTACAGGACGTGGTGGGCGTTTCGCAGCTGACGCGCGTGCCGTCGCTGCCGATGGCCATGGCGATGTAAGTGACGCTGCCCCCTTCGCTCTCGCGCCACTGCACCGCGAAGGAGTTGGCAACGCAGTCCAGGTTCGCCACCACGTTATCAGGCAGACAGGGAGCTGGGGTCAGAAAGTGGACAGCCGGTTAACTGATTGATTTTCTTACCGATTGACAGTAGCTGATACAATGACGATTTGTCATACAATACTATACAAAGTATAAAACCTTAGAGAATGTCATTACATTTGGTCTGCTTAATGTAATACTTCAGAATATTCGATGAATTGAGTACAAAGGACCCCAATGGAAACAAGCCATAGGCTTTCTTGGGTTTAAAATCCTCTTAGCAGACCTTGTATTGAACTGTACTTTCCTGTGCTTTTTTTGCAAACTGCTAATAAAGTATTCAATCAATCAATCAATAATTATTCAGACTTTAAAATTGTATATTATTTTTTTTGTGTACAGTGTGTGTACTGTGCATTTTTTGTATTGTCATGTATTGTAAGCACAACACAATAAAACCTGTTGATGCTTGAATAACAGACTTGCGTTCAGTGTATGTTCAGTGCATTCCTCAATCAATATTGTTTCCATTAATCTGCTGATCTCCATACATCCATCCATCCATTCATGCACAGCATGGTACGGTACCTGAGTCAAACTCTGTGGCAACACTGGAGACGCTGTCACAGTCTGGAGTGGAGCCCACCACCACGGCCGTGTAGCGGTGCCCACAGTCCAACTTCAGGGAGCAGGAAGTGGTCGCGGAGGAACAGGAAGCGACGTGTCCGTGGTTACCGGTCACCGTGGCCGTGTACGTGACGGCGCCGGCGCTCTGGGTCCAGGTCAGCGTTCCTCTGTTGATGCCGCAGTCAGCCGTGGCGCCGACGTTTGTGGGAGCGCATGGAGCTGGAAGTATAGAGACATATTGTGGAATGAGTGCTTTGGGTCCATGCGTTCATCTAACACAGTGGTTTTCAACCTTTTTCATGCCAAGGACCCCTAAATTGATATACATTTGGCCGCGGACCCCCATCTGAAATGTTTTGTGTCAGAGACGCCCAGAAGAGAAGATTTGAGTTAAAAAAAAGGCAATTCTACAAAATTCTTGAAACACTTTCAAGATTTTTCTAAAATGTTCAAAAATAGCAGATCAACAAGTTTGCAGCGTGGCACGAAGTGACGCTCTGTGAGCTTGTATATCTGCTATTTTTGAATAGCCAACGTATACACTATGGATAAAGGGGTGAAAATGTATATTAACACCTAGCCCTCTGATCAGTAAAATATGGAAACCAGAAAAATATGAGCATTCAGGAACAGTGAAAGATGAGAACTCTTCAAGAGACTGCACTTAAATATAATTGTTTTCCCACCTAAACACACATTGTTGAGGACAAATGATGTGTATAGTGAGTGATCACTCCACACAGTGCAATCCTGTGTAATCTAACTCTTGTAAAAAAGACCTGTAAGGGTCCATTTGGGTCAATATCTACACTCAGATATTTAAATAACACTGATGTTTTTCCCGTGCAGAGAAGATCTCCTCCAGCATAGATGATGATATACTGTAAGTACCTGTATTGATCTGCATAGATTGGCTGTGGATGCTGGTGCACTCAGAGTCCTGGGCGGTGACGGTGGCATTGAGCGTCTGTCCACAGAGCAGCCCCGTGACCACGTGGGACGTGTCTGTCGTGGTGGAGGTGGAGCTGGCTCCGCCCACTACCTGGGAATGCAGCGTATAGGTGACGCCACTCTCTGGACTCGCGTCCCAGCCTACGGTGACGTCGTTGCTCGCACAGTTTGTCGCTCCACTGATGCCGGTGGGTGGGCAGATAGCTGTAGAAGTAAAAAAAGTAAAGGGGAGGGAGAGAGAGAGAGGGAGAGAGAGAGAGAGAGAGAGAGATTAGACATTATCATTATTATTATAGTACAGTAGTAGTATTAGCTCTTTGCCTGCCACCGGGGGTCGCGATGACATTTTTTTCTTCTTCACTGAAGCACAGTGAAACCCTCAGCAACCATCAGGGGATCAATCATACTGGAGATAAATATTCTGTGACTATACTTGAAAAGGTAAGAAAATCAAAATATCTCTAGCAGTGGCTGCATGCAGCCAGAAATAAGTCTGGCAGTGAAAGAGTTAATAGTAGTAGTAGTAGTAGTAGTATCCTTCTTCCTACTATCTTACTAAGATAACATAAAATAATAAAACTCTGTGGATCTTTTTGGCTGTAAAAAGTGGGTTGCACATGGGCACTGACCATTGGCATAATGCAGTGAGGAGGTTGATTTCTCACTTTACCCAAATTTAAGCTGTTTATTATTGGCATTTTTGTTAACTCTCCAGGGTTAATTGATCAGCAGGTGTTTCCAATTGTCTAATTGTGTTCTCCTCTTTATAGTGGGATGCATTTTTCTTTTTAGTGGGTTGGTCAGTCATCTGACATTGCACATGGCATTTGCAGAGACTGATGAAGCAGTGTTTTAACTCCCAAATTTAAGCTGTTTATTAGCAATTTTGCCACGGTCTGTGGGATCTGTAGTCGCAGTTGCTGTCCCAAGTATGCTTATAGTTTGGGTCCAGACTAGACTAGATATATTATTATTAATGTAAATGTTTGTTTAACAGTGTACAGTACACTGACTCACCTGATTTGAGAGTCACTGGCGTGCTGGGCTCGCTGTGGCAGCCCCTCTCTATGGTGACCACCGTGACGGAGTAGGTCTCGCCGCAGTAGATGTCGTCCAGGGAGCAGCGCGTGCTGTCGGAGCTGCAGTTGTGGGTGTGGCCGTCCTCCGCGGTCAACGTGACCTCGTAGAGGTCGGCCGCCACGGCAGAGAACCAAGACACGGTGCCCACGTTGCTGCCGCATTCCAGAGCCGCCTGCACGCCTTCAGGGGGACAGGGACCTGAGAGAGAGCACAAACAGAGAGAAGGAAAGAGAGAGAGAGAGAGAGAGAGAGAATAGAAGTTGTTAGGAGATGGTGGTGGTGCCTCAGTATCATATCTACTGGGTACCAGGGTAAAGATCATGTGATTGACATCCAAAATAGGACTCCCAAACACTAATATATAACGGTATACTACTTAACAGATCTTAATGTACTTTGCACTAAAAAAGTAGCATATAGAAAGATGCCAATAATGCAATCTCAAACTTGTTTATACCACGACCCCATATTATGAGGATTTTTACTGGTTGTTGATATAAAAAAAGAATCGTATTTTTTGGGTTGCCAATGCGCGACCCCAACGACACCTTCCCGCGACCCCACTTTGGGTCGCGACCCATAGTTTGAGAACCGCTGCAATAATTCAATGTGTACAACACTTTTCTTCAGATAATTGTCAACAGAAGTAGGGGCAAAACTCAAAATGCATATTAAAAAAAAAAAACATAATGGCCAGTATTACTCTCGCCGTCACTTGTACCTGCAATGTATGTGAACGGCTGGCTCTCAAAGCCCTTGCACGTCTCGGAGAACGGCGTGACGACGATCTCGTAGGTCTGGGCGCAATGCATGTCGGGCATTTCACACGTGGTGTTGGACGAGCTGCAGCGCTTGGTGTCGCCGTCTCCCCCTCGCGCCGTCACATTGTAGCCCACCGCGCCGGGGCTGGCCAGCCAGCTCACCACGCCGGTGTTGTGATCGCACATCAAGGCAACGCTGACGTTCTCAGGTGCACAAGGTGCTGATGGGGAAACAAAGGGCATAGCGCTGCGTGTCAGTAAACATCTATAAAAATGAATATAACAACAACAACAGTACAGTACAGTACAGCAGTGGTTCTCAAACTTTTTCATGTCAAGGACCCCCAAATTGAGACTTATTAGCCCGCGGACCCCCATTGGAAAAGATATGCCAGGGACCCCCATAAGAGAAGATTTTGTACGGCTCCAGCAGTGATTCTCAACCATTTTAATTTAGAGGACCCCCAGTTTGACATGCATTAGGCTACGGACCCCCATTTAATGGCATTTATACCACTGGGACCCCAATTTATATTGTAAAATCTATGTTAATTTAACTCTGAGAGTGTACAAATGGAACCAAATGGACCCGTTAGGGAACGGGTCCATTTGGTTCCATTTGTACACTCTCAGAGTTACAGACCCATAAGGGTCCATTTGATGCCTAATCTATCATTTAGCTGGGGACCCCCTGGAACTCCCTCAAGGACCCCTGGGGGTCCCCGGACCCCACTTTGAGAACCAATGCAGTACAGTACAGTACAGACACTGCAAAGAACCTTGTATCCCACCGGTTTGACAAAGGCTTGAAGACATAGGGCCATGTTTAGCTTGTAGTTTGGCTAGTTGAACAATTTGAAAATGTTTTTTATAATAGTAAAATAAATGGCAAAGACGTTTAGGGATAATGGGTAAGACACCGGGGGAAAATAGGGCCCGTACTGTATGGTGGCATGCACAGTAAAATCCTCTGTGTTCATTTAGCTTAGAGTGTAGTAATGGACCCAAATGGCTCCGTGGGTCCATTTTCATACTCTCCGAGATAAATGAACACTAAGGATTTGAATGTGTCTGTCAGCCTTTTGAGTTTCAGAGTGTGCAAATCAGGGGTCTTCAACAGGGGTTCCGGGACCCCTAGGGGGTCCTCAGAGTAACTGCAGGGGGTCTGCATAAATCTTTGTGTGATGGCGGGAAACATTAACCGAAAAGCGCAAGGCTTTGTGAGCTTGTAGATCTGCTATTTTCGGAGAGTTGTCGGGGAAAAAGAGCACCACTGAATCCAACATATTAATAGCAAAGATAATGAGTAAACACACAAACAAAGAAACAAAAATATTAATTTACACCAATAATAGTGCTGTCAAACAAGTCTATATGAAGCTGTCTATGAAATCTATGAAACAGTTGCATAACTGCAGCATAATTGTCTATAATATGTAGTGGTGGGCGGGGCAGGGGGTCCCTCTCTGCTTCATCTCTCTCTCTCTCTCTCTCTCACATAAGGGGGTCCTTCCTTGGCCTGGGAAAAGCGTTGAAGACCCTCCCTGGTGTGTAAATCAGTTTAGTTACACGAGGAAGGCCAACCACTTATATATATATATATATATATACCTGTCTGTAACTGTGCTTGGGCGCCCTGGCTGCTGTTGCAGTGCGCGGCCACGGATCTGACGCTCACGTCGTACAGCGTGCCGCAGTGCAGAGAGGTGAAGGAGCAGTGGGTCTCGGCCGTGCTGCACCTGTCAGAGTGGTTGGCCGACTGGAGGTCTGTGTAGAAGCTGTCTCTGCCCAGGCTCTCGTCCCAGCTCAGCAACGCTATGCTGGTCCCGCAGGTGTATGAGGACTCCACGTTGGTGGGAGTGCAGGGAGCTATGATAGGGGAGGAAACGAGGGAAGAGACACACATAAATACATAAATACATAAATACATGATACGCACATACCGACCCACGCACGCGCGCGCGCACACACACACACACACACACACACACACACACACACAGATGGATACCCAAAAAGATGTAGTGTAAGGCAAATGCATACGTACAGTACAGTACAGTACAGTACAGTACAGTACAGTACAGTACAGTACATACATACTACCAGTTGTGGGAAAAGTACTCACATTTTGTTCTTAATAAGTAAAAGTATCAATACTGCAATGTAGAAATACTCTGTTACAATTAAAAGTGCAGAATTCAAAATTTACTTGAGTAAAAGTACAAAATTATTGGTATCAAAATGTACTTAAAGTAAAAGTACTCATTATGCCGAATGTCCCATTTCACACGTTTTCAAATGTATACAAATCTTTTGAAAATAGCCGATCTACAAGCTCACAATGCGTCGCGACGCATTGTGAGCTTGTAGATCTGCTATTTTCAAATGGACGAAATGCATATAGGGCTGAAGTGGTTAATGTATGTTTTGTGATAATGATCAAAATCTACAAAGTAACTAGTTACTAAAGCTGTCAAATAATTGTAGTGGAGTAAAAGTATAATATTTGCCTCTGAGATGTAGTGGAGTAGCAGTAAAAGTATTGACAATTGGAAACACTTAAGCACAGTACTTGAGTACATGTACTTAGTTACTTTACACCACTGGTGCCTATACTTATGTGCCCCAAAAAATAAGGTATCTCCACGTTTAAAAAAAAACCCACCTGTGGTAACCTGGAAGGAGTCACTGGGAACACTGTCACACTGGTTTCCCTTGGCAACGGCGCGGCCCGTGTAGACGTGGCCGCACAGCAGCTCGTCGAGAACGCAGCCGGCGCCGCCGCCGGGGGCGGAGCTACAGGAGGCGGAGTGATCCATGGAGGAGGTGGCGTTGACCATGAAGCCCACGGCGTCCTCGTCCTCGGCCCAGGAGATGGAGGCGTGGTTGGTGGCGCAGTCGAGAGCGTGGCCGCTGATCACCGGAGCGCAGGGCGCTGCATGACAAACGACAAAGAGAGAGGAAACGGTGCGCACGGTTTGTCGGTTAACAGTCGGGTCGACTCGTTCTGATCATTTCAATGGGAGGCGCTAAGAATCTGTGGGCGTCAACTTTAAAAGGTACCTAAAGGCGCTGATGGAGTCCTATGGCGGCCAATAGGCGGCCGTTTGAAGATCGCGCATGATTGGACTGGTGACCACTGTATGACTTGTGTTTGTATAATGACACACTGCAGAATCCAGGGTGTTTTAAGTCATTAAAGGGACACTTCACCCAAAAAAAACTTTGTTTCAATGGATTAGTCATGGAGCCATGGAGACTTGAATTCATGGATATTTTTTAGTTTTTGTCTCATTCCTAAGACAATAATTGAATCCATTGAAACAAAGGTTTTTTTGGGTGAAGTGTCCCTTTAAGACCGGGAACGCATCTGTGTCATTTTAAGATTTCTTTGGGCTATTCAAAAATAGCAGATCTATAAGCTCATAGCCCGGCACCGAGTGCCACGCTATGAGCTTGTAGATCTGCTATTTTTTGAAAAATCACGAAAATGTGTGCCAAAAAAAACTGTTTTTTGAAAAAGCTTATGTTGCTATATCAGTGGTGCTCAAACTTTTCCACGTCAACGACCCCCGAAATGATATGTATTTGGCCGGCGACCCCCATCTCAAAATATGTTGTTCCAGGGAGCCCCAGAAGCACAGATCGGAGTTAAAAATGTTCGCTTTAAAACATATGTATATATATATATTCAAAGATTTGCAAAAAAAAACAAGATTTTTCAAAAATCTACAAGCTATGAGCTTCTATATCTGCTATTTTTGAATAGCCAAAGAACTCTTAAATGACACACAGATGCGTTCCCGATCTTAAAGGGTTAACAGGGTTTAAGAGTAGAGTAGATGTGATTTTTTCCCCCACATCTATTCATTGAACTAACACACCATCCTAGGGTCAAGTGGAGAAATTACAAGTATAGCCACAGTACAGAATAGGTGCCGTTTTTTTTTTTTTGTACCTGTCTCTATCGTGGTACTGGCTTGCATGGTGCTGTTACAGGCCCCGTCCCCTGCCAGTACGGTCACGGTGTACACCTCCCCGCACTGCAGCTGGTCCAGCTCACAGGAAGTGGGCAGGTCTGCCCCCCTGAGGACGACGACGACGACGACGAAGACGACGACGAAGTGTCTAGTGACGGCGCTCTGTCCGCCGGCCTCGGCCAAGACGGTGTAATTCATGGCTCCGGCGCTGGCCTCCCATGTCACCGTCACCACCCCGGAGCCGCAGTCTAAGTCCGCCGCTATAGCTGTGGGGTCGCAGGGTGCTGGAATGGCGGAGGGGAGAAAAACAGGAAAGGTTAACCCATTAAGACCTGAGGCGATTCTTTAAAAAAAACAAAATCCTAACAGTTTTTTGAAAAAAATCAACATTTTTTTTTTTTCAAGATTTTTCAAAAATAGCAGATCTACAAGCTCATAGCGCGGCACTCGGTGCCGCGCTATGAGCTTGTATATCTGCTATTTTTGAATAGCCAAAGACTTATGACGATATTTGTGCACTTATGCTTGAATTATTGTTGTGGAAATGTGTTGAGAGAAAATATTCTGATCATGGATTAGAAGCGTATGATTTTAACTTATTAGATATTCTGTCTATTCTATTTAAATTCCACAAATCTCTGTCTGTCTGTGGTTTGGTAATGTGGAGATGACTGACTATGGTACTGAGTATCATAGTACTCTGATAACAGAGTACTGCAATAGTTTTACAAAGGGTCCAAAGAACACATTATCAGCCATGCCAAATGTACACAAGAGGGAAATTATAGGGAAACTGACTTTGTGGTTTACTATTCTTGAACATAATGTATGTAATAATAATAATATGGTAGCTAAATGTTCAAAAAAAAAAAGAAAAAAAAAGAAAAGAAAAAAAAAAGAAAAAAAAAAAAAAGAAAAAAAAAAAAATATATATATATATATATATATATATATATATATATATATATATATATATAATACAAATAAATAAATACAAATATAAGAAAAAAAGAAGAAGACCAGCAGTGGTGGAAAAAGTACTAAAATGTCAAAATGCACTTCAAGTACCAAAAGTAAAAGCACTCGTTATGCAGAAGGTCGCATTTCACAAGTTTTTAATGTATAAAAATCCTTTGAAAATAGCCGATCTAAGCTCACAGTGAGCTTGTAGATCGGCTATTTTAAAATTGCCAAAGTTTAATTAGGGCTGAAGTGGTTTTGTAATAATAATCACAATCTACAAAGTAACTAGCAACTAAAGTTTTCAAATAATTGTAGTGGAGTAAAAGTACAACATTTGCCTCTGAGATGCAGTGGAGTAGAAGTAAAAGTACAGCAAATCGGGGAGAAACTCCAGTAAAGTAAAAGCACCTCAAAATTGTACTTAAGTACAGTAGCCTACTTGAGTACATAGTACTCAAAATCATTGTTTATTACCTGTCTTCACGGTGGCACTAGCGCTGACATCGCTGGCGCACATGTCGTTATGGGCGACCACACTGAAGCTGTACTCCTGAGCACAGTCCAGGTCGGGGAAGGAGCACCCGTGGGTGTCAGAGGTGCAGGAGGCGGAGAAGCCTCCCGCTCCCACCAGCGTGCCGGTGTAGGACAGCGCTCCGGGCGTATCGTCCCAGGAGGCCAACACCGTGTTGGAGGAACACTCCAGAGCCAAATGGACATTAACAGGAACACAAGGAGCTGAGGGAGAGGAAAGACAGAGAGACAGAGAGAGAGAGAGAGAGAGAGAGAGAGAGAGAGAGAGAGAGAGAGAGAGAGAGAGAGAGAGAGAGAGAGAGAGAGAGAGAGAGAGAGAGAGAGAGAGAGAGAGAGAGAGAGAGAGAGAGAGAGAGAGAGAGAGAGAGAGAGAGAGAGAGAGAGAGAGAGAGGAGGAGGGGATAAAACAAAATGATGAGCAAAATGATTGGGGGGATTTATCCTTTTCAATGAATGACGTACTTCAACTTGATGATAGTACAGTACACCAAAAATCACCCAAAAAAAAGTCTTCTATCATTTTTCTAAGAAATGATATGATCAATTATCTTATTATTTATCTGTTTATCATTTCCTTAACCTATGTGGAGTGTCACTGTGGGCTCGCCCTGACCTGCGGCCTCCCAGAGGTAGGTGGAGCTCTCTGACCCTGGGCAGGGTGATTGAGGGGCGGTACATTCCCCGGTACCTCCTCCTCAATCAGACTGAAATGATGACTGCTGTGTCTACTCAAGCAAGTGACGACACCTGTGTACTGATCAGACAGCCAGGGCCAAAACTGAAGCCACCCTGCTCGGTCAGAGGCTCAAACTCCTGGGAGAGGAGAACAGCGTCGGGCGGTAAGCTACAAACACACTCCACTGTTCTTAGATAGATGTTGTTAGCTGGGTGTATTCTAATCAGTGTTGTCTCTCCTCCTGTAGGCAACCTCCGGAGTTTCATACTAGCAGGGGAAAAAAGGACTCTTGTTTCAAACGCCCCATTGGGAAAGAAGATTTAAGTTTGTTTTGCATTAACCCTCCCCCCCGCCTTTGTTGAATTCCGGCAAATAAAATACTTTTTTTTTTTGAAATTCAAGCCTCTGCCTCTTGGTGTTGGTCAGTGCTCACACTGCCATTCTAAAGCCTTATTTATACACGCCATATGACGAATACCGTCAGCGGTGGGGAAAAGTACAAAAAAAAAACGTTTTACTTGCGTAAAAGTACCAATACTGCAATGTAGAAATACTCTGTTACAAGTAAAAGTCCGGAATTAAGAATTTACTTGAGTAAAAGAACAAAAGTATTGGTATAAAAATGTACTTAAAGTACCAAGTACTCATTATGCAGAATGTACCATTTCACAAGTTTTCGAATGTTTAAAAATCTTTTGCAAATAGCAGATCTACAAGCGTGTAGATCTGCTAATTTCAAATGGCCGAAATGCATATACTGTAGGGCTGAAGTGGTTAGAGTATGTTTTGTAATAATAATGAAAATCTACAAAGTAACTAGCAACTAACGTTTTACAATAATTGTAGTGGAGTAAAAGTACAATATTTGCCGTTGAGATGTAGTGGAGTAGAAGTAAAAGTACTGAAAATAGGAAATACTCCAGTTAAGTAAAAATACCTCAAAATGTTACTTAGGTACAGAACTTGAGTAAATGTACTCAGTTACTTTATACCACTGCTTATTTATACACGTCATATGACGAATACCTTTATATAAAGTAGGCTTTTTTTACTGTGTTGACTCTGCCAATGGAACCTACCGCTGTAAACCATCCGTGGTGCACTGTTGGGTCCTTGGCAGGTACTGCTGACCGCTCTCACGGTAATGGCGTACTCCTGTCCACATTGTACGCCGTCCACCTCGCAGTCAGAGCCGTTGGTGCTGCAGGAGAGCACCGCCCCGTTCCTGGACAGGGCGGTGACGCCCACATCGGCTGGATGTGGGCCTTGTGCCCAGTTGACTGACATGTTGCTGCTGTTACAGACCATGGAGTGGGCCACGCTCCGAGGGGCACAGGGCGCTGGGCAGGAGGGCAACAAACACAAGGTTATTCCATTGAATCTTGAAGGTTTACTTAAAGGGATAGTTCACCCAAAAAATTACTTATTTTCTATCAATTACACACCCCATGAAGCCTAGAATTCATGGGGATTTTTTTTTGTTTTTGTTGCGTTCCTAAGCCAATACTTTGATGCTAATGTCTCCGGTAGGAGACTCAAAGTTGACACTTTGAGTCTCCTAACGGAGCTGCCGCCAGTCATCAACATACTGACTTAGGAATGTGACAAAAACTAAACAAAACAAAAAATGTCTTATTTAATCATTAATAAAATAGTCATTGTTAGTTATGTTGTGATTTTGATGTGAAGAGGACCACAATGGAAATAAGCATTTGGGCTTTATTGTGTTACTATCCTCGGTGATGCTATGCGCAGGTTGGTGCCTTGCATGGTTTCCTCTGCCATCATTGTGTGAGTGTGTGTGTGTGTGTGTGTGTGTGTGTGTGTGTGTGTGTGTGTGTGTGTGTGTGTGTGTGTGTGTGTGTGTGTGTGTGTGTGTGTGTGTGTGTGTGTGTGTGTGTGTGTGTGTGTGTGTGTGTGTGTGTGTGTGTGTGTGTGTGTGTGTGTGTGTGTGTGTGTGTGTGTGTGTGTGAATGTACTTAATGCACATTGTAGATCTGCTAATTTTATTTATTTTTTAACGTGCATGTGGTTAAGCCTAACCAATCAAAAGTATTAACAAGAGCTTTTGACTAAATAATAACTACAGTACATTGAATCCATTGGAACGGGTTATTTTGTCAATTTCCTCAAAAGCAACAGTTTTGGACACCAGACAGTGACGATTATATAGAATATAGTTAGAGAGAGATATAGTGAATGAACATAGAGCAGTGGTTTTCAACCAGTGGTCCGGGGACCACCAGTGGTCCTTGGTGGGGTACCAGGGGGTCCCCAGCAAAATGAGTTAACGTAGCATCACAGTCATTTTAACCACTTAGCTTTGGCTATTCAAAAATAGCAGATATACAAGCTCATAGCGCGGCACCGAGTGCCGCGCTATGAGCTTGTAGATCTGCTATTTTTGAAAAAGTGTGCATATCTTTGAACATTTATATTTTTTAAAGCGAAAATGAACTGATATCTTTGCTTCTGGGGGGTCACTGGCACAAAAAAATTCAGATGGTGGTCCGCGGCCAAATGTATATCAATTTAGGGGTCCTTGGGCATGAAAAGGGTTGAAAACCACTGAAATAGAGGAAAAAGACTGCATGAAGCAAAAAGAGAGACCCTGATTCCTCTCTCACCGGTGAACTGAGAGACGGCCGGGCTCTGGGGGGTTTGGCAGGTTCCGTCCGAGGCGGACACGGTGAAGAGGTACTCCTGGTCGCAGTGCAGGAACTCCAGCTGACACCCCGGGTTGGCCGTCAGACTGGCCGGCGCGTCGCAGCTGACCGTGTGTCCGTCCGTGCCGACCGCCGTGGCGGTGTAAGACACGGCGTTGGGGCTGGCGTCCCAGGCGAGCGTGGCGGAGTTGGCGGCGCAGTCCACCACGGCCATCAGATTAGCGGGAGGACAAGGCACTGCAGGAGGAGGAGGAGGATACGCGATGAGTTGCGATGATTAAGGGGGGGTTCGTTACATTCAGACAGGTGTAGCAAATACTATGCATGTGCTAGTGGTGGGAAAAATTACTCGAATGTTTTACTTAAGTTAAAGTGTCGCTATTGCAATGTAGAAATACTCTGTTGCAAGTAAAAGTGAGGTATTAAGAATTTACTTCAGTAAAAGTATTGGTATAAAAAATGTACTTAAAGTACCAAAAGTAAAAGTAGCCATTATGCAGAATGTCCCATTTCACGTTTTCAATCTTTTGAAAATAGCAGATCTACAAGCTCACAATGCGTCGCATGGCGACGCATTGTGAGCTTGTAGATCTGCTATTTTCTAATGGCAGAAATTATAGGGCGTTATACTGGTTACTGTATGTTTTGTAATAATTGTCAAAATCTACAAACTAACTGGTAACTAAAGTTTTCAAAAAATTGTAGTGTAGTAAAAGTACAATATTTGCCTCTGAGATGTTAGTGGAGTAGAAGTAAAAGTACTGGATATTGGAAATACTCCAGTGAAGTAAAAAACATACCTCAAAACTGTACTGAAGTACAGTACTTGAGTAAATGTACGTATAGTTACTTTACACCACTGTGTATAACATAAATATAAACGCAGATAAGAGATCCACAATAGTTCCCCGTCGTCCCGTCTCTACCTGTGTTTAACGTCACGACGGCGCTCTCCGCAGTCGAACAGTCGTCGTTAATGGCCACCATGGTGACGCTGTACACCTGACCGCACATCAGCTCCTGCAGGGTGCACGTGGTGGTCCCGTTGGACGCGCACTCCGCACGATGGCCGCGGTCGGCCAAAGCGGTCACCGCGTATCGCTGGGCGCCACGGCTGGCGGTCCACGTCACCTCCACGGAGCTCTCGCCACAGGTCCTCTCTGCCACCAAACCAGTGGGCACACATGGCACTGGAGGGGGGGGGGGGGTAAGAGAGTAAATAACCAGCTCAGTCTAATCCGTTTTTATCTCGAGGAGGAAGTTGATTTGATCACAAACGTAGCGCAAAGCAAAAAGATGACAGCATTACACAAGACACTGAGACTGTAAGAATGTTCTTAACCCATTAAGACCTTAAAAATGTTTTCTAAATCCTAACAGTTTTTTGAAAAAAATCTAAAACATTTTTTTTTTCAAGATTTTTCAAAAATAGCAGATCTACAAGCTCATAGCACGGCACTCGGTGCCGCGCTATGAGCTTGTATATATGCTATTTTTGAATAGCCAAAGAAATCTAAAGTGACACAGACGCGTTCCAGGTATTAATGTTCTTAATATCACTGTGCTACAGTAGGTGCACTCATCTAGGTGATTTAAAGGTAGTAAGTGATCTTTTTTGGTTAAAACAAAAAAAAAGCTTTTTGTTAAAAGGTTAAAGCACCATTCTGATAGCAATCATTGCTATAATAGACTAGAGCGTTTGTTCAGTAAGAGGGGTCTGTCTCCCTGTCTCTCCAGCTCTTTGATAAACAGAAAATACATTTTCAGGTATACAGGTGACAAAATGTCAGCCAATCAGGAGAGAGTACCCATTTATCAGCTTCATTTTTATAGTGTTCCAGTTCCATTTTTGTCTGCTCATTTCTTTGTGTTATCACATTAATGTTTAATCTGTCTCCTGTGAGAGTTCTCTATCCTGATTCGATCAAATTGGTATCCTGACCTGAAAATGCATTTTCTGTTTAATGGAGACTCATGTTACTAACAAACACTCTATAGCAATGAGTTCTATCAGAATATATAGTTATTTAACACTTAACCAAAGAAAATCACTTACCCTACCTTTATTCATTATGTCCAACGTAAGTAATGTGTTACAAAATAACAAATCCTCGGGGGAAAATGGTAACAGCGGATAAACACGAAATGTTCTTTTACCTTCCCTGAAAACCACAGTCTCACTGGGGAGACTGAGGCAGGTTCCGTCGTAGGTCTTCACCGTTGCGTTGTACACTTCTCCGCAGCCGTCCAGGGTGTTCTTAATGCACTGGGCGTGGCTGGAGTTGCAGTACGACTTCTCGCCCTCGCTGCTGACGATGGCGGTGGTGTAGTGCTGGGCGTTGCTGGACTCGTCCCAGGTGATGGTCATGCCGCCCGTCGCACAGTCTACGCTCGTGTGCACGTTGCTCGGCCCGCACGGAACTGGACGTGGCATAGAGAGAGGAGGAAAAAAGGAGGGTTCAGTCCAGAGAGATTTAGACAGAATTACTCTGTCGAGGATGCAGGATGTTTCTTTGCCCATTGGCTCTGGCCCAGTAAGAGATGTAAATGTAATTAACAGACTTCAATCCACTAACATGGATTTGAGTATATTCTGAGATTTGTAGTTAGTGTTGGATTATGCTTGATCAACTTCCATGAATTATGAGATATACAATTATGAATATATATATTATTTAATATAAAATAGTTTGATGCTGTTTGCACTGCAGTCCTCTATACATGTATGTAATCAAGGTATAGCCTACAAAAGAGAGGAGAACAAGTAAACAGTAAACTTGAACTTGGGGGTATCCCCAGCCTGTAAATGTTGTGTCTACAAATAGACAATCTACAAGCTGACAACGCATCGTCAGCTTGTAGATCGGCTATTTTCGGTGTGAGACATCAGCACGCAACTAAGTATAAATCGGGGTTAAACGTATATATGTGTTGACAAAGGAGGTGAACAATAATCTCACCTGAATCCATGTGGATGGCTGTGGAGGGCATGCTGTCACAGATGCCGTCGCGGTGGAAGACGGACACTTTGTACACCTGGCCGCATTTCAGGGAGCCGATGGTGCAGTTGTGGTTGACGGTGTTGCAACTGAGGAGGCGGTCCTCCGCGTCCTCGATGGTGGCCGTGAACGAGGCCATGTGTGATTGGGCCTGCCATGTGATCAGAGCGCTGTTGGCCTCGCAGTCCAAGGAGGCTGCGACCTGGTCCGGAGGACATGTGGCTAAGGGACAAATGAAAAAAGAAAACACAGTTAATATAGCGTTTGTAACCACACTGTAAAATCCTGAGTGTTAAAGGAAAAGGTACTTATGCTCAATGACGTGTAACGACACGTTTAATGTCATCACTTTGCTGTAATTTCGTGGAGAAATACACGGAAAGCGTAGTTTTGTTTGTCACAACCAGTGAGCCGTACCCGTTTCCACGCTGACCGAGGCGCTGTTGGTGCTGTTGCACTGGAGGTTGGAGCCAATGACGTAGGCCGTGTAGGTGGAGCTGCAGCGCAGGCCCGTGACCTGACAGCTCAGGTCCATGGTGTGACACGTGTGCACGTTGCCCTCGGCGTCGACGGCCGTGCCGATGTAGAAGAGCACGCCGCTGGCAATCTGCCAGCTCAGAGTGATGGAGTCGGAGCCACAGTCCATGGTCGCCGAGACATTCTGGGGTACGCACGGTTCTGCAGGGGGAGAGGAGGAGACAGAGGAGAAGAAATCAGGACTGTTTTTTGTTTTGTTTTTGTGGACCCTTTAACACCATGAACTCTAGCATCCCTATATTCTTGGCGCGAATGTTCAGTGAAAATAGCCCACAAAACAACCACAAGCCCACAAACGCATTGCCTCGCAACGTGTTGTGAGCTTGAAAATTTTATCAGTCATTTTTCTCTGAAGATATTAGTGTAGAGCCGCAGTTCTCAACCAGTGGTCCCGGGTACCACCAGTGGTCCTTGAGGGGGTTCCAGGTGGTCCCCAGCTAAATGATGAAGAGTTGGTAACCAAATGAACCCCGTGTAAAATGAAACCAAATGGACCCTTACGGGTCCATTTGGTTTCATTTTACGCTCTCAAGAGTAAAATTATTGTTTAAACATCTGCATTACTTAATTAAATAATTGTTATGTTGATCAACGTTTGCCTGGTATTAGGCTCCTAATGGTACCAACATCAATACAGCATGGCATTGTGGACGAAATCTTATCCAACAAACAAAATATTCTATGTTTTGGGTCTGAGAGTCTAAATCTCATCAAACGGTGGTTCCGTGGCTCAAACGCCGAATAAATAATGGACCTTGATATGAAAACCACTGGCATAGATCCCTGGCGTGTTAAAAATTGAAACAATTTGTGACAACTGCAAAAAACACATTCTTCCACCATCAGCAGAGATGTCCCTTACTTGTCTCCGCCACGTGTCCCAGGGTCCTAGCGCTGGCACATTCGTCATGGAACGCTGTGATGTGAATGGTCAGGTGCTCGCCACAGTGCACGGCAGGCATGGCACAGCTGTTGGTGACCGAGCTGCAGGTGTAATGGCTACGGTTCCCCTTGTTGCCCCAGGCGTCCACGGTGTAGGACACGGCGCCCTCGGCGGAGTCCCACGTGCTGGTCAGCATGTTTGACAGGCAGTCGGCCGAGGTCTTCACGTTCTGAGGCATGCAAGGTGCTGGAGGAGGGAAGAAATGGGATGTAAACTATGGCAGCTGAGGGCACAACAGACATGTCTGTAACAAGCTGTAAAGCCTAAAACAGAAATGAGTTGAAAGGTTTTACACAAGGCAAAGCATAAATATGCTTATATAATGATGATAATAAAATAATAGTTGGTTGCAGTGTTGATTTCGTCGACTAAAACTATGACGAAAAATGTTTGTCGACTACCTTTTTTCACTGACAAACGAAATAAGAACAAAATAAAAACTAAGCTATGATGACTACAACTAAGACTAAATATATTGACAATTCTGTCAACAAATAAAAACGAGACTAAAATGTTAGTGAGGGACGAGTGGAGAAGAGATCCAGCAGAACTAAAAGACGAGTCATTTTATGCTTGGTTGCACTCGGGTGTTGCGCTCTGAAAATAGCAGATCTACAAGCTCACAACGCGTCGCGCTGCGACGCGTTGCGAGCTTGTAGATCGGCTATTTTCAGCATACAACCAAGTGTAAAATCAGGCATTACAAACGCCATCAAGGCACCGCCAAAATACATTTTAGTAGACTAAATCAAATGTAGATTTAGTCGACTAAAATCTTAAGATATTTAGTCAACTAAAACTAGACTAAAACTAATACATTTCAGATGACTAAAATAGGACTAAAACTAAATGGAATTTTATTCAAAAGACTATAACTAAAACTAAACCAAAATTTGCAGTCAAAATCAACACTACGTGGTTGAAGATGGTCATATATTCATGATGTCATTTCGTGACCTTATCAGGTTTTGTTATAGAATTCCTACAGTTTGATCACACTATATCAGCAGATATATAAATGGATGTTGGAAAAAGCAAAAGCCTAGCAAGGTGCCACTTCTGATTTGGCAGACATGCCAAAACCAACCAGCAGAGGGCACTGTTCGACTATATTTTCACAGAAAACACATCACGACACAGAAGAATAAAAGTCGGGAGTTTTAAATCATATGCAAATGAATAAAGTGTTATATATATACCAGTGTGTATTTCCACCTCCTGGCTAACTTGGCTGTTACATTCCCCGCTGACGGAATACACGGTGAAGGTGTAGCGACGGCCACACACTGTGTCAGTGAAGAAACAGGAGTTGTCTGTGGTCATGCAGTTCTGTACTTCTCCCTGTGAACACAGACACATACAGTACAGTCAGTGGTGTAAAGTAACTAAGTACATTTACTCAAGTACTGCACTTAAGTACAATTTACTTCTACTCCACTACATCTCAGAGGCTTAGATTATTAGTTACGAAACATACATTAACCACTTAAGCCCTATATACATTTCGGCCATTTGAAAATATCAGATCTACAAGCTCACAATGCACCGCCATGCGAGGCATTGTGAGCTTGCAGATCTGATATTTTCAAATAATATGTATACATATGATACCTTGTGAAATGGGACATTCTGCCTAATGAGTACTTTCTACTTTTGGAACTTTAAGTACATTTTGATACCAATACTTTTGTGCTTTTACTCAAGTAAATCTTTTATTCAGGACTTTTACTTGTAAAGGGGAATTTCTACATTGCAGTATTGATACTTTTACTTAAGTAAAACTGTGAGAACTTTTTCCGCCACTGGTCATTTTGTGATGTAAAGTAATTTTTGCATGTCATTTTGTATGAAATTGTTACATTTTACATGTTTGTGTGCTAATACCTTAGAGTCTGTTGATGTGGCCAGGTAATGGTCTGTGTGGTTAGTGTGTTCCCACTCAAAGATGATGACGTTACTGGCACACTCACGGTACAGTAGACTGATAGCAGGAGCACAGGGAACTGTAGGAACAAAAAGAAAAGATTAGATACTGTAGATAGACAGACAGACAGACAGACAGACAGACAGACAGATAGATACACAGACAGACAGACAGACAGACAGACAGACAGACAGACAGACAGACAGACAGACAGACAGATACAGTAGATAGATAGATAGATAGATAGATAGATAGATAGAAGATAGATGGATAGATGGATAGATAGAAAACAATAACGGGTACAGGGTGAGGAAAACAATGGAGAAACCAGGTCAAACAACGACATCAAAGCCAAAGCGTCACAGAAGCTTTTCCAGGTTAAAACGCCCTGATATTGAAGATTACACCTCGGCGCTTGCTTTTCACCGTGTGAGGTTTCAGGTTCTGCGCTAACACAGGCTTATTCTTAACTGGCCGAGTACAACACAATATGATATAGACAGTGGAGCTCAATGGGAGACCCAGTTCTCAAAGCCGTGTGAGACTCACGGCTGAATTCACTAGTCGGAACAAAAATAGAAAAATAGGCAGAGGTAAGCCGCTATTCCCACATGGCTAATAATGTGTGTGACCTCAGCAATATTTACCCTAAATTTAAAGCAACATGGCTTTGAGCTGGTGGACTGTTCAATGAGTGTAAAGTGGTGCAGCACAACAAACAGCTATTCTCCTGTGGCTTTTCACCTCGGGCGCCTTCCACAGAAGTAACAAAAGGGATTAAAGTTATTTATCTCAAAATTGTCAACTTTGCATTCAAAAGTGCAACGTATAGGGTATCTAAGCCTCAGTAGTGTGTGTCCCACACCTCAGTTTGAGAATGAACTGAAGAGGCAGCCCCTCTCTGTATATCAAGTCCTGTGTGAAAAAAGGCTTTTAGAAAACGCGAACAAAAATGGCTGAGAATCGCCGATCGGATAACCAGGGCTTATGCGTTTTACAATGACTTTACCGTGACAACTAATTATAGACATTTGCCAGGGGCAGATTGCTCTCGTTTTTCATGCGAGACAACTCGAACAGAAAATGACTGCTCCTCTTGTGTGAAACTTATACCAAACAATAAATATAGTACCAAGTATGTTTAATGGCTCTAAGGCACACCAAGACCAGTTCAAAAACCAATTACAAGACTTAAACACCAATCTGAAATGATATGTTATCCAATAAGTCATCTCCCTGCAGCAAGATGTCCTGTGTTTCTTTTGCTCAGGCTTCAAATGTTTATACACTCCATATGAGTCGTACAGGAGTCACCACAGCTTAGTAATGCAATGCATAGGGCTGTCACGATTGCACATTTAAGTTGACGATTAATTGTCACTCAAATAATTGCGATTAACGATATAATTGTGTGTTTGGCGTCGAACATTAGAACATATGAAGCCTTTTAGGCTTCGTAATCAAAACTTTAACATGGGGCAGATATGACAAATAACTGAAATATACAAAGAAATTATTGACACATTTCATAATTTGTATTCATGTAAAAATAGCAGAAATAGCTGATCTACAAGCTTACAACGTGTCACAACGTGTCACTTCGTGACACGTTGTAAGCTTGTAGATCAGCTATTTCTGCTTTTTTATATATTTGAAAATGTGTGAGAGTCGATTACGAGAGAGATGATTACGCAATAACTGTGACCGTCCTAGCAATGCATGGTAGCTAATGGTATAATAATGGATAAATAAAATCTCCAATGTTTGTTATTATGTGCAGTGAGAAGAGTTGGTTAGAAGTCGGAGAAGGAGATGGAGGAGGAGGTTGTTTTGTTTTTTGTCACTGTATCTTATGACTGTATCTCACCGGTGTCGAAGGTGGTGGAGGTGGCGTTGACGATGCTCTCGCAGCTGTCTGACATGGGGGTGACCTGCACCACGAGCCTCTGGCCACAGGCCACTCCGTCGATCTCGCACCAGGTTCCTTGGCTGGTGCAGCTCAGCACCGCTCCGTCGTTGTCGATCGCCACGGCTCTGTAGGAGTCCGCCCCGAACACGGGCGACCACGACACGTGTGCGGCGGCGGTCGAGCAGCTGTAGTCCACCGATACCGTCGTCACCGCGCTCAGCACTGCAGGTTAACAAAGGTCACATGCTGCGTGAACATCAGTGGTGGAAAAAGTACTCCGATATTTTGACTGAAGTAAAAGTATCGATACTGCAATATAGAAATACTCTGTTACAAGTGAAAGTCCGAAATTAAAAATGTACTTGAGTGAAAGTACAAAAGTATCGGTATCAAAATGTACTTAAAGTACCAAACGTAAAAGTGATAAAATGTTTGAAAATAGCAGATCTACAACTACAAGCTTGTAGATCGTCTATTTTCAAATAGTCTAGGTATAAAATAGGGCTAAAGTGGTTAATGTATGTTTTATAACATAATAATTGATAATTGCAAAGTAACTAGTAACTACATTTTTCAAATAATTGTAGTGCAGTAAAAGTACAATATTTGCCACTGAGATGTAATGGAGTAGAAGTAAAAGTACAGAAAATTGGAAATACTCCAGTAAAGTAAAACTACCTCAAAATTGTACTTAAGTACAGTACTTGAGTAAATGTACTTAGTTACTTTACACCACTGGCGAACATGCCCCTCTGTTTGTGACAACAGAAATGCTAGTCAAATTTTTTATCCCATTTGTGTCCTTTTGAAAGGAACCACTCAAGAAACGAAAGGCAAGTAGGCCAAGTATTGTATTTGTTCTTTTCTTAATTTCACTCTATGTGATATACTAACTAAACGGGGCACAAAATGGCTCAGAAAGTCAGAGCCATAGAGAGCCCTGGGCACACTTTTGCCCAGGTGATAAGTTGTGTTGCTCTACCTTGCGTATACTTTAATTTAATCGATTCGACACAGATTTTCTCCATAGCTACATTCATGCACACTCTCCATGTGAATACCTCAGAACTGTTGCCCTCAAGGCAGAGGATAGGTGTATTCAAAAACAAATGAGAGATGAGGATAAGATGTATTTAAGAGGGCCAAAGAACAAATAAGAGAATGAAACTGAGGCGTACACTTTGCATGTCACAGTATGACAAATAGCTGTCAGGCTGGCCTACCATCTATGCTTTTCTCAGATTCATGTTTATGTAACAGTCCCTAACAACAAACATGTTGTTTCAGCCAACCAAATCCTTTACTCCGGGGGATTATTTTCCTCCATCTCTGAAAGGAGCATCCTGGAGTGAATAGCTGACCTAGATACTAATCACCAAGTTACTGATATTGACTTGGCCCCTGCCGCCGACTCACTGTTGGTGGTGTATACGTAGTCAGTGGATTCGCCAATCTCCAGGAAGGTGTTGACCGAGGACACGGATATCAGGTACGAAGAACACGGGTGCATGTCGTCCAGGTCCTTATGGACGTCCGTGACGTTGGCCCTGTACGGCGTGCTGCTGGGCTCGCCCAGGTCCTTGACCGTGATCCCGTATATCAAAACCCCTTCCACGGGCGTCCAGCTCACCCGCGCTGTTCGCCTGCCCGTCTGCTCAGCCGTGACCTCCGCCGGTGGCTGCACCACTAAACATTAAACATAGAAATTCAGTTGAAAAACAGGAGAAATGCTATCCCAGTGCTGTTCTTAAGGCAACAGGAGAGCTTGAGTGATGTCAAAGGATCATGAAGAACTTGACTGTAGGGTATGGAGACATCAGATAAATGACAGTATTTTAATGACACGTGTTTCTAACAGAATCTGGCAGCTCACTCTATAAGCCTGAAACCTGGTATCAATAGATACAGTGCATAGATAGGCCCACATATTGATGCAGGCTATTACATAGGCCTACAGTATTTCAAAAGGCAAGGCTATGCGAGTTAATAAATAAATGTTAATTTGCATTTACAACATTGTCTACTACTGCTACTAATAATACTAGCCAAATAATAATAATAACAATAATATTAACTAAATAAATAATTACTATGGGTCTAAGTAGGTGTCCCATTTGTGAAAATAGCAGTTGCTTTAAACGAGTGGAAACATGGGCCTACTAGACCAGTGGTTCTCAACCTGTAGGTCGGGACCCCCAGGGGGGTCACGCCTCAACTCCTACAATTCCAAGTACTTGTCAGGGTGGGTGTGGGGGTCCCCAGTTCAAATATATGATCATTTGGGGGGGGGGTCGCGGCCTGAAAAGGTTGAGAACCCCTATACTACACCACCCCATCCCATGCCATACTGAAGAATTCACTAGGTTTCTTGAATTTTGGAGAGGAGGAATTGAATGGATCATGGATGGAACAACTTACGGGTCGCTTGGGACCTCACTCTGCTGCTTCCTCCCAGGCCGGCAGCGTTGGCCGTGTAGACGGTGAAGTCGTAGGTGGTGGACGGGCTCAGGTTGGACACCACGGCGCTCAGGTTGCTGTAGGACAGGTTGTAGCGCTCCTGCGTGGCCGTCGACTCCACTATGAGGTCGTAGCGGTCCGTGGAAGGCACGTGGGCCCATTCCACCTGAATGGAGGTACTTGATAGTGCCCTGGAGTCGGTTATCTGAGAGGTGTCTGGGACTGGAGAGGGACGACAACGGGGACAAGGCAGTAAGACCACTGATGATTTCCGTATCAAAAGAATGAGTGCAGTGTATATTATTCATTTTAACCCTAGGCTGCGTTTTAGTTTTACTTTTGGCTGTCAAAAGTGGCGCGTGAAAAAAAGACTTGACTATACAGACACGCTGAGTAATGACCCGAAGCAAATCACTGCCATTCTTCCACATAATCACATCCACTTTAGTTCAGACACACATACAGCGTTGAGATCCTCCCTTAAGACAAATGGTGCAGCTCAGTGGTGGAAAAATGTACTCACATTTAAAAGTATGGATACTATATAGAAATATACTCTTTTTAGTAAAAGTCCAGAATTCAAAATGCACTTAAAGTTCCAAAAGTTTAAAAGTAGTCATTATGCAGAATGTCCCATTTCACAAGTTATCATATGTCTAAAATGTACTAAACAAATATTTTGGAAATAGCAGATCTACAAGCTCACAACACGTTGCATTGCAACGTGGTTTTGAGCATGTAGATCTGCTATTTTCAAATAGCCAAATTTCAAATAGAGCTGTAATAATAATTTTGTAATAATAATAAAAATCTACCAAGTAACTAGTAACTAAAGTTTTCAAATAATTGTAGTGGAGTAAAAGGTACAATATTTGCCTCTGAGATAGTGGAGTAGAAGTAAAAATATTGAAAATTGGAAATACTCCAGTAGAGTAAAAGAAATACCTCAAAATTGTACATAAGCAGCCAACACAGTACTTGAGTAAATGTACTTAATTGCTTTACACCGCTGCCCGAAGCAAATCACTGCCATTCTTCCACATAAATCACATCCACTTTAGTTTAGATAGAGTTTCAAGCCTTTCCCCTCACACCCAGCGGTAGCGCAGGCTGCGCAGCCTCTCGTCTTTAGTAAAAAATAAAAACTACACTTTCGCTATTCATCAAAACTAAGACAGTTTTAAGATGTTGTTTTTAAGATGCCTACTTTCCCTAGTGGCAACACTCGGTGCCCCCCACCTCACGTCTAAAATACACTTTTTGTCCAGAAAAGAAAATATTTCACCTGTTTTTGGTTACTCCGCTGCGCCCCCTACAGATCTGGTCAATGGAATTTTTCAATGAACGAGATTTTTCATTCCAGTGAAATATTTTGTTTTCTGGGCAAAAAGTGTATTTTAGACGTGAGGTGGGGGGCTCACAGTGTTCCCACTAGGGAAATGGGCTTTCAACGCTATAAAAACGTCTTTGTTTTGTTGAATAGCAAACTTCTATTTTTCATTTTTTACTAAAGACGAGAGGCTGCCATGACGCTATGAACCAGAGCTAGATTAGATCGATAGATCTATCTAAATAGAGAGATAGATACAGTGTTGAGTTCCTCCAGCTCTTACCTGTAGTGGCTACTCGTGTATCCTGACAGATCACGTTGTAAAACTGGAACACTTTCACAGTCACAGTATAACTGGCTCCGGGTCTCAGACCCTTCACCACCTTCTCGGTGTCGGTGGCGGGTAACGTCACCACGACGGGCGCGATGTCCGTCGAGTTGATCACCCGGAGGTCCAGGAAATAATTAGTAGCCCACGTGTTTCTGTTCCATTTTATGCGAAGCGACGAGGGTCCTGGAGACGTTATTGATATAATATCACATCCTGTGTCTGGAAGAGATGGAGAGGATGGGGGGGTCAAGAACACACTTTGAACTGAAAGCAAACATGAAAAAAAGAGCTTCAAGTATTCAAACTTCTATATAAAAAAAGATATATTAATATATATACAATATATAATAAAAACAAAAGTATTAAAACTTCTATAGGCTTATGAATATTAAATGGAAACCAAAATATGCAGGAAAAAACAGGTGCATATTTCGAACTGAAACCACACATATATAGAAAACCACATATATAGAAAATATATATAAAATAAACAAAAGTATTCAAACTTCTATAGGCGTACAATATGAATATTAAATGGAAACCAAAATATGCAGGGGAAAAAACTACCAAAAAAAAAACAGGTGCACATTCAAGTAGGCCTATTTGGTAGTGTTTTTTTCTCCCTCTTGCTGGCCTATAATTGGCTAATCCAGCCTCTTTCATAGGCTAAAATGCATTTCAATTTGAACTTTGATTGTAATAGTATTGGAAGGCTTAATGTAGATTCTCCATGAAAGTTTCAGCAGCTACACCTCCTTAATGTTTCTTAACTTTGCTTTAAAATGCTTTGCCACTTTTTACAATATAGGCTAAACATTTACCTCTTAACCACACTCTTACAGTTTTGTCTAAAAGCCATTGATCTAAACTATAGTTGTCTTACCTTGTGCTTTAGTGTATGGTATCTGCAAACAACACATATAGAAACATAGTTAAATTACATGCTGACAATATTCTAGTGTTAAATTGTATTATATGTTGTCATTATTCTCCATCAGGTCTGCATATAGCCTATGTTTAGTGAGAAAAGAAAAAAAGCCTCATATTTACCTGAGTTAGAGATACCAATGCTAACGAAAAACCTATTGCTCCCAACAATCCCATGGTCGACATTGACTGCCGCATTACAATAACTTTAGTGTACAAGGGACTGTCCAATACAAAAGGTGTTCTGGATTCTTTTGAGCGATGCCACAGGTACTAGTGTTGCGTGGGAGCCAATCAGAGGGCCCCAAATGGGGACAGACTCTCCCCCAGCAATAGCCCCAGGCAGTGAGAGGTGGCAATGGTGAGAAATCTCTATCTCTCACTCCCTCTCCCTTTCCCCTTTTGACTCACACAGTCAGAGTTATGATCACCTCCAATTAGATTCAACAATAATTAACTTCACCCATCAAAGTGCACAGAGGACAGTGTGTATTGTATACACATTGTTGTCTCAAGTGACAACATCGCAATTAGCATAATATGATATTTTAGCATGGCTATTGTGAGTTATATTGAGCACATTATGTTTCTTTGATAATTTATATAGGCCTAGAGTTAGGGTAGTTATTTTAGTTAAAACATTGTTCCAGATCGATGTATGGTTTTGTAATATTTGGCATTATTGCCACAGTTGTTGGTCTGTCAACTAAACTAGCCTAAATATGAAGCAGTAGTGCTTTCATTCATTCCTTGTCATTGACTAATGGCTGGTTGACAATTTTATTTTTGCAGAAGAATATTGTTTGAATGTGACCGCTTCAGACTTCATGCTAGAATTTTGTTTACGTTTATGATGTTGCTAAATTTAGTATTGCTATGGTTGATCTATAGGCTGAAACACCAGCGGCCTCTTTTTTTTTTTTAGATGGAGCTGATATTGTCCTCTTAATGATATCTATATCAGAATGTTTATTTTGTGTTGTACCTCTGTTGTGCTGTATACCATGATTTAAGCATGGCGTTATCTTAAGGCTAACTTATGTAATTAATCATTTGCACAAGACTTTTCATGTGACAAAAATGCCCTTGTTCAGGTGAAAACAGCATTTGTGTTGAAAGTCAGTTGTCAAAAGCTAGTATTAATGGCTAGAGCTGGGTTCTTCAATGGTTTTCAGGCCAAGGACCCCTTAGATGAGAGAGAGATGAAGCAGGGACCCCCCCCACTACATATTGTATGTTGCAAAATGAACCTTTTCATAGATTTCATAGATAGCTTCATAGACTAGTCTGACAGCACTATCATCAGTGTTGAGCAAAACCTATATACAGAAAATAGTAGCTCTACAAGCTCATAACGTGTAACAGCGAAGACCCCTTAGGGGTCCCCGGACCCCCTGTTGAAGACCCATATAGGTTAGAGCATGGGCACTCTAAATGATCCCTTGCGTACAGTAGGTCAGGGATCACTCGATCTCTAACCCAGAGAAACACAACCCATTTCTCCATGTAGTTCAGTGGTACACCAATTACCACCCATGCCCATAGGCATAGAACATTAGTCTTGCTTATAGAGTCATAGATGGTGAAAAGGTTCATCAAAACAAGCTTTGCAATACAATATATATAATTAATTCTCTTAACAAAATAGTGAGTGTGAGCGAACATTAATTATACCAGCAATCTGGTGTCTTGAGCAACCCAGAGGAACAAACAGAAGACGATACCCTTGAAGAGTAATTGGTTCAAGAAGACACACAGTACATGAGTTTTACATGACAGGAGATGACAGCAGTCTGACCAACTTTGATCCTATCTCACACAGATTCTCTCACGTACTTGTTTAAGGGCCACATTTTATGTAAGGACCTTACGTTGTTACCGACCTATAATCATAGCCCAACCCCTGGAAAAGAAAGACTTCTGCTGTTGACCTAACCCAGAATACAAAGTATTGCATAAACACCTATAACGGCCCTTATGAGATCGACAGTATCTCACTATGTAGCCTCCTTCCGTCCTCTCTCTCTCTCTCTCTCTCTCTCTCTCTCTCTCTCTCTCTCTCTCTCTCTCTCTCTCTCTCTCTCTCTCTCTCACTCTCTCTCTCTCTCTCTCCCTCTCTCTCTCTCTCTCTCTCTCTCTCTCCCCTCCCTTTTAGTTAAATACTACACCATATAAAAATGACAGTGTATATGGCTATAAAATTCATGCCCCTTTTTCTCTCTGTTCATAACTTTATTCCTATCTCCATAACATGGGAACACAGAGAATGACCTGAACCAGAGAGATAAAGGGGAAGGGCGGGGCTGATTCGGTAAAGGAGACAGGTGCCACTGAAACCCAAGGCAAGAATGCAGACTTGGGAATTGGGACTCCATCTAAACAAGATACCACTTAATCATCCATGTCATGCCTGGAAATATTGCTAAGTTCTTCTTCAACTGCGTATAAACTGCAGAAGGCTTGAGACACTTTAGAATTTCTTAAAACATGAAGTTGGAATAATTTCTGAGAAAAAAATAATCCCTCAGTGGACTGTATGTAGGCTAACATGCTAGGCTGAAAGGGATCTTTTATCACTTGAGAATAAAGGGCTATCGCCTCTTAGTTCCTGCACTGTGCGTTAGAAAGAAGGAAGTCAACATGAAAGTGGATATGTCCCACAAAACCCAGCCAGGGAAACCTAAGATGCCCTGCTTAAACAATGGGGCAATTTTGAATCACGGTGAATGGGACAAGTGATGTGAACGCCTTGATTTTTACATTGTATTTTTATGTAGCTGTGATACGGTCTTGCCATAGACACTTACAGGTCACAGTTACTGAACACCCGTATGACGCAGCATTCCACTCATTTCATTAAAGTCTAAATTATGCGTTGGATAAAAGGAGTCGTGTGACTTGTCACTCAACAAAAATAACATATTTTTAGCAAAAAATGTGACGCGTCAAACAACCTTTTTCGCAGTTGAAAATGTGTTTTTTAGAGGCATGTCCCACACGACACCTTTTTCACCAAATCATAATTTGACTTAATGAAATGAGTGGAATGCTGCATGCTATGGTGCAACAACACAGCAGTGACCCGTAACAGTGTCTATTGCAGAACAGTATCATAACAATACAATGCTAAAATCAAGGCGTTCACATCACATCAAATATGAGGTCATTTGCTTTTCTTTTTTTAATGAACCAGATCTCCACATCAAACTAATCCAGCAATAAAGAACACCAATTTGATGTTCCTTTTAACTGTATATCATTGACGGTTACAGGCAGTACAGGAAGAGAATCCTGCTCAGTATGAACATGTTTTATATTACATTACAATACAATTCTATTTTTATTTATTTTTTCTCCCATGATTTTGTAACCCATTTTTTCACCCAGTGCCAATTGCCTATTTAATCCTGGGCACTACTCTCCCTCTGCCAGCTTAGGGAGAGCCCAGAACTGAGCTCATGCCTCCTTCAATGCATGAGGAGCTAGCAAGCCGCTTCTTGTCACCTGACAGGGTGGAGTTTCTTATTTACCGTAAGAAATGAATCTTACGGCTTCAAAATCTTGGAATGTAATTTCTGACATGAAAAGGTTTTTGAATAACCAAATGAGTGTTCTCTATTCTAACATTATCTACATTACTCATAAGAGAGGCTTCATACATAAACGATTTCTTCGATGTTGACATGTTAAAATTAACTAAATAAGAATGTGTCATATATTTTAGACTGGGAAGGCTGGTTCTATTTTTATTTTTAGATATCATTTAGATTTTTGGGGGGCTTTTTGCCTTTATTGATAGATCACAGGCTGACAGGAAATGGGGAGAGAGATGGGGGGGTGACACGCAGCAAAGGTCGAACCCGCGGCATGCTGTCAGGCTGGCATTGCAGCCTAGAGTACCTGGACCGCCGAGCTGCGGTCCAGGCCAAGGCTGGTTCTATTGAATGAATTTGGCTTATCACTCACCGGAAACGTAAGTTATTACCAAGTGAACCATATTTGAGGCACAAGGATCACAAGCTCTGCTGCCTCCCTTTTCATTTAGCTACAGTACAACCTAAACGCTGCAGCCATGGTTTCATACAGAAGTTAAACATGTTTGCATTGGAAATTTAACTCCAATGGTTTCTAACTGAACCACAAACATCAGACTTGCATAATAACTGGATAACTGAAGATCCTGATTTTTGTTCTAAAACTCAGAATCGGTTGTTAGTGCCTTGACAACGGCCAGGCTGCATTTTCCTCCCTAAAAAAGAATGCACCCAGTAGAGTTAAAACTACTGCCAATTAAGGCCTAAATCTCCCCAGTTTGCTCTTCCAATTGAATTGGATTCACTTGGAAGGCTTGAACTTGACAACAAGGGAGCAAAGAGAAGGGAAAGATCAGGGAAGGGATTAATTAGAAATTAAACACCAAAGACCTCTACTGTACTTTTACAACACATTGTCATTTAAACAAATAGAAGCCAAAGGAGAAATTCCTCAAAAATAATTTATCAGCTACTTACAGGTGAGATGAATTCCTATACCAGAAATAAATTCTATCACTTTATTTTCACTTTTATCGTTTTGCTATGACATGATATACAATATAATGTTGCTGTATCAGTGGTGCTCAAACTTTTTCATGTCAAGGACTACCCAAAATGTATTTGGCAGAGGACCGAGAATATTTTGTTCCAGGGACCCCCCAAAAGCAAATATTAAAAAAATATATATTCAAAAATTTGCACAAATGTTCCAAGATTTTCAAAAATAGCAGATCTACAAGCTCATAGTTCGCACTCGGTGCCACGCTATGAGCTTGTATATCTTTCTTTTTTTATAGCTAAATAAATCTAAAATGACAGAGATGTGAGAGAATGACGTTCCCGGATTGAATGGGTTAAGGAAATAAATGTGCATACCTGTATTTTTCTAATTGATATTAGTTAAAGTGCCACAATGTAACTTTCCTTTTTATGAATAAAATGTTATTTTGTCAAATCTGTACAGTAGAGTATGTTAATACAATACTTATTATACAATTGGGGTGGTTGTATTTTATCTCCCTGCTCTTATATTGAGACATTTAGATCGTGTCAAAGGTCATGTCTCACCTAGACACATGATCTGACACGAAGTTTAACCTGATGGTCAAGATTCAATGTATCCCCTGAGCAAGCAGGCAGGCTCTATTAACTCAATGGTAAAAAATGTCAACCCTTGCGCAGGAAACCGGGTTCAGGCCCGGACGGTTGGTGTAACCGTCTGGGTACCTAGGCTGGAAATTCAGGAGGTGCGGGTTTGACTCCTGATCCCGACGACCTTTGCTGCATGTCACCCCCCCATCCCTCTCCCCATTTCCTGACCTATTGTTCCTATCAATAAAAGGCAGAAAAAGACACCAAAAATAGGAAACCGGGTTCAAATCCGGGGTAGAAGAGGACAGTTACATAGTACAACTTTAATGTCTCTGTCACCATGCATGTATATTGCATGTGTAGCACTGGCCCTTTAAGGAAAGTGCATAAAGAGGGGTGGCCAGGTTTGTGGCCTCCTGTCTAGCCAGAAGCCTGGTTTGAGTGTTTGTGAGAGAGACCTGGAGGCATGAGGGGTACAGAGTACAGACTAATTCTCGGTAAGACAATCTGAAACAAATGACAAGGTTTTTATAACTCATTGTAACAATAGTATATATATAAGAGTTTAGATAGGCTGACAATATTAGGCCTGTTGTTAATTATACTAATATATATCTGTACTTCCAGAAGCCTCCAGGTCCTTTGAGCAGCAGTACCCTGTGGCTGTGCAGGCCTTTATCAATTGGAGCCATGAGCATATATTGACTATTTGGGTATGTTTGTTATTTTGCTGTATTTTGTCATCTTGCTATAGGAGCCTAATTAATTGATGAATTGGGATGAATTGTTGGAGGGTTGGTCTAATGCTTTATTATTTGATTTTTGTAGGAGCTGAACTAACATCACTGTTTTTCCCACTGTGTGTGTGTGTGTGTGTGTGTGTGTGTGTGTGTGTGTGTGTGTGTGTGTGTGTGTGTGTGTGTGTGTGTGTGTGTGTGTGTGTGTGTGTGTGTGTGTGTGTGTGTGTGTGTGTGTGTGTGTGTGTGTGTGCGCGCTATTTAGACTGAGTGCAATAGGGTTGACTGAGGACAGAGCTATACTGGGCCATTAAGTATAGCATTGCATGATTTTGGTTTTGCTTATTTGTAGTTTGATTTGCTGATTTGCTTTTGGTTACTTATTTACTTTTCTTTTGGTTTTGCATTATTTGGATTTGATTTGTTCAATTTCTGTATATTTAGTTTAGAGGCCCAAGTAGGCCCAGAAGCCCTTACCCTTATTGCCTCTTGAGTTCAGTCCCTTTTGCAGAACTCTAATACTAACCGCTTTCTTCCTTTCTGTATTTTAACCTGACTATTTTTATACCAACTGTTGAATAAACTTGACACATTTGATACATCAGCCTCTGGTTCTGTTAATTCTGAACCTTCCTGGGGAACCTTACCTTGTTCAGTCAGTCCTACTGTATATATCTATATATACAGTATATGGTTAATGTGTTTAAAGGATCCCTCGCTCCTATATGTGTGGGTGGCGTAGTCATTGCTTTACATGGCCCTGCTACACATGTTTAACCACATTTAACCCTAGCGTTCCATTTTCTGGGCAGGTGAACATTTGGCAGAAATAGCTCATTGGAAAGATAAGCTCACAGTGCGTCACAACACGTAGATTGACTATTTTTGAAAAAATGGCAGATCTACAAGCTCGTAGCGCGGCACTCGGTTCCGTGCTATGAGCTTGTATATCTGCTATTTTTGAATAGCCCAAAGTGTAAAATAATGCTTTTTAGCTCAAATCTGAAAAAAAGATTTGGTGTAGAGGGGAAAAAATATGTGGCCAAGTAAAAAACCCTGGGGATCCCGGTCAACAAAGTATATAGGGTTTAAGTGGTTAAAATGTTTTCAATAAATCATTTTCGTGATTTATTTCACAACATTGAGATCCTAAAAAGGAATGCATCTGATCAGATTGCCAACTGTAGCTTCTTTTTTATTATTATTACGGCTTAACACGAGATCAGATAAGATGAGATACACTGTAAATCCTCTGAAGATATTAATTTCTCAAACAGGAAGACAGAAACTGGGAAAATGGGACACACATAGGTGTGTGCTCTCAACAAGTCTGAGTTGTATCATTTCCATCACCATTGTATTTCCTTACGCAAAGGAAAACTCTGCAAACATATATTATGTAAACTATTGCGTACAAGAAAGAACAGGGAAAACTGTTGCGCCCTTCTCTGTCCTTTGTTCACAGTTGACTGCAGGGGCGGTGGTCTCGAAAACATAAAGGAAAACTGGCAGAAAAAGACTCGCTCGCTGCAAAAATATTAAGGAAAACTCCTTAGACAGAGACTTAAGAAAATAGAATGTATTTATTTTGAATTGCTCATAAAGTGCTCTGTGCTCATAGTGAGGGGTGAATTTAAAATAAGCAGACGTTTGGGTCCTGGGACCTTCGTCAGTGCTATGTGGTGGGAACACAGACAAACAAGTTGCTTTTATAGGGCTGCAGATCTAGAGCCCTATAAGAGCAACTTGTTTCCAACTATAACATAAAGAGGTGTGTGTGTGTGTGTGTGTGTGTGCATGTGAGAGTGTTGTCTTTACATGGGAAATATCAGTGTATGTTTATTTCCTTATGTTCCTCAAGGGTACTATATAGAAACATCTCTCATCATTAGTTTATTCATCACATGGGGCTGTTACATAGAGCGAGCCCCGTTACATAAGTCTGTCTGCATGCCGAACCTCTAGTTTTGGGTGGGGCGAGCAATTAGATATTTTTGCCACAAAGCACCACCTGCCTTCTCGCTGAGTCATGTTCCTTGCTTGTATTAGTTGTAAATGGCACTCTAATCTCATGGGAGAGAACCACCATGCTATTATCAACCTAACCTATTATGGTCACAACTTAACAGTGCTGTACATTGGGGAAAATACTGAAACCATCTCTATTGTTTTTGGAGGGAACATATAGGAACATAATATGGGGAACATACTTCTATACGTTTATGAGTTTACTTAGAACAAATACCCATACTGGGAACCCTGGGGTTGTTCTTTCTTTCTTTTTCCTTTATTTATTCAGGGAAGCCCATTGAGAGCAAGCTCTCTTTTTCAAGGACACCCTGATAACAACATATACATACATAATGAGAAACAATAACAAACATTTGAATCAATTACAAATGTCACAGATACAAATAAACATAGTGTTACATGAAACGGGTGCAGTCACTATGTAGTGACTGCACCCGTTCCCTTTAGTCAGTGGTGGAAGAAGTACTCGGATGTTTTACTTATGTAAAAGTAGAAATACCACAATATAAAAGTACTCTGTTACAAGTAAGAAGCCCTTGTTCAATTTTTTTCTTGTGTAAAAGTACAAACGATTTGGCTTCAAAATAGACTTACAGTAACAAAATAAATGTACTCCAATTTTCCAGAATTTACAAACGTTAAAAAAAATAACTGATCTAAAAGCTCACAACACGTACGTCGCATCGTGACGTGTTGTGAGCCTGTAGATTGGCTATTTTCAAATGGCTGAAGTAAAAAAGAGGGCTTAAGTAGTTAATGTATGTTTTAATCTAAATCTGAAAAAGTAACTAGTAACTAAAGGTAAAAAGAAGTGGACATTCAGTGAAAATAGCAAATCTACAAGCTTACATTGCGATGCATTGTTTGTAACCTTGGTGGAGATTTGATGTAGAGAGAGTGTACACCCCCTGGTCAATGGGGTATTTGGGTTTTAATAGGGTTTAGGTTAAAATACCAGATTTCTACATAAATACTGCATATAGCCTCAATGTAGGAGAAACAAATAGTGGAACTATTTATCCAATTTATCCAGTCCAATTCAGGGACTTGTTTTAACAATTTCTTTGGACAACATGGAGTTCTACTGTATGACATCCGGATACTAGTGATATTTGTTTTTGGCAAGACACACCATACTTGGCAAGTAGGTCGTAGGCTGCTGTGTGTTGACAATAGGAAAACATGTCAATTATGCTGGCCTTATGATACAAATGTTCTGAATTGTAATTGCAGTTCAGTCTCCTATGATGGCATATCCGCAGTCACTTCTCAGGGCCAAACTGTAAAAAAAATGGATAGGGAGTGGATTTCTTATTCAGTCTTTTCCCCCAGTTTTCAGTCGATTTCCCATTCAGTCTTTTCAGTGAGCCTGGCAGGTAAGGTGGCTTGGATAGTTCCCCAGAGTCTGACCGTGACTTTGTCTATCAAGGAGGGTGAAATGGGAATCTTTCTATGCACTCAAAACAAAGGGTTTTAACTGGAGAATTAGAAAGCTAAAGCTTATCTCTGGTATCTGGGTGGCACAGAGGAAAAGCCTTGAAACCAGACGAATCTGCCAGTGCAAAAAAAAGAAGGAAATAGCCCTCGGTGCAGTGATATTAGTCTGGCCATGCCAGGCTAGGAAAAGCCACCGATACGCAGATTAGGGTTTTGAATCCTTTTCGGTGCATCTGGCTTCGCCGGGCGCTCCAATTTTGCCCGTGTTGCAGGTGGGAAAGCCAGGCGGGGAGGTCGACTCCTACAGGTTGGTCAAAATGCCTGTTCAGCCATGGGGCGCAGCAGCACTATGGGGATAGCGTGTTCCTCAATCTCCATGTGTGAACTCCCAGTGAAACTCTTCACTGTCAGGTGAAAAGGAGCCGAGAAGCGGCTGGTGACTTAACGTGTATCGAAGCCCCAGAGGAGACACGTGCCTATCCACTCCCTCCCACGTGGCCGACTGTAGGGGTTAGCAGCAGTGACACTGTGTCTGTGCTTTCATTCAACAATTCTCCTCCTTCAGGCCATTCAATGGCAGTGTGCAGGACATCATAATTCCATTGCTACATCTTCTACTGCGGGTGACAATTGTTGTTGCAGATGTGCTCCATATCCCTTCTCTTATGACGATTTTTCTGTTGGTTCGTGTCCAGTTGATGATGTGACACATATTTGTGAGCTTGTACAGTAGATCCGCTATTTTAGTTGTTTTAGAAAATTTGTGAAAACATTGTATTTTAAAATAAATTAAAATAATGACATGCCCGGCCTGGGCCGCTGGCGTAACGGTCCAGCAACTTAGGGTCCAGCAACTTAGGCTCAGTGTAGCCTGACAGCGTGTCGCGGGTTCGAGTCCCGATCGGCCATTGCTGCATGTCACTCCCCATCTCTCTCCCCATTTCCTGTCAGCCTACTATCCTATCAATAAAGACATAAAAGCCTATATATATATATATATATATGTATGTATATATATATATATATATATATATATATCCCCATCTCTCTCCCCATTTCCTGTCAGCCTACTATCCTATCAATAAAGACATAAAAGCCTATATATATATATATATATATATATGTATGTATGTATGTATGTATGTATGTATGTATGTATGTATGTATGTATGTATGTGTATATATATATATATACACACACACACACATATACACACATATATATATATACATATACACATATATATGCATATACATATACATAATGATCAAAAATAGGAACGGCAGGTTGAAAGTGGTTAAACTATTTGTAGGGTATAGAATTTGCCTCATAATTTACAAATGACTGATATAATTAAATGATAATTCATAACAACTTTTTATACAGTTTGGTCCTACTGATGCAGTTGCTGATCTCTATCAGATTGCGCTGTACTGTATCTTAAGAATAAGTTCACCAGGATGCTAAATCAGATAAAGAAAATCTTTTCAGATTACCAAATGTCTTCACACACCAATCTTGCATAACCCATTCATCCCAGCCCACATTGATGGAGTGTTCTTTGTCTGGACGGAAAGGTGATAGTGCTTTATAGGTGATCTCTATATAGATAACAGGATAACTACATTGGCCCAACTTAAAATCAAATTCAATCTCTTATCAGTCTCATTTCTTCCGTTATCAGCAAAATAGACATTGTCTTCAAGGCAACATTCCCTAGTTTGGTTCTAAGGCAAAAGGGCATCACAATGTACAGTGTGATCTCATGTCTCTCGCTTTGTTTAGGTTTTTCTCTCAAGGCAGGAGTTCTGATAGAGATCAGCAACTGCATCAATAGGACCAAACTTCAGCCTTGTACAGTATTTACAGTAGGGTTACACAAGAATGACCTGGATGCGTGTCCAGGTCATTCTTGTCTTGACGTGTCTTGAATCGGGTAGGATAGAAGTGGACAAACTTTTTCAACAATGACCCACAAATATTGATTATATGTATGTCTGTCGGATCCCCATGTAGCATTTATTCTTGACAATTACTTGTTTGACTACTGACAAAAGACATGTTTTAATAATTCATTATTTACAAATTATAGAAAGGGATAATGTTAAAATGGTTCTCTTTTTCTATTTATTTATTTATATATTTCTTTTTTACATATTTGAAGAAAGCATATATGCTTTGAATTGTAATATCTAGCATTATTTATGTATTTACTTATTTATTTTAAGATTTATATTTGGGATTTGTATGTATATTATTTCGGATAGGGCAGTGTACAGGAAACCAAGGGTAGAAAGAAAGCAGACATGCGTTATGCACTAACTGGCTGAGCCAGCAGGCACCCCCTGTGTCACATTCATTTGAATAACAAAATTACAAAAATAACAACAAAAAAACACATTCAGATTCACATCTGAGCTTAACTAATGTTCATATGAAATACCCGGTATAGAAAATATCTTCATTATGCATTTAACCCACACATGAGATGGTAGTATCCAACAAAACTGTTGTGCATTATGACACACAGAGAATAATGAAGCCCTGCACCAGAGACTAGGTGTTCGAATATACCGCTGTCCATCTGGCCTGGCCGGGCGTCCACTTGAACACATCAATATAGTCATCAGTGACCTGTTCTATGATGTCAGTCATTTCTATATTTGGTCATACCTAATACACACAGTTTATATGCTAATTTGGAGCTGTACATAGTACTGCATCATAGAATCTATGATCCTATGATGAATCGTAAATAAAATATGGAGAGTTATGTGTTCGTCTGGGACCTACTCGGAAACGTTGCAAGTCGGGAACTATGCAAGTTGGAAATGCATGCCCCACCCAGTTATGCAATACCCGTTGTACCCATTGTACCTGTCTGTCTGTCCCTTTTTTATACAGTATATGGAGTTCCGTGTCTAGGCCAGTCTATGACATCATATTGATGACATCAGTGTACTCCTTAAATGGGGATTTGGAGATCCGCTGATCCGACCGACTTAGGCACCAGCCTATTCAGGAACGATGCAAGTAGGAAATGTATGCCCCACCCAGCTATGCAATAACCGTTGTACCCGTTTGTCTTCAAAGATGGAGATTTCTGTATCTGTCTGTCTGTGTCCCTTTTATACCCATGTATGGAGCATCCATGTCAGGCATGCCCAAATATGGAGTCTCTAAGACATCATATTGATGACATCAGCAGACTCCATATATGGGGATTTGGGTCGGATCGGTGGTTCTGGACAACCAGATCTCCATATATGCCTATATATGGGCGCATCGTTCGGATCGGTGGTTCTGGACAACCGCCTATCCATCCGAGTTGATGGCGGGCTAATCCGCACCACAAACAATCTTGTGTTCCTCGGCACAGAATGGCATTGCCATTTCTCAATGTTGAGGTGGTGATTTATAAGCCAAGGCAGTTTTTTACCAGAGCCCTGTTAGTCAGCATTACCTGCTTCCACCTCTCACAACGAGGACGTAGGGTTGGATTTTGAGAGGCAATTTTTTTTTTTTTAGTTGGGGTGGCCCAACCGAGTAAGAAAACATACCATATATTTCACACAGAGCTGACCCCGGGTTTGAATCTGCCCCGAGGCACTTTCACTTTCATGGTATGCACTCCTACTCAGTGGGCCACCCCATTATTTTGTTTTACGCCGTGGATAATCTCGCAAACCTTTTTTAGCAGCATATGCTGGCAGTAGGCCAAGGAGGTCCACGCTTTTTTTTTAAGTTTTATGTTTTTATTTATTTATATAATTTTATAATTTTATAATTTTAAGGTAACCAATGGGGGTTTGATTGGGCTTTAAACCTTGCCCAAATTTGGAGGGTGAAGAAACTTCTGTTTTAGAAGCATTTGCGGTGGACGATGGTGGGGCCGGACTCATCGTATTCCTCCTTGCTGATCCACATCGACTGGAAAGTGGACAGGGAGGCCAGGATGGAGCCTCCAATCCAGACAGAATATTTACGCTCTGGTGGGGCAATGACCTTGATCTTCATGGTGCGTGGGGCCAGGGCTGTGATCTCCTTCTGCATCCTGTCATTAAGGCCCGGGTACATGGTGGTACCTCCAGACAGCACGGTGTTGGCGTAGAGGTCCTTACGGATGTCCACATCACACTTCATGATGCTGTTGTAGGTGGTCTCATGGATACCGTAGGACTCCATACCAAGGAGGGCAGGCTGGAAGAGGGCCTCTGGGCAGCGGAATCTCTGATTGCCAATGGTTACGATCTGTCCATCAGGCAGCTCATAGCTCTTGTCTAAGGAGGAAGAAGTGGCAGAGGTGGCCATCTCCTGCTCGAAGTCCAGGGCAACGTAGCACAGCTTCTCCTTGATGTCACGCACAATTTCCCTCTCGGCTGTGGTGGTGAAGGAGTAACCGCTCTCTCTCAGGATCTTCATGAGGTAATCTGTGAGGTCACGACCAGCCAAATCCAAGCGATGGATGGCGTGGGGCAGGGCGTAGCCTTCGTAGATGGGCACTGTGTGGGTCACTCCATCACCAGAGTCTGTGACAATACCGGTGGTACGGCCGGAGGCATAAAGGGACAGCACGGCCTGGATGGCAACGTACATGGCGGGGGTGTTGAAGGTCTCAAACATGATTTGGGTCATCTTCTCCCTGTTGGCTTTGGGGTTCAGGGGGGCCTCTGTGAGTAGGACAGGATGCTCCTCAGGGGCAACTCGCAGCTCATTGTAGAAAGTGTGGTGCCAGATGTTCTCCATGTCATCCCAGTTGGTGACGATTCCGTGCTCAATGGGGTACTTCAGTGTTAGGATACCTCTCTTGCTCTGGGCTTCGTCACCAACGTAGTTGTCCTTCTGGGCCATACCCACCATCACCCCCTGATGTCTAGGGCGACCGACGATGGAGGGGAAGACGGCACGAGGGCCGTCATCTGAGGCAAATCCGGCTTTGCACATACCGGACCCGCAGTCAAAAACTAGTGCGCTGATTTCATCTTCCATGGTTGAACTTTGTCAAATGAACTGTGTCGAATGAACTGTGTCGAAGAACCTTTCAAGGTAACAAGCTTTAGGTAACTGTTATACAGAAAGGTTTTTCCTGTCTTTTTATATATTTTTTTGCTGTGATGTCACTGTGATGTAGACGTGATGTAGACGTCCATAGTTGGTCCATAGTAATATATTTTTTGCTATGATGTCACTGTGATGTAGACGTGATGTAGATGTGATGCAGACGTCCACAGTTGGTACTCTGGTCATCAGTCATCTCCATATTTGGGCACGGCAGTGTGGGATGTCCATATTTGGAAATTGCATAACAGGCATAGGGGAAACATGCACAGACTGTGAAAAAAACATATTTTTTCTGTATTTTGTGATGATATTGAACTGTTTGGCGCTACTTTATATGTTTATAAATACCAAGGACCTCAATGGAAACAAGACTGCAAGGACTATTTTGGATGTACCTTTTAGACAAAGTGTTTTATGTACTTTGCTGTGCTGTTTTGACATTTCTGCCTAATAACATATTCACTCAATTTAATCAAAAAACTGAACCAGTGACCAATGGGCTGCCTGAAACTGAAGAAGAGATGCCTGATGCAGCCCCTGAAACAGGAGAGGGCACACCCACAATGTTTTCAACATTGTGACTGGTAAAAGTTGGTAACTAGCACATTAAGGTTTGTTTGTGTCTTTGATGTAGCAGTCTACTCTAGACAATAAGTCAACATGGTGCATTAAAATGTTTGTTTGGATTTAATGATAAATGCTCTTGCTCTTGGTCTTGGATTTTCTTTTTTTAATGAGGATTTTTCAATATCAGCTTTTAGATGGCCTTGCCCCTAGAGTCATAAATCTGACGGCCAAACCTAATGTTCAGCGCCAAAGAATCCAAGAGAGAATAGTGAGATGAGCTGTGGGACTCATTGCCATTGATTGCAACTTGAGTACCGGTAGAGACTGTAAGAACTGATAAAAGGATAGAGCCTGGAATCCTGGATTGCTTGTGGTTCAGGGAAGAAATTATCATCCTGTGGCTTGGCACTCTCTTGGGGAAGGGAAGGTTTTGTTCGCACCTGCCTAGGGCTGCCGTTAGCTGTGTTCCAGCGTCAGCAAGGGGAGGGCTTTAAGAGTGCTGCTGTCACTGTCTTGTTTGGTTTCCACAGCACTCTGCACGTGAGCGCTTTCTGTGCTCCGAATGACTTCTGTACCACCCAAAGGTACAAAGCTGTGATACCCTGGGGAGTTGGACGGCGCCACAGGCTTAGACCCAGGCGTCAGAAGTTCATCTTGCCGACCAGCGAGTTGAGTAGGCTATACTACTCCTTTAACAATGTTTATTGTATGTAGAGTCCTCTTATGTGTCTCATGTTGTCAGGGGGCAGGATTAACCTGAGACCAGAGGGATTATGTAGGTAAATGGTTTCACTATTATCACTATTAATGGCAAGGACTCTACACTTAAAGGTTACAGTGTTACGGTGTGCAGCAGTGTGTATTTTTTGTTAGCTGATTGAGCTCTCTCACTCCCCCCCTTTCTTGCTATGTCCATATTTGGGCATAATCAATTTGCGCTGATGTCGGGGATCTCCATATATGGGCGTGTGGTGTCAGACACAACAGAAACCGTTGGTACGATGCCAGTCTGCTATGATGTCACTATATTTTGTGTATTATTGGCGGCGATCTCCATTTATGGGCATAAATCTGGCAGTATCTCCATATATGGGCATGTATATAGATTTGCGCTGGCATATCCATATTTGGGCTGATAACGCATCGCTGCTAGGTTATTGCTTTGACAATGCATCGCTTCATGAATGTCCAGTCCATATATGGGCATATATGCATGCCCTCCTAAAACTGCCACAACTTGAACTTTATATTGTACATTATTAATAACAATAATAAGAATAAGAATAATACTAATAACTCACATTTATATAGCGCTTTTAGTACCTAAAGTCACTTTACATGAAGAAAAAGAAGGAACCAACTTTATTAAGAAAATAATATGTAAGATTAATAAATATTGCGCTTTTTTGTACCTGTTCCCTGTGGTCATGAATGATTATTCATTGTCTCTGACACTGAACAATTGCCATTAGTAGCATTTCTATACCCAGTAAATCGAATCATACCTAGGTTTATTATAATATATGATGTGAAGCCTGCAGAGCTATAGTTCAGGCAGACAACTCAAAGGTCACATGCTCTCTCCATCTGATGGGGCAGGCTATTTAAACCTCCCTGCTCATTCTTTTTGCTGCTGCTCTGCCATCTTGATCTTGCTGCTCTACTATGCTGCTGCTCTGCTGCTGCTGTTGCTGCTGCTGCTTTGTGCTCTGCTCTAGTCTATGAAGTTTTGTTGTGCTCCCACCATCACCCCAGCATCTACCTATGGCCTGTCCTCAGCCCCTCCCGCTCCTCTTTGATCTCTGATTGCCTAGAGTGGAATCAGCTGTGGGTGACAGCCGTGCGTAGTTGGCTAACGAGGCTCAGAGACTATTTAAAACTGTCGGTGACTGTACTCTGTGTTGGTTCATTATGTAGTGTCAGGTCGTTTCCCCTTGTGTAATGCATTTCGCCCTGTGAGATGTACCTTGTTTGTTTTATTATAATTTAAGTAAATATGTCATTAAACTGTCCTCCTTGGTTTCCTGAGTCTACTTTGATGTTGAGTTATGTAAGGTCCAAAACACCCGGGTCCCTGACAATGGGAGTCTATTTCATTGCTTACAGGGGAACGCATGAAATGAGACAGAGCCGTGACGCCAATTATGGTTAAATATTTATGCTCTATATTTATGCCCAATGAATATTTTATTCAATCCAAGAGTTGTCTGTCTGAACTGGGGTCGGTGTCAGCAAGGGCATGCGGTCATAATGGGTCCCTAACGCCAAATCAAATGGGTTCAGATCTGAGCCAAGTCTCCTGCAGGAGGCTCGTCTGAAGCCTGGCCTGGACAGGAGTCTCCGGACGTAAAAACAGATGATGTTATACAGTACATGATTTAAGGTTCTTATTCAAAACAAATAGCCATAGGCCTATATATTCACATTGGCTTGGCCATGGTCTCTCCATCTGATGGGGCAGGCTATTTAAACCTCCCTGCTCATTCTTTTTGCTGCTGCTCTGCCATCTTGATCTTGCTGCTCTGCTATGCTGCTGCTCTGCTGCTGCTGCTCTGCTATGCTGCTGCTCTGCTGCTGCTGCTTTTGTTTTTTGTGCTCCCACCATCACCTCAGCATCTATCTAGTTAGGGAATTTTAACAAGATGTTTGGACTATCTGTGAAAAAATGTACTACCAATAGCTTTCTTCACCAATGTGTTCTTATAGGTGTCTAGAATCACCTCTCAATTAATTTAAACCCAAATCCTCGTGGAAAATCCTGGAGAGCCAATCAAAGTTAAGGAGCCCAGAGGGCTTGGGTGAAAAATATGAAAAGAAATAAAAGTCTTGCGAGGTGTCTAACTAGGGGTTTTCAGGGGTGCTGAATCCATTCCAACCATTATTTGTAAAAAAAATATATTAGTAAAAATGTCTCCCTGGCCATCTAATATTGGTATATTGGTTATTGTTAGTGTATAATCAGTGTATAATCAATGGTAGGGGATTGGGGTGTTGTTGAATTGATTCTATTCTGAAAAATAAAATAAGAAAATATTGCTAAACACTTGATAAGAGTGTACACCTACTGTGCACATGCTCAGTGGGATACACTGTCTGCATGTGGGGAAGGAGCGGGGGTGTTGCATCCTGGCAAATATGTCTGGACGATTTTAAGGTACGGTAGTTTATCTACTTTTTGGCATTTATTTTCCTCTGCTGGCAAAACTTTTGATTACTGTGAATTTAGAATATCAATTTTCTCTAGCCTATTGCTTACATTGAACAACCATTAGTTAAACAATCATGACACTTGTCTTTTAGAAGCCAACATGGAAGAGGATTCTGTAGCTTGTGGCTTAAGGTGCTTCATCTGTGGTGGTCCTGAGACTGAGATTCAAAAGCTCTCAAAAGTCACACAAAAAGGCACAGATTTTGTCTTATTCTGAGAGTGTGGATGATGCAGCATTAATCAGAAGACTACATGAGGACTGGAAAAACTGAGATGACCCCAAACTAAGCTACCATTTGGAATGCAAAACCGAGCTACAGTCGTGCAAGAAGTATATCCACTGGATATCGTACGTTTTTTTTTTCATTGTGATGAAAGTTGACACTTGCAGATTTCAATCCTATTCTATGTTGTGAATGACATCATAATTTAATACAAACGTTAAACATAATCTATTCTTTAGAGCAAGATGAGCAAGACCAACGGCCAGACAGGAAGAAAAGACACAGGGCATTGTCTGGGTCAAGTAGTTCAAGTGCGAGCTGGGCAGCTGGCACACTTGATCTACCATAATACTTGCATCCTTTGCAGTCAATGTTGGCACATTGAAAAGAACCCCTGGTAAGTGTTTTGTATGTAAGATTCAAATGAATTTTGATAATTGTTTTTCTTGCTCCTCATTGTAGGCTTCCACTCAAAGTCAAATCATTTAATCATGCACATACTGTATATGGCTACCTTTTATCCAGACAGAGCTCGGCAGTTGTATCGTGCACATGATAATGTCTACCAGGACCAACTGAAAAGGAGTTTGATGCAGAGAGCAAAGCGACGAGGTGATGACTGGGGACTTGAAGTCGCTGGTCGCCTGTCTGGTATTACAGATTTGGTGGCAGAAGAGGCAGTATATCATATTCGATGAAGAAGAGACTTTGAGAACCCTGTTACAAAGTCTAAGGTAACATTATACGGATACACAATACAGCTGTACAATACAACTCACATTTCTTATCCTTTATTAGTCCCCCTCATTCCTGGACCCATATCAATCTTGCAGAATACATTATTTTGAAGTCAAATGTTTCACTATTAAAAATGATATTTCTTCCCTCAGGATAAGAAATGTGAGTTGTATTGTACAGCTGTATTGTGTATCCATATAATGTTACCTCAGACTTTGTAACATGGTTCTTTAAGTCTCTTCTGCATCGAATATGATATACTGCCTCTTCTGCCACCAGGCGACCAGCGACTTCAAGTCGCTGGTCAAGTTGCTTCAAGGCCTATATATTCAACATTGGCTTGGCAGCAGATTTGAGCCGACAGAAGATTTGAACCGGATGTGAACTGTAAACACATAAGACATCTTCCTAGATAAATTCTGGTGCTAAGTCAATCAAACAAAGCTCTGTGAAACTTAACCAGAACATCAAACGGTATGCCACCTTCTAAACCTGGGACTACAGTCATATCACATCTAGAGTCAACTATGTCGCACCACCGATCTGACTGATATATGGAGATATCTGTATCTGTCTGTCCTTGTCCCTTTTATGCCCATATATGGAGATCTCGGTATTAGTCAGTCCTTGTCCCGTTTATGCCCATATATGGAGGTCCCTGATGCCATCAGTATATGCCCATATATGGGCATGGTGATATGCCCATATATGGAGATATCTGTATCTGTCAGTTGTCCCTTTAATGCCCATATATGGAGATCTCTGTATATATCTGTCCATGTGCCTTTAATGCCCATATATGGAGGTCACTGTATCTGTCTGGCCATGTGCCTTTAATGCCCATATATGGAGATCTCTGTATCTGTCTGTCCATGTGCCTTTAATGCCCATATATAGACATCCCTGATGTCATCAGTATATGCCCATATATGGCCTTGTGTAGGCCTATGTGTATTGAACGGATCCCTTTTATGCCCATACATGGAGATCTCTGTAACTGCCTGCTTGTGTCCCTTTTATGCCCATACATGGAGGTCTGTGTATCTGTCTGTCCTTGCCCCTTTTTTTGCCCATACATGGAGATTGGCGGTTCTGGACAACCGGATCTCCATATATGCCTATATATGGGCATATTGGTCGAATCAGTGGTTCTGACAACCACCAATCCGAACGACTTGACACCAGGCTCATCGATGTGTGCATCGAGTTTGAAGTCGATCGGTCGGATGGTTCTCTGTATCTGTCTGTCTGTCTGCCTGTGTCCCTTTCTTGCCCATATGATCTCTGTATCTGTCTTTTTTACGTGCAACAATTTCAGATTAAAAATGTGTGGACAAGCTCCTTCACATCTCGATATGATTGATTGAATACTTTATTAACAAGTTTGTTAACAGTAGACTATAGGTAGTACAGTCGAAGGTTATGCTAAAATGACTTCACGAAAAGCCCCAGGGGGCTTGTCCATTGTCTTCTGGATGACTGTTTTGTTTTGTTCTAAACTTAAGTATCAGGTATGTACATGAGGTTAGACATAAGGTGCAGTACATGAGGTACAGCACTAGAACGGTAGCAGATATAGTAGGCCTTCGAAAAGATGTTGAACTAGAAAAAGTACTCCGCGGAGCACAGGTCTCCGCCAGGTCAAGGAGGTTATTGTGGGCCAGCAATGTTTGGAATTCGGCAATCAGGATGGAATATGAAAAATCGCACAGATCCGTCTTGATCAGACTATAGAGATCAGACTATAGATATAAAAAAGCCCTGGTAAAATCCGCCATAGCTGATAGAGGGGGCTGCGTCGGTGTTTAACTGTATGTCATCGGGGTTGGAGATGAGCTCATAAAAAAAGGTTATACCATTCCACTTGGATAGGAGGTGATACCAGAGGTGGAGGTCGGTGCGGCAGGAGTGAGTGATGGTGACTTGGTCGTGCAGGTTGGAAGGGACGGCCTTGGGGAATTGTGCGGAGGGCGAAGTTGAGGTGACCGAGGAGGAGTGCAAGTAGTTGGTGTTTGGCGCAGTGAGGGGTGAGGATGTAATTTTGGAGGAGAAGGGTGATGAGGTTAAGCTTCTCCAGGGGAAGGGAGGCCTTTATCTTGGACAAACAGCGTCTAAATGTCTCGAACAACACTTTGACCACGGCTCTGACCGGGCGTTGCTAGAGGTGTTGTTGCTTTGTCATAGATGGTCAAGTTACATCTTTTATTGTATTCCTCAAGAGATAATCGGTGACCTTGCATGTGTTCCTTTTGAGCTCAAAACACATGCAGGCCTGGTTTCTGGATGAAAGGTGACAGCTGAGAGTGGGATTGATTACACGATGCCTCAGAGACAGGAAAAGTTATATGATTTGGGCTTAATTGACTTGTTACACATTCAGGTCATTATTCATTGATAAAGGAGATAAAAACAGACCTATCAATGCCCATATATGGAGATCCCTGATGCCATCAGTATATGCCCATATATGCTGATATGTTCATATATGGAGATCTCTGTATCTGTCAGTCCTTGTCCCTTTAATGCCCATATATGGACATCCCTGATGTCATCAATATATGCCCCATATATGGCCTTGTGTAGGCCTATGTGTATTGAACGGACCGGCGGTTCTGGACAACCGCCTATCTGACCGACTTGACACCAGGCACAGTTTGAAGTCGATCGGTCAGACGGTTCTCTGTATCTATCTGTCTGTCTGTCTGTCTGTCTGTCTGTCTGTCTGTCTGTCTGTCTGTCTGTCTGTCTGCTTGTGTCCCTTTTATGCCCATAAATGGAGCTCTCTGTATCTGTCTGCCTTTGTGTCCCTTTTATTCCCATATATGGAGATCTGTGTATCTGTCAGTCCTTGTCCCTTTTATGCCCATATATGGAGATTAGCGTTTCTGGACAACTGGATCTCCATAGATGCCTATATATGGGCATATTGGTCATTTTCCGAGGCGACCGTGTCTGCCCAGCGCAACACTTACAGTATGGAATACTTTCATTGCTGTAAGCAAGGAAATACTTTTGGGTCAATGTATTAATTTATTTATTAAGTAGCTGTCTGGATTTATTTCTCAATAATGACCCGGTCATACTGGGCCCCGATTGGTCCCTTCGGAGGGAGAGAAATGCAATCTCTATTGAGAATCTGCCATGGGCAATTTCTTTTTTGCAATGGCAGATTCGTCTGGAACCAAGCTAATGAGGATGATGACAGACTTAAGACATCATACTGGTGATGATTATTGCAGTTTAAGGGAGCAGATGAACTGTCTGTCTGTCTGTCTGTCTGTCTGTCTGTCTGTCTGTCTGTCTGTCTGTCACTGGTAGGCATGAAACTTTGCACGACACTCCCAGTAAGCAAAGGAAGTACCTTTACCGGAAAACAAATCGGCCTTATTTTCATATTCCATTCCGATTGTCTATGATTGATGATCTTGGTACATAGAAATTAATCTATTGAAGATTCTGACTTTCAAATGTACATATTTTTTGTTTTGATTGTATTGCTGTATTGTTGTATTGTGCTTTCTGCTTTGGCAATGTAAACGTATGTTTTCTCATGCCAATAAAGCCCTTTGAATTGAAATTGAATCTATGATTGACTTCCAAAGTTTGCGGGTCCTGGGTACCCGGCCTGGTGGAGATATGTGATCCAAGGAGCACACTTACAGTAGTTGATATTAATTTGATCAGACACAACCTCCTTCATATAAGCCCATTAAACTTCAAACTCCATGTTAACCATGAGGGGACCATCACTTTTTAATCACTTTTGTATAAAATGAAATACATTAAATAAATGACAGTTCCCTCATGCGTTAGAAGGACAATATCAGTCACCAGAACCAGGGATGGGTATTTAATGGTTAACGTGGAATTTGAAGTTTAATGGGAGGGGGGCGTGTCTGATCAAATGAATATCAAGTAGGCCTATCTAAATATTAAATCAAGCAAGTAAAAAACTGTTTACGGTGCACACAAGTGTGAGTAGATGTTAAAATGACCACAGAAGTGTCTTAAAGTGAAATACTACTTTAAGACATTCAGGGATTATGTTTCAACATTTAAACAGGAGTAGCCTATATTGCATGATAAAAGGCTGTTTTAACTTGACTGTGCTGTTATTTCAATCTGTAGATTTTCCAAGAAAAACAATTAATAATAATAATATAATTAGGGTGTGTCTCGTCATATTTAAATAATCCACTGGCCCCAAATGTGCATTTGGCTAAGAAATCCCTACTGTACTTTAAGGTTTCTAAAAATGTATAGATTTGCAAACCTCCACAAAACGTTAACATTGCACAAGGAACCTGACTACCTCTTCCTCTACTGTAGCTTATATGTTGTTGATGCCCACCACTTTAGCATCCAGTATAAATTATAGACACTCCTTTCCGCTAGCTGCAGACACCGGACAGACATATCGTCTCGGTGGACATATCGTCGGGGACATATCGTCGGGTGGAACCCTCATTATGTCCAAAACTGTTACTTTATT
>NC_139946.1:45571449-45601449 GCF_963454915.1 Gymnoscopelus microlampas | reverse complement strand
AAATGGGACAGAGGCTGAGCCTTCATTAGTATCATTGGTAACACCTGCGAAGGAAGTGATAATATGGCTGCTGTGCATAGATCCTATTGAGGAAATCGAGGCAAACATCGAAGTTGATATTTATTATCCGGTGACACGATCAACTCACTGGATGAGAAGCCCTCGTAAGGGCACACGGCCTTGTGGCCCGTGCGGCTGAACGCCTCCATGTTCACGGTGTAGTTGGTGCCACAGGTGATGCATCCCATGAGGCAGTGCGAGTCCTGGGTATGGCAGCGGGCATGGCCTCGCGACGACGTCAGAGAGGTGATGAACGTCGCCGCCCCTCTGGCGTGGGACCACGTGACGTTGCTCATGGCCATGGTCACCTGCTCCACGGTCAGGTTTTGTGGGCAGCACGGCGCTGGTAAAAGCAAGAGAAATGGAAACAGTCAAGTACAGAGTGCCATGTTTTTTGTTTCTGGATATGATGTGTATCGTTGCTCTCGGGGTAGAAACCTCTTGTCTGCATATTCTAACTTTTTGTATTTTTTCTTAAATTAACACGATACTTGATCACACTACAGCATCACACAAAAGCATCAAAAGCAGCAGATCTGCAAGCTCGAAACGTGGCGCGAAGCGATGCGTTTGGAGCTTGTGGATCTGCTACTTTTGATGCTTTTGAATTTGAATCCTGAAAAGTAACAGTTTTGGACTTTAGTTTTGGACTTCCACCTGACCCGACAGAGACGATATATATCATAGCTAGTTGACACCATACTGACATGGACATGAAACTCAGAAATCGATTAATTACAAATGCAAAGGCATGATTTGACTGAAAAATCCTGTGGCAACCGACATGAACACTGCAACAGCATCCATTCCAGAGTCTCGGGGGCTTGATTTGCGGCCCAAGAGTTCAATCAGTTTCGTCTCTATCTTGAGTGGATGGATCAGATTTGTATTTCGGGTAGTTCAAAACCACAAAAAAATGCATTGACATCACTTTGATATAATAAATATTATTTTTGATTAATCAAATACAAATACTATATTTAACACCCAAAATCCAAATCTGATCTAGTCTTGAACTCTTGGGGCCCTGCACGGGGAAAATCCATGTCTCTGCTGATGATATCCCCCTCTCTTGGCATTAATTGTTATGGCTGCATTTCCTTTTGGGAAATGCAGATTGTCTGATATGTGTGATAATATCATAATTTAACAATTTAAATGTATGTTAACCACATTAACCCTGATGTTACTATTCTGGGTAAATTGTCACAATTTGTAAAAATGTTTCAAACTGCCTACATACACACAATGTAAATTTCTTCAACATACGACAATTCTTTGGGAAACATTTGAAATGTGACAATAAATAAGATTATCATCATACTGTAAGTCTCTCAGTTGTAACTCTAGTCATCTTTGACCGGTTTACCTGTTTCTACATCAACGGTGTAGCTGGGTAAACTCTGGCCGGCGCTGTTGCTTGCGGTGGCGGTGACCTGGTACTCGGTGCCACAGGGCAGGTCGGCGATGCTGCAGTTGTCTGAGGCGGATGTGCAGGTGGCGGAGGAACCCTGTCCCACTGCTACCACGGTGTAGTTGACGGCGCCGTTGTTTGCACTAGTCCAGCTTACACTGATGCTGTTTCCACCGTCTTCTGTCTGATTCACCTTCAGATCCATTGGCATGCAGGGAGCTGGTGGGGAGAGAGGGCAGTAGTGTTGATTTCGTCGACTAAAACTATGACGGAAAACGTTCGTCGACTAACTAACGAAAACGAAATAAAAACTAAGCTACGATGACTAAAACTAAGACTAAATATATTGACAATTCTGTCAACAAATAAAAACTAGACTAAAATGTTAGTGAGGACGAGTGGAGAAGAGATCCAGTAGAACTAAAGGCAAGTCATCTTATGTTTGGTTGCGCTCGGGTGTTGCGCTCTAAAAATAGCTGATCTACAAGCTCACAACGTGTCGCAGTGCAACGCGTTGTGAGGTTGTAGATTGGCTAGTTTCAGCATACAACCAAGCGTAAAATCAGCCATTATGACGCCATCAAGGCACCGACAAAATACATTATAGTTGACTAAATCAACTGTAGATTTAGTCGACTATAATCTTACGATATTTAGTCCACTAAAACTAGACAAAAACTAAAACATTTCAGATGACTAAAATATGACTAAAACTAAATGAAATGTAATGCAAAAGACTATGACTAAAACTAAATAAAAATTTTGCTATCAAAATCAACACTGGGAGAGAGGGCAGGACGAGTTACGCTTTGTCCTATGACTGCGTCGCTCGTTGAAAATCGGCAAGCAACACGGTAGAACAATGAAGTATACATTTGGCATTAGCCTACTCTATTCTGAGAGTGCACACATGTAACCAAATGGTCCCGTGTGTACACTCTCAGAGTTACAAATGTATAATATAATATATAGTAAAAATAGTTTTACTTTGTTCTACTTTCTTCCACACCTGGGTTGATAGCACACAGTGAGGTAAACATAACTTTTGTACAAAATACATGATGTGTCAATAGGCAAAAAACACATACACTGTCTTCACGTGAACATAATCTTTATATCAAACACATTAACCCTATTTGCTGTATGTTTGTACAGTGTGTGTGCATGTTATACTGTACATTACTTTTTGCTATGTGGGTTTCTAGGAATTTGCATGCTTCATTTCAATATGTGTCTGTGTTTTTTGTTATGCACATGACGTGCGTGCGTGCGTGCGTGCGTGCGTGCGTGCGTGTACCTGTGCCCTTGGCAGGTTGAGGCAGGCAGTTGCGGTTGCAGCCTCGGATTTCATTGCAGGGCCACACCACCACACTGTAGCTGGTGTCACACGTCAGGTCAGAGAGGGCACACACGGGCTCTGTGTCATTGCATACGATGGTCTCGGCGTTGTCCACGGCCCTCGTCTCGTACAGCTGTGCCCCACGTGCAGGGCTCCACCTGATCTCCAGGGTCTCTGTGCTCACCAGGCTGACAGTCACTTGCTCTGGGCAACAAGGCACTGTGGTACAGAGAAGATGGAACGGATTGATGAAGGTGAATTGAGCTCATTTTCACGCGTTGTGAGCTTGTAGATTGGCTATTTTCAAATTGCCAAAGTTTAAATAGAGCTGAAGTGGTTTTGTAATAATAAAAAATCTATAGTAACTAAAGTTTTCAAATAATTGCAGTGGAGTAATATATCTGCAAAGTAACTAGTAACTAAAGTTAACAATATTTGCCTCTGGGATGTAATGGAGTAGAAGTAAAAGTATTGCAAATTGGAAATACTCTAGTAAAGTAAAAAGTAACTCAAAATTGTACTTAGTTACTTTCCACCATTGTCTACACCAGATCTCACAAATATGGCCAGTCTACAAGCTCATAAGCGTGTGGGGTTTGTAAGATCTGCTATGTTCACTCCAGACTAGGGTTGAACTGGTCAAGCAGTTAATACTTACTAGTGGTGTAGTTGAGGGTCGGTCCCTGGGGACTGCGGCCAGCCGCGTTGTAGGCAAACACGTCCATCAGGTAGGTGTAGCCACACAGACATTTGAAGTCGCAGCTGGTGTTGGTGGTGGAACAGTTGACTTCTACTCCGTCGTCCCTCTTGATGAAGGCCTTGTACGAGTCAGCATACTGCGTGCTATTCCATGACAGCGTACAGTTTCCTTCCACTGCCTCCTCGACCATCAAAGACTCTGGTGGGCAAGGGACTGTGGATAAGATAAAGTTGAGAGTTTAGTGTCCTATTATCCAAATGAATGGCAGTATATTAATCATCCATGAATCAAAGTACTGTAAGTCAGGGCTACTGTATATGCTGATACCCTGGGCCTGATGCAGGATATCGAGCTAATAGCTCAAGTGTCTTTTATGAAAAGTCTTTTTTTTCCTATTTTTTCTCAAATAACTGATTTTTATGAGACAACATTTGTTTGAAATGGATTGGTTGTGAGGGAACTGGCATATTTGTTTTAGGGGGGAAAAGGCGACAGAGGTGACAATTGTAGCTCTTAACTGTCTGATTGTACTACAATGCCCTTTGACTACAATGGGCTGCCTTGAAAATATATATATTTAGATCATTGTAAAATAGCTCCTTAATCTATATATCTCTCAACAATGTATTGTGATAAAGGCTACAAATAAATGCTAAGAACTGCTATAATGCATTGTCACCTACCATAAATCAGCAGGTCAGAACCCTGATTTACCCCAAATAAAACGATTAAGTGTCGTGCACGTATTTAAACAAACAAAAAGTGATATTTGTGAGGAATCAGTGAAATATCAATGATTATGTCAGTATATTGATACAAAGTCTACAACCTCTGATATCATCTCATATTATTCACTTGGGACACCAGGAGATGGTTTGGTCATTACTCACAATTCATGAACTCCAGAATAGCGGACGGTTCGCTGGGTCCAGCCTTGTTAGACGCGGTGACCTGGATGGAGTAGGTCTCTCCACAGACCACTGGTGTTAGGGTGCAGGACATGGACGTGGCGTTACACGGGGGGGGACCACCTAAACGAACCTCCAAAACATGGTACTCCATAGCTCCGTGGACGGCCTGAGCCATGCTCCAGGACACGTTCAGTCCCGCAACGGTACCGTTCCACACCACGGTACCGTTCCACACCACAGACGCTTGGACGTCAGTTGGAGTGGGAGGTCCTGTGGGTGGCAATCCAAAGATATAACAGTATCAGTTTGGTCCGACAAATGAAAACACTCGATCACATGTACTGTACTGTGTAGAAGCCATAGTTCTCAACGTGGAAGGACCCCCATAACTCTTGAGAGTGTACAAATGGAACCAAATGGACCCGGAAGGGTCCATTTGGTTCCATTTGTACACTGTCAAGGTATAGACCTGTAAGGGCCCATTTGGAACCTGCTCAGGGAACCCTGAGGGTCCCTGGACCCCACTTTGAGAACCACTGGTGTAAGAATCATGGACAGCTTAAAGGGATAGTTCACCCTCAAAATGACTTTTGAGGGTAATTTGATGGCTGGCTGCGGTTCTGGTAGGAGACACAAAGTGTCTCCTACCGGTCCACTGGTCATCAAATTATTGGCTCAGGAATGCGACAAAAAAACAAAATAATCCATGAATTCAAGTCTCCATGGGGTGACTAATCGATAGAACTATCCCTTTAACATATTTCCTTCTCCATAATCTCATGAGCACAACACAAACAATTTTCGCAGCAATGTACTTGGTCCTGTGGTAGCAATATTCATAGACTGTCAAATGTATGTAATATTGTGTATTTGTCTGCCTCCCATTCAATCAGACACTTTTCACATCAATGTGCTAATTCTAACTCAACTACAGCTGCCTGTCAATCTAACAGCTGAGCTGACTCGTACTTGTTTAAACTATGTGTGTGTCACCCTTATCTTTAGAATATATATACAGTATGACTATTTAGAATAGCATCTCCGTTAGAATGGACTCTAAGAAGGGCTGGGGGGGGCTTGCTGCCGCAACAGCCCAGGAGGCTTGTGTTCCTATGATCTGTAATGCTGTTGCATTAATAAACGGTCAACATTTCACTGGATATTAAAGGGATAGTTCACCCCCAAAATGACTTTTTTTCAATCAATTACTCACCCCATGGAGCCTTGAATTCATGGAGATTTTTTAGTTTTTGTCGCATTCCTAAGCCAATCATTTGATGACCGGCAGAGTCTCCGGTAGGAGACTCAAAGAGTCTCCATTGACTCCACCAGTCATCAAATTATTGGCTTAGGAATGCGAAAAAATGTTTAAAAAATCCATGAATTCAAGGCTTCATGAGGTTTGTAATTGATAGAAAATAAGAACAATTTTGGGTGAACTATCCCTTTAATAGTTTCCATTATAGTCTTACGTGTGGTCTGATTGGCAGACGCGGCCTCTCCCTTCCTGCCCTCCGCGTCCCAGGCATAGACGAAGACGATGTAGAGCGAGCCCGCATCCAGGCCGCTGATGGTCTCCGTTAGATCTGTGGTGTTCACGATCACGGTGTTGTTTACGCCGAACTTGTGGACGCCAACGGAGTAGCTCACTGCATGCGTCACGTTGTTCCATGATGCTGCGATGGAGGCGTTGCTGGGAGACGAGGTGGTCAGCTGAGGAGGAGGCAACACTGTGGGGGGGAGAATAAAAGCAAAGGAATGAACTGATTTTTTGTCGTCAAATGGAAATGGTATTTCTTGCATCCTGGACTGAATCCAAACATCCTTAAGAGCCAAAGGGATGGATGGATGATGATCAGTTAGTCACTTTAGTGACAGTAGATTCATCACAGAGTCAAATTCTCTGTGTTAATGTATCTCTATGAGTTCTCTGAGTTAAATTAACACTTGGGTTTTTACACTGCAGTCACAGGTAGGGCCTGAAATGTCAAATACATAAAAAATAAAACATGATATAATACATATTATTTTGTTAAAATACTGGGCCTTCTTGTTTCTCTGAAATGAATTGAGAAAGACAACGATGGAGGAGCTAATACTCAGGGGCTTATGAAGAAACATCTCTCTAGAGATGAATGATGGCAAACAATGAACACAAAACACTGAAACTGCTTGTGGCATGTTTGTGACAAGTGGAGGTATCAGGTCCTGTTGTAAACAGCAGCCCATTCCTCAGGCTTGTATTATTGTCAGGATGAGGTCAGCTTTTTGTGTTTTTGCATACAGAGGTCAGATACAGTTACAACTGATACAGGAGAGGCCTTTAGGGTATGTCAGGTGTATCATAAGTGGATCAAACCAATGCTGACCTCAGGGCATGTTGGGACCTATATTCTTTTGTACTCATTTCAGACAATAAGGAAGATCAGATAACGAGGGAGGTGGAAGGCTAGGTGGCAATACTTTTTCCCCCCCAGTGAAAGAGTAACACATTTCTGCTTGAAACAAGCCCTCAGAAAACAATTTCCTCCAGTAATTCCCCCCCTGTCCATAAAATATGGTTACCAGAAACTCTTTGATCCTATCTTTTAGGCTACTGTTAGCTGACTGATGATGAAATGAATAATTATTTTGAAACCAATTCACCTGAACTAACACAAACAATTAACATTGAGTGATGTAACATTATGCTGATAAGCATTAGACTGGCATACATGTCTTTCCGTCCACAGCGGTGGACGGCTGGCTGCGGCCATCGGCGTTCATAGACATGATGTAGAGTGAGTATGAGGTGTACGGTTCGAGGGATCCCAGCTGTGCAGGCGAGGAGGACACTGTGTCTTCGCGGAAGAAGCCGGCGTTGTTCTCAATGCGTATGATGTACCCAGTGGCCCCGGTGACCTCGGTGAACTCTGCCATCAAGGTTGTGCTGTCTTTTGCCTTCACTACGTCAATAGGATCCATAACCTGGGGAGCTAAAACAGTCAATGTATACAATTCGTTCAGATGAAAAACATGTGGGAAGAAGAAAAAAGTAACCTTTCGTAAATGCATTAGAAAACTTAATCCAACGCAATCAGGCACCTTAGAATCTGAAATGTACAACCCAAGGTACTGTATGCAGAAAATAAGGTTATAGCCAATATATCATATAACTCTGGCTGAATTTGGACAAATCTCTCTATGAAAGTAACCTGTTCCTGTCTAGACAGCTGCCTGAAAGCTAAAGATAACTTAAATCCACTTCAAAGGCCTACTGTACACAAAAGTGCCTTCCTTCTACGTTTACAGCAATCAATATGAGCTGGGGATTCCAGGCAGGTGGTGAGGTGGAACTGTCCACATACATTTTGTCACATCTCCCTCTAAGTTTAGAGTACAATCACAACCTACATAAGCCCTAATGTCTCTTTCTTTATGCTACTGAACCTCAAAGTGTTTCTGTGCTCTCTACTATTCCAGTTTTCTACCCAAAACTCTGTAACTCTAAATTGTATCTACAGTAGTTAGTTCTCTAAGTCTCTAGTCTAATGACCCTCTTTGTTATAGACAAATGCCACCCACTACTGTAACTCACCTGTGGAAGACTCAACCTTCGCATCACTGATTAGGTTACCACTGGCATCCAGAGCTTCGACCGTAATGATGTAGATGGTGTTTGAGGAGAGACCGTGCACGGCGCCCATCACAACGTTGGAACCAAAAAGTGTGTAGGGAGTAGGGGTAGTAGGGTTGTTTTTTGGTGTGGCGGTGAGCTTGTATGAGACGGCTGCAGAGTCCTTCGTCCATAACACGATGATGTTTTCTGATGCTGCTTCAAACACTACTGCCGTGATAGCTGTAAAATGACACCATTCATTTGTGTTTATGTTCATAATTATCTTGTCGAGCAATATGATGTATGAGACATACATCTTTACTTTATGCTGCAATGATTCTGAACAGAAATGTATAACCTGACATGAACCAGTGTCTACAGTATGTGCGTGAGCCGTGAGGCTGCACAAAGAGTGTGCCTTTTGTGTGCACAGGTGTCAGGAATATTATCTTCCATTGTAGAGTAGTTGACCATACACAAATATGTGTTCATTACAACAATGAAACAATTAGCACTTAATATTGAGAACACAAAAACAATCTGTGATACCATGTCTGTGTCTCTGTATTTACATTGACCCTATTATTTGACAATGATACAGTGGAATTTATGCAAAAAGGAACATACCTTGAGCTCCAGTCTGTGAATGTAAACACATAAGAAAAAAAAAATATGATTAAACATCTTAAATGATAACATCTTAGATCTGAACATCTATTAGATAATGTGATATGCTAGTAATTACACATCAAGATGTGTTAGTGAAATGTTATTTTTTCCTTGTACATCATGAAATCAAAATATATATTATGACAAAAAGATAAGTTATTACTCTACCTGTGAGCCTATGCCCAGTAGGGCAAAAATCACCAGGCACTTCATGACACCCATTCTCCACGTATGTCTTCTCCTGTTTGAATTGTGCTGGTTCTTACACTTAATATATGTTACTTCTTTTCTTCAGCAGCTCTGCTGTCGGTGGTGGCTGAAATACCTCCACCTGCCCCCTCCCAATACCTGCACCTGCCCCCTCCCACTGGCAAACAACCAATCACCTACAGACAGACACCTGCACCTTTAGGGCATGTGCAAGGTAATACAGTAGGTGTATAGAATTTTCTGGGCATAATAACACTTATGGAGGGGGCAGGAAAACATAATACTTATGGAGGTTGGGCAGGAAAACCCAAATCTGAATTGGAAACGAGTGTGACTGGTTTATCCAGCCCTGAAATCCTCAAACAAAACAAATAAACAAACAAACAAACAAACAAGTACAACATCATAAAAAAGTAAATAATAATCAACTCTCACTGTTGTGAACAGTCAAAATGATTACAGTACAGCATTATAAGCTTGTTTAATTACAAATAATACAGACAAAATAGTTTAATAATAAAACTAACATTTTGAGGTACTTTTTCTTTGCTGGAGTATTTCCAAATTTCAGTACTTTTACTTCTACTCCACTACATCTCAGAGGCAAATATTGTACTTTTACTCCACTTACTTTGCAGATTTTGATTATTATTACAAAACATACATTAACCACTTCAGCCTTATATATATTCCGGCCATTTGAAAATATGATCTACAAGCTCACAATGCGTCGCATTGTGAGCTTGTAGATCTGCTATTTTCAAAAGATTTGTATGCATTTTATTTTATACATTAGAAAACTTGAAATGGGAAATTCTGCATAATGGGTAGCCTACTTTCTACTTTTGGTTCTTTAAGTATTTGATACCAAATACCTTTGTACTTTTACTCAAGTAAATTTTGAATTACCGAACTTTTACTTGTAACAGAGTATTTACATAGTAGCCTATTGATATTGAGAGCTATTTCCACCACTGAGGAACAGAATAGGATCAACATTGGCATACAAATTCATGTTATAAAGAATAAATAGGGAACAAAATAGGGAATACAAATATAGACCCCTTAACTGATGACGTCACACTGATAAGAACCAGTATGCGTGCGCAGGCCGGCCGCCGGCACCAAAAGAAACCCATTCTGTCTCGCTAGGACGCGCCTCAAGAGCCAACACACACGAGGAGGCTGAATGAACTAATTGGTCTATAAAAACTACAACTGGCCTCTGTCGCGCACTTGATGACGTAATGATGTTGATGACGTAGAACGCACAGGACCCCGGGGCGACGGGAAGCAGTGTTGCCATGTCCGCTTACTATAAGCGACTGTGTGCTTATTTTTCTGTGAAGTTGCTTGGTAGTTGTGGGTTGCGTTTTTTGGGGCTTTTTCCCCAAGTGTAGTTGCTTATTTAGGCTTGTTTCCACATTTTTAAAGTATTATTTAAACCAGTCGTTCTAAAATATGTTCATGAAAATGTTTTGTGCCACAGGGAGCATTTGTGTTGCTAGAATGTTTCAAAAAGAGATATATATATATATATATATATATATATATATATATATATATATATATATATATATATATATATATATATATATATATTCCAAATACTCCACATTTATTTCAAGAGTTTTTGAAAACAGCCGATGCATATAATAGGTTTAAAGTTGCTTATAGACCAATTATTTGTTTACTAACATTGAGCCTGGACGCACAGGTGATTGTTTCACGCAATCAATTCCCAACCTGTTTCGGGGTGCACTGGTTACAGCACACCCCAACCCCCTCTTGTGTGTGTTGGCTAGTGAGACGCGTCCTAACGAGACCTGATATAATGGGTTTCGTTGCGCGCATACTGGCTGCACGCAGCCAGTATGACGTCGTCTGTTAAGGGGTCTATAATGGCCTATAGTGGCCTAGTTGCTTCTTTTGGGCTTGTTTTCATAGACCTGGCTGCTTGTTTCTCTCACGGACTCTGGCAACGCTGGACAGGAAGAGGCGCAGCAGAAAGACAGTCAAGATGGCAACTGGTGTTGATCATGGGCTTAAAAAAGTTGTTTGGCAAAGTAAGTTAAAAACTCAGATGCTGTCAATTAACAGACCAATAACAGTCACACCGTATATATCTCACCATCTGTTTTATGTGTGTATCTTGTAATCGGAACTGTTGTTGTGTGTGTTTTTCTCCTTCTTTGTGACTTCGGATGTTGTGTTGGAATGTCAGCTCTGGTCCACTTTTCATTTGTATGTGGATACATTGTGGCAACTTTTGTATCGATTAGTGCCCTATAGATAAGTTGTAACCTGAGGATGATGCTGTTGGCTGGAGGGAGCAGAAAGTCATTTTCTGTAGCCTAGAGCGGTGGTTCTCAAGGTGGGGTCCGGGGACCCCCCTAGGGGTCCTTTGGAGCAGGGGTTTTCAACCAGTGGTCCGGGGACCACCAGTGGTCCTTAAGGGGGTTCCAGGGGGTCCCCAGCCAAATTAATAGTTAGCAACCAAATTGATCCTTATATGTCTGTAACTCTGAGAGTGTACAAATGGAACCAAATATTTGGTTCCATTTGTACACTCTCAGAGTTAAATGAACACTGATGATGGTGATACAGTGTAGATTGAGACCCCCAAGAAATCTAAATGGTTGAGTCCCTGGCATATCTTTTCAAACGGGGGTCCCTGGGCTAATATTTGTCAATTTGGGGGTCCTTGATGCGAAAAAGGTTGAAAACCACTGCTTTGGAGGGTACCAGGGGGTCCCTAGCTCCATTAAGAACCTCTCACTCCGCTATACAGCTCTGAGCCTGTATAGCGGAGTGAGAGTTTTTTAATGGAGCTAGGGGGTCCCCGGCAAAAGAAGTAAACAATTATTTTAACCACTTCATCCATTTATATGTTATATATATTTTTGTGAAAATATTGAAAATATTTGGGAAACTTTTAATAATTTTGATTAAAAAAAACACCCATAAATCTTTTCTTCTGGTGGTCCCTGGCACAAAACCTTTTAGATGGGTGTGTGTGTGTGTGTGTGTGTGTGGGGGGGGGGGGGGGGGGGGGGTCCGCTGCCAATTTAGGGGTCCTTTACATGAAAAGGTTTGAGGACCACTGGTCTAGGCTAGTAGAGCCCCACCTCACCCTGCTGGAAATTCAACAGTACAATTAAAACTTGACACACACACACGGGCAACATAGGGCCAGGGGGCCGGACCCGGCCCTTAGACCATCTTAATCCGGCCGCAAAGTGCTTAAAGGAGTAGTTCACCCAAAAAATGAAACACCACATGAAGCATTGAATTCATGGAGATTTTTTAGTTTTTGTCATATTTCTGAGCCAATAATTTGATGATAATAATAAAGATGCAATGTATGTGGTAGGAGACACAAAGTAGACTCTTTGTGTCTCCTACCGGAGAGACCGCCGGTTATCAAATCCCTTGGGCGTGTATTGACAGAAAATAAGTAATGTTTTGGGTGAACTACTCCTTTTAAAGAAAAACTGAATGCCACCCCCCCCAAATAATGTACATTCTAAAAGGCTGCTGTATGTTAATGGTTTTGAGAAAAATGTATTTAACTCGACTCCAATTAATAGTAGTAATATTTACCATTTGAGTTCTATACCGGCCAAATGTTTTGTTTATAATGTAACAGTGAAACAGTCAGCCTTGAGTCCATATTTATAACATAATGCAATGTGTTTTATCAGTGACCTATAGAGTGGTGCATATCAGATAAGATACTGAATACATTTATAGGCTCATTTAAAATTTGATACGGCATTGATATGGATTGTATTATGCAAGTAATCTTTTTATTGTAAGGCCAGAGTACACCAGGGTGATGTAATACAGTACAGCTGTACAAAATACCAAATTCATGCAGTATTAACATAATTCAGCACTATGTGTTTCAAGTTTCAATTCAATTGTACAATGTGTGGCCCTTCACTCACTTTATCAAAGTCAGTTTAGCCCTCTGGGAATAAATCTTGCCCACCCCTGCCTAGCTCCTGCTGGTGGAGGAGGTACCCCCCCCCCCCCCCCCCCACCCTCTGTCTTAGTGTCGAAGACGAAGTGTCCTTGAGCAAGGCACTGACTGAGCCCCTAACTGCTCCCATATGAGCAGGCTGGTACCTCGCAAGCATAGTTTCATCTCTGAATATCGGATATATATTTTTATAGTGAACATTTTTAACTCTAATATTTGCTTCTGGGGGTCCCTTCCTGGAAAAAAATATTTTGAGATGGTGGGGTCTGCGACCAAATACATATAATTTTGGGGGTCCTTGACATGGAAAAACGTTGGAGCACCAGTGATATACTGTAGCAACCAAACAACAACGATGATATCTATTTGGCCGCAGAGTCAGACCCCCCCCCCCCCCCCCCATCTCAAATGCACCATTTACAACTACTACTATTGCTGCTAAGTTATTTATTTTGTGAGTGTGGTATAGTGTAAAACAGAATGGTTTAGTCAGATAATGACTGATCTTGTTGTGAACTTGTTGTGACTATCTAATTCAAACCACATTTTTGTTTATTGTTATTTTCAACGTCTTTCTTTATTTTAGGATTAAAGGAAACGATCATTGCAGATTGCAAAAAATCTGAAGTATGGAAGGTAGGCCCGTGATCTCATGAATTTCACCTTTTAATTTTGTGATTAATTCCAAATATACACACTAGGTCATGATTACAAGAGTATAACATGTTACAGAGATCATGTATTTTCTGCCAGGCACCTGAATGAAAAAGGATCTTTCTGAGCGGCGGAGTAATTTAAATACTCTTGTGTAAAGTGTGTGAAATGTGTTTGAGTACCAAAAGTGAGCTCTAGTAAATGTTATAGGTTTTAACTTAAGCTATGGCTCATCTACATTCATCTTCTCCATAGATATTAATTCTGGACCCCTTCACCACCAAGCTCCTCTCATCATGTTGCAAAATGTCCAATCTTATGTCAGAGGGAATCACAAGTAAGCATTAAATATTGCCTGATATTGTCATGACATGAGATGTTTTTACACAGCAAGGCTATGCAGTGTTAGGCAAAGACCATGCTTATAACACAGGATCAATATTTGTTTATTTTAAACTATTATCCTAACAGGCAGCTGGTAATATGCAAAGATTAAACCAAAATGTGAGGCTATGATATGAGAATCAGAATTGGAGGGAGAGAGACATAAATGTGTGGGTGAATCTAGTTGTGAATCACTGGAAACCATGTCATAATAACGCAATAATACACACTTGAGGCCATGATATGAGAAACTGAATTATTTAGAGAGAGATGGGTTACATGTGGAAATACAAATGAACACGCCTATGTTGATACTGACTTAAATATCATGTCATTCTTTGCATGTATTACTTGATGGAATGCCCTTTTGCCCTTTTTTCCTGTAAGTTGTGGAGGACCTGTACAAAAACAGAGAGCCTGTTCCAGAAATGAAGGCTATTTACTTCATGTCACCAACTACCAAGGTTTTTCTCTTTTACAACCATGTTCCATAATTATTGCAAAACTAGTTTTCTTCTACACTTTCCCAGCTGTGTCACATTTAAATTGAATCGTTATTTTTTTCATTACTGGTTTGATATCTCTTAATCTCTTCATATTTTTGTAGTGTGTGGATGCCTTTATTAAAGACTTCAAGGACAAACCCAAGTATAAAGGAGCCTACGTTTATTTCACTGACTGTAAGTAAATGATGACTAGCTGGATCTACTAATATAAACACAAACAAGGGAAACGGCTGTGATGGACAGTGATGCCATGTGAGTGTGACAAGTGTTGGTTGATAGAATTTCACATGCAGACTTTATGTTTATTTCAAACAGACTGCCCAGACGAGCTGTTCAACAGCATGAAGAAGGACTGTGCAAAGTATATACGAGTTTGTAAGGAAATAAACATTTCCTTTCTGCCACAGGAGGCACAAGTAAGTGTGTCTGTCAACCGCTCTCTTCCTCCATGCTTCCATAAATGTCTGTTATTGTCATTATGTATTTATATAAGTTAATCTATTATGACCGGGAACGCATCTTTCATTTTAAATATTTCTTTGGCTATTCAAAAATAGCCAAAGAAATCTGCTATTTGTTTGGAAATCGTGGCAATTTCTTGCGAATCTTGTGTGTGTGTGTGTGTGTGTGTGTGTGTGTGTGTGTGTGTGTGTGTGTGTGTGTGTGTGTGTGTGTGTGTGTGTGTGTGTGTGTGTGTGTGTGTGTGTGTGTGTGTGTGTGTGTGTGTGTGTGGAGAAAGACCTGATTTAGGTCAGTGTTTACTGTATGGTGTTGTGACAAGTGCTGGGAAGGGTGTTGGCTGCTCTTAACCTACTACATGTAATGGTGTAACAGACACTATGTCATCACATGGTGACTCCCCACCCAAAAACTGCATAACCAAAAACAAGGAAGCTGTAATTAGATTTTCTGCATTAGTCATAATGGAATAAGAAGATAATTAATTAAAAAAAACATTGTTGTTGTTAAAGTGATAGTTCACCCCCAAAATCTCTTTTTTTCTATCTATTAGTCACCCCATGGAGACTTGAATTCATGGATATTTTTTTGTTTTTGTCGCATTCCTAAGCCAATAATTTGATGACCGGCAGCGGTTTTGGTAGGAGACAAAGAGTCTCCTTTGTATCACCTACCGGAACCGTTGCCTACCGGTCCGCTGGTCATCAAATTATTGGCTTAGGAATGCGACAAAAAAAAACCCAAAAAAATCCAAGAATTCAAGTCTCCATGGGGTGACTAATAGATAGAAAAAAAGAGTTTTTTTTGGGTGAACTATCCCTTTGAATACAATTTGACTTGTGTAAGTATGTAATAGAAATGGAAGTGAGTCCTCACAAATGTGGTAGCTTGCATATCATTTTGGCTTGGAAAAATACAGAATCAGGAATGAGGAAACATTTTTTCGTTCTTGCATAATTCTTCCACTAAACATGACATCAGTGTTTGTTACTATCTGATATCACTTGGAATCCATGACAATAAGGAACTGATCTATCTGGGGTTCTCTCAAGCAAAAGGAAAAAGAGAACTGCCCTCTAGCTTGACTTGTTCTTATTGTTGTCTCTCATTCTGTATCATCATTACATAACCACATGCCAATCACAGTAATTCCTAACAGTTATTTTCTTCCATAGTGTGCTCTAGATCAGGGGTTTTCAACCAGTGGTCCGGGGACCACCAGTGGCCCTTTACGGGGTTCTAGGGGGTCCCCAGCCAAATTAATAGTTAGCAACCAAATTGACCCTTATATGTATGTAACTCTGAGAGTGTACAAATGGAACCAAATGGGTCCATTTGGTTCCACTTGTACACTCTCAGAGTTAAATGAACACTGATGATGGTGATACAGTGTAGATTGGGACCCCCAATAAACCTAAATGGTTGAGTCCCTGGCATATCTTTTCAAATGGGGGTCCGTGGGCTAATAGGTGTCAATTTGGGGGTCCTTGACGCAAAAAAGGTTGAAAACCACTGCTCTAGATCATTGGTTCTCAAAGTGAGGGCCGGGGACCCCCAGGGGTCCATGGGGAGGTTCCAGGGGGTCCCCAGTAAAATGTGTTAAGCGTTACGATCTCTTAACCACTTTATCCATATTTAATACTTTGGCTATTCAAAAATAGTAGATATACAAGCTCACAGCGAGCTTGTACATCTGCTATTTTTGATCATTATTTTTTGAACTTTGGAAATGTTGGAATCTTTTAGATTTTTTTTAGATAAATCTTCTGTTCTGTCGGTCCCTGGAACAAAACGTTTACAGATGGGGCTCCGCGGTCAAATAAATATCAATTTGGGGGTCCTTGACATGAAAAGGTTTGAGAAGCACTGCTCTAGATCAGAGCACTAGGCTAAATCCCTTTAAATTAAAATACAATGTATCAATTGTTCAGTTAAAATGTATCAATTGTTCAGTTAATCAAAAGTCATGTTAAAACCATTCCATTTCAGGTGTACACATTTGATAATCCAGGGGCTTTCCGGAGCATCTACAGCCCCCACAGTGAGGACAAAGGGAAGACACTGGAGACCCTCGCAGACCAGATCGTGACACTCTGCGCGACGCTTGATGAGTACCCAGGGGTCAGATACAAGAAGTAAGCCAGAGAAAAGCCAAAAGTCTCGGTTTACAGATCATCCCCCAAGCAGATTAGAGACCTTTTCAGAGAAACTAAACTTACTGGAACCGTACAGAATGGATTATATAAACATTGCCAAAGTAAAGGCTCAGTATCTTATATCCTTTCTCAAATGATCCAACAAATTGACTTTAGACTAAATAAATCAAGAAGTAGCGCAATGGTAAATGTGTTGGATTTATATTATTCAACTCCATTGGATCCTCAAACTGTCTGCTAAACTCCACCCTTTTGACCTCCAACTTCATTGTGAGCTTGGAGGTCCATTCAGCTGTTCTTATCAATCATGAACAAAACCTCCTAACTCCACCTTTTTGTTTTGTTTTTTCATTTCCTGAAAAATTAACATTTTGGAGTTAGCTGGTTTGTGCCCGACAGCAGAGATTATGTTTCAGTACCTTGAGAAGATGAGAGTGAATTGTACATGCTTAGTTAAGTTATTCATCTTTTATATTGGCCCATATCTAGCCTTTTGTCTCTGGCATAATTGTGTAATAAATGACTTTTTGAGATTCATTTTTCAAAACTGAAGACAGAATAAGTCATACAATCTGCTCACTTTGCTTTCATTTGACACTGAATGGAGTACTTCACCTTTGATTTAGGTATTGGTGATACTGGTACTCTTATTTTCCCTGGTAATCAGCATACTGTCAGATACTAGAATAGAACCCTAGTACCAGCGCGTCTCCACAGTACTATATTGTCCTTATTTGAGGATCTGATGACTTGTGCTTAATAACTTGTGATTACCATCGACAGCAACATGGAAAATTCTAAACAACTGGCAGAACTGGTGGACAACAAGCTGGCTAGACACTACGAGTTGGATGACAGTGGCTCTGGCAAGAAGAAGGTGAGGCTACAGTGGACATTATGATAAAACTGACCACAAAAACACACGTCATAAATTCTAGGCTCTTCCACTGTATACTTTAACCCATTCAATTCGGGAACGCATCTCTGTCACTTTAGATTTCTTTGGCTAATCAAAAATAGCAGATATACAAGCTCATAGCACTATGAGCTTGTATATCTGCCATTTTTGATTTTTTTTTGCAAATCTTTCAATATACATATATATTTTTAAGCAAACATTTGTAACCCAAATCTTTGCTTCTGGGTGCGGGTACAATATATTTTGAGATGGGGGTCCGTGGCCAAAGACATATTGTTTTGGGGGTCCTTGACATGAAAAAGTTTGAGAACCACTGATTTATAGCAACGTAATTGTTTTTAAAGTTAGGATTTAGAAAACACTTTGTACAATCCCCAGAAGCAGATTTGAGTTAAAAATGTTCGTTTTGAAAAACACATATATTCAAAGATTTTTACACATTTTCACGATTTTTCAAAAATAGCAGATCCACAAGCTCATATGCTCATGCCGCGCTATGAGCTTGTAGATCTGCTATTTTTGAATAGCCAAAGAAATCTTAAAGTGACACGGATCTGTTCCCGGTCTTAAAGGCTTAAAGACTTACGATATTCCCTATGGAGATAATGTACACTGTCTAATTGACGAGGTATTGAGTGGTTTCATTGTTGTTGCACTTCACCTGTGACCTGACCCGACACGTTGTCATGTTGAAAAGTTAGACACTGGTCTTAGGAGTGGCTTTGTGACCATTTTCTCTTCTTTTGTGTCTTTGCCGTCCGTCAGGCAAAGACCCAAGCTCAGCTGCTGATAGTCGAGAGAGGCTTCGACCCTGTCAGCCCTATCCTACATGAACTGACCTACCAGGCCATGGCCTACGACCTCATTCCTATCCAGAACAACGCCTACAAGTACATGCTAGCTGTGTTTCTGTGTCCTTATTAGGGATGGCCAACCGGTAACCGTATCGGCCACCGATTAATACTAACGACTAACGATTAATTTATGGCCAAAAATGTTTTTTAATTGTTTTTTGGCCAAGTCTACACCGGCAACCACACGTAACTTCCACTTTATTCTTCTTCTTCCTCGTCTTTGTATTGGTATTGTTTGTGTTGGAGCGCCTCAGTGCGGCTGCAGAGTTCATGTTCAACCTCTTCCAGAGAGAGATAGACACTAGAAACTCTGCTGGAGACACAAAACAAACTGTGTAGACTTGGCCCTTTTTTTTTTTTTACACAATTTTTTTCTTAGCGCTTATCGATTAATTAATCGGTAAGGCCTAACGGTAACCAGTTAATAAAATGTCTCCATTTGGCCATCCCTAGTCCTTATGCCAAGATGTAACACAGACTAACTACACATTATCTATGCTCCCACAATATATATAATATATGAGATTAGGTTTTCAAATTCAAACGACAATGTTTTCTTGTGTGTGCGTTCAGGTACAAGGGTAAAGATGGCTCAGAGAAAGAGGCCTTGCTGAATGAGGAAGATATGCTCTGGATTCAACTGAGACACAGTCACATTGCTGAAGTCACAGCGTAAGTGTCATAATCTGATGCCATTGGATATTTAATTCTGGTAGCTTGAGGCAGCTGAATAGTGTATACCAGGGGTCTTCAACAGGGGGTCCCGGACCCCTAGGGGGTAGTTACTACAGGGGGTCCGCCAAATCTTTGTGTGATAAGATTTTTTTGTTTACCTCAACCACTTGAACTCTAGCATCCCTTTTCTGAGGAGAAGTTTAGCCAAAAATAGCAGATCTACAAGCTCACAACGCCTCGCCCTGCGAGGCGTTGTGAGCTTGTAGATCGGCTATTTTTGGCAAAGAGGTATAGGTGTAGAGGGGAAAAAAGAGCAGTCCAAGTAAACAAAAAAAGTTGAACCTAAAACACAGTGTTATACAATATAGAGGGGGTCCCTGCTTCATCTCTCTCTCAGCTAGGGGGTCCTTGGCCTGAAAACGTTGAAGGCCCCTGGTGTATACAGTATGTACTGTAGAGCTTATTCAAGTCAACTTACATCCTGAATCCTGGTCACTATACCGCCTCCTCCATGACAGCCGGGGCGCCTGATGGAGGGGAAGGGAACTGGTTGGAATAACGTGTTCCTTCCACGCGCTACGTCCTACCGGGGAAACTCCCCCCTGTCAGGTGACAAGAAGGTCAGTTGGCTCTCATGCATTGAAGGAGGCATGAGCTCGCCCCTGGGCTCCCTAGGCTGGTGGGGGGAGTGTAGTGCCCAGGATCACTTAGAAAATTGGCACCGGGTGAAAAAAAAGGGTTACAAAATCGTGGGATAAAAAATTTAAGAAAAAACAAAGTCAACTTACATAAGCATGTTTGCTCACTTGTAAGAAATGCACAAGTTCATCTGTTCAGTAAAACTTTTTTTTCTTTACACCTGATATTACTACTGTCCGTCTATATACTAACTTAAATGTTAGATTATACATTTGATAGAGCATTAATGTTTATGTTTGTGAAAGACACAATATTTCACCGTCTTAGCAATGTTTAGCAGCACAATTTCACATCATCTTGAACCTCACGTGCCTCATTTTCTTCCTTTTGTCTTTGTTACTCACAACAGACAAATTCCCAAGCTCGTGAAGGAGATATCTGCAAGCACGAAACAGCCAGATTCAAAGGTATCGTGCAGAGCCCTTTTCAATATTTATAGATTCCGTAAGATTTAGATTTTCATGTGTTCAATTAATCCTTGACAAGGCCATAAGAAATAACACCAACATGTTGAAGATGACTGATAATTATTTTGTTTTTAATTTCTTGTCTGTGCTGCAGGCTTTAGTAGATCAGATTCACTTTATTGTAACTTGGCTGCACTGGTTAGGTACGTACATGTGTTGATTTTGACAGCACATTTTGATTTCGTCATAGTCTTTTGAATAAAATTCCATTTAGTTTTAGTCATATTTTAGTCATCTGAAATGTTTTAGTGTTAGTCTAGTTTTAGTCGACTAAATATAAGATTATAGTCGACTAAATCTACAGTTGATTTAGTCGACTAAAATGTATTTTGATGGGCCTTGATGGTGTCGTAAAGTCTGATTTTACACTTGGTTGCATGCTGAAAATCGTGCTGCGACGCGCTGTGGGCTTGCTATTTTCAGAACGCAACACCAAAGCGCAACCAAACATAATGACTTGTCTTTTAGTTCTACTGGATTTCGTCTCCACTCGTCCCTCCCTAAGATTTTAGTCTAGTTAGTGTGGTTGCCCTAACAGGGCAACCAGACTATAGTACTCTATACACTTTCTTCCACTTCAAGATAAACAATATTTCGAACCGCATCTCCTCCCACAGTTTTTATCCCCTAATGTTGTGCCATATATCAAAATGACCATCTAAATCGGGAATCGTGCGCTTGTATTTTGCTAAGAGATTGGTTAAATAGTTTAATTGATATTGATTTATTAGTGCATTAAATTCACCCATCCACTTTAATGGAAAAGTGAAAAAACTCAAATTCAAGTATTTTTTTCTCAGAAACCGTAAGAGCTAGAGTTACCAGATTTGGAGGGAAAATTCATAATATTGTCCGAAATTAATGAAAAAAATATCACACCATTCGGCCTCATGGTGGCGCTATAACAGCCCCCTTTACGTTTTGGCCTGTAACTCTTGAACCCTAGGTCCGAAAATCAAAATTTCTTTTCACCTGGATTCCTTGGGTCACTACGCATCTCCCCATATAGGCCACGCCCATTTGCGTCAGGATAGATTTTTTGATATTGATTTATTTGTGCATTAAATTTCCCCATCCACTTTAATGGGAATTGCAAAAACTCCCATTCAAGTATTTTTTTCTCGGAAACCGTAAGGGCTACAGTTACAAGACTTGGAGGGGAGGTTAATAGTTTTTTGCAAAATTATTAAAAAAAGAATCACACCAGTCGGCCACATGGTGGCGCTATAACAGCCCCCTTCACCTTTTGGCCTATAACTCTTGAACCGTAGGTCGTAAAATCAAAATTTCTTTTTCCCTGGATTCCTTGGGTCACGACGCATCTCCCCATATAGGCCACGCCCATTTGCGTCAGGATAGATTTTCCGCCATTTTGAATTTTCTAAAAAACACACTTTTTGCTCCTTTTCCTTCAATTTTTTTCCAAATCTCACACAAATCGGTACACGTGATCTATGGACCCATGCGATAAACCTGTCCAAGCGGAATTTTGATAGTCCGTACCGTCCGTCCGTAAATGGCTTCCAAAGTTAGCGGGAGGGGCCCGTTTGACCAAAAATGCCACAAATCACGAACGAAACGTCCGGTCAATCCCAAATTTGAATCACATGTCGAGGGTGGTATACTAAACCAATCCCCAAAAGCATTTCTACTTTGATCCATAGGGGGCGCCACGAATGCTCGAAATGTAACCGTTTGATGCAAAAACATGATTTTTGGGGGATCAATCCTCTCAAAATGAAACGCAGGCGATCTCGGGAGTGACGTGACGATGTAATTGGCGCAGTCTCCGACGGTATTCCTCCCGGCGTATTACTGGAGTCCCGACCGCGTCGGCGCAACCACACTCTGCAATTTCCCCGGAATTGCGACGCGTCTAGTTAGTGTGGTTGCCCAACAGGGCAACCAGACTATAGTACTCTATACTCTTTATTCTTTCTTTATAGATAAACTTTTTTCAAACCGCATCTCCTCCCACAGTTTTTATCCCCCAATGTTGTGCCATATGTCAAAATGACCGTCTAAATCGGGAATCGTGCGCGTGTATAGGGCTAAGAGATTGGTTGAATAGTTTAATTGATATTAATTTATTAGTGCCATTAAATGTCCCCATCCGCTTTAATGGAAAAGTGAAAAAACTCAAATTCAAGTATTTTTTTCTCAAAAAACGTAAGAGCTAGAGTTATCAGATTTGGAGGGATAATTCATAATATTGTCCGAAATTATTGAAAAAAATATCACACCATTCGGCCTGATGGTGGCGCTATAACAGCCCCCTTTACGTTTTGGCCCGTAACTCTTGAACCGTAGGTCCGAAAATCAAAATTTCTTTTCACCTGGATTCCTTGGGTCACTACGCATCTCCCCATATAGGCCACGCCCATTTGCGTCAGGATAGATTTTTTGATATTGATTTATTTGTGCATTAAATTTCCCCATCCACTTTCATGGGAATTGCAAAAACTCCCATTCAAGTATTTTTTTCTCGGAAACCGTAAGGGCTACTGTTACAAGACTTGGAGGGGAGGTTAATAGTTTTTTGCAAAATTATTAAAAAAAGAATCACACCAGTCGGCCACATGGTGGCGCTATAACAGCCCACTTTACCTTTTGGCCTATAACTCTTGAACCGTAGGTCGTAAAATCAAAATTTCTTTTTCCCTGGATTCCTTGGGTCACGACGCATCTCCCCATATAGGTCACGCCCATTTGCGTCAGGATAGATTTTTTGATATTGATTTATTTGTGCATTAAATTTCCCCATCCACTTTCATGGGAATTGCAAAAACTCCCATTCAAGTATTTTTTTCTCGGAAACCGTAAGGGCTACAGTTACAAGACTTGGAGGGGAGGTTAATAGTTTTTTGCAAAATTATTAAAAAAAAAAACACACCAGTCGGCCTCATGGTGGCGCTATAACAGCCCCCTTTACGTTTTGGCCTGTAACTCTTGAACCGTAGGTCCGAAAATCAAAATTTCTTTTCACCTGGATTCCTTGGGTCACTACGCATCTCCCCATATAGGCCACGACCATTTGCGTCAGGATAGATTTTCCGCCATTTTGAATTTTCTTCAAAACACACTTTTTGCTCCTTTTCCTTCAATTTTTTTCCAAATCTCACACAAATCGGTACACGTGATCTATGGACCCATGCGATAAAGGTATCCAAACGGCATTTTGATAGTCCTTACCGTTCGTCCGTAATTGGCTTCCAAAGTTAGCGGGAGGGGCCCGTTTGACCAAAAATGCCATAAATCACGAACGAAACGTCCGGTCAATCCCACATTTGAATCACATGTCGAGGGTGCTATACTAAACCAATCCCCAAAAGCATTTCCACTTTGATCCATAGGGGGCGACACGAATGCTCGAAATGTAACCGTTTGATGCAAAAACATGATTTTTGGGGGATCGATCCTCTCAAAATGAAACGCAGGCGATCTCAGGAGTGACGTGACGACGTAATTGGCGCAGTCTCCGACGGTATTCCTCCCGACGTATTACTGGAGTCCCGACGGCGTCGGCGCAACCACACTCTGCAATTTCCCCGGAATTGCGACGCGTCTAGTTAGTGTGGTTGCCCAACAGGGCAACCAGACTATAGTACTCTATAGCTTTCCATCTTTATTTATTTATTTATAGATAAACTTTATTTCAAACCGCATCTCCTCCCACAGTTTTTATCCCCTAGTGTTGTGCTATATATCAAAATGACCGTCTAAATCGGGAATCGTGTGCGTGTATAGGGCTAAGAGATTGGTTGAATAGTTTAATTGATATTAATTTATTAGTGCATTAAATGTCCCCATCCACTTTAATGGAAAAGTGAAAAAACTCAAATTCAAGTATTTTTTTCTCAGAAACCGTAAGAGCTAGAGTTGTCAGATTTGGAGGGATAATTCATAATATTGTCCAAAATTATTGAAAAAAATATCACACCATTTGGCCTCATGGTGGCGCTATAACAGCCCCCTTTACGTTTTGGCCTGTAACTCTTGATCCGTGGGTCCGAAAATCAAAATTTCTTTTCACCTGGATTCCTTGGGTCACTACGCATCTCCCCATATAGGCCACGCCCATTTGCGTCAGGATAGATTTTTTGATATTGATTTATTTCTGCATTAAATTTCCCCATCCACTTTAATGGGAATTGCAAAAACTCCCATTCAAGTATTTTTTTCTCGGAAACCGTAAGGGCTACAGTTACAAGATTTGGAGGGGAGGTTAATAGTTTTTTGCGAAATTATTATGAAAAGAATCACACCAGTCGGCCACATGGTGGCGCTATAACAGCCCACTTTACCTTTTGGCCTATAACTCTTGAACCGTAGGTCGTAAAATCAAAATTTCTTTTTCCCTGGATTCCTTGGGTCACGACGCATCTCCCCATATAGGCCACGCCCATTTGCGTCAGGATAGATTTTCCGCCATTTTGAATTTTCTTCAAAACACACCTTTTGCACCTTTTCCTTCAATTTTTTTCCAAATCTCACACAAATCGGTACACGTGATCTATGGACCCATGCGATAAACCTGTCCAAGCGGAATTTTGATAGTCCGTACCGTCCGTCCGTAAATGGCTTCCAAAGTTAGCGGGAGGGGCCCGTTTGACCAAAAATGCCACAAATCACGAACGAAACGTCCGGTCAATCCCAAATTTGAATCACATGTCGAGGGTGGTATACTAAACCAATCCCCAAAAGCATTTCCACTTTGATCCATAGGGGGCGCCACGAATGCTCGAAATGTAACCGTTTGATGCAAAAACATGATTTTTGGGGGATCAATCCTCTCAAAATGAAACGCAGGCGATCTCGGGAGTGACGTGACGATGTAATTGGCGCAGTCTCCGACGGTATTCCTCCCGGCGTATTACTGGAGTCCCGACCGCGTCGGCGCAACCACACTTTGCAATTTCCCCGGAATTGCGACGCGTCTAGTGTTAACATTGTTCCTGATCAATGTTAAACTTCAGACCTTAACTCCTCCCACAGTTTTGCCAGCACACACTCGTGCCATATGTCAAAATGACCGTCTAAATCGGGAATCATGCGCGTGTATAGGGCTAAAAGATTGGTTAAATAGTTTAATTGATATTAATTTATTAGTGCATTCAATTTCCCCCATCCGCTTTAATGGAAAAGTGAAAAAAATCAAATTCAAGTATTTTTTTCTCAGAAACCGTAAGAGCTACAGTTACCACATTTGGAGGGGAGGTTCATAATTTTCTCCGAAATTATTTTAAAAAATATCACACCATTCGGCCTCATGGTGGCGCTATAACAGTTCCCTTTACGTTTTGGCCTGTAACTCTTGAACCATAGGTCGTAAAATCAAAATTTCTTTTCACCTGGATTCCTTGGGTCACAACGCATCTCCCCATATAGGCCACGCCCATTTGCGTCAGGATAGATTATCCGCCATTTTGAATTTTCTTCAAAACACACTTTTTGCTCCTTTTCCTACAATTTTTTTCCAAATCTCACAAAAATCGGTACACGTGATCTATGGACCCATGCGATAAACCTATCCAAGCGGAATTTTGATAGTCCTTACCGTTCGTCCGTAATTGGCTTCCAAAGTTAGCGGGAGGGGCCCGTTTCACCAAAAATGCCATAAATCACGAACGAAACGTCCGGTCAATCCCAAATTTAAATCACATGTCGAGGGTGGTATACTAAACCAATCCCCAAAAGCATTTCTACTTTGATCCATAGGGGGCGCCACGAATGCTCGAAATGTAACCGTTTGATGCAAAAACCTTATTTTGGGGGGATCGATCCTCTCAAAATGAAACGCAAGCCATCTCAGGAGTGACGACACAATGTAATTGGCGCAGCCTCCCACGTTATTCCTCCCAGCGTATTCCTCGAGTCCCGGCGGCCGCGACCCGCGACCGGCGTCGGCGCAACCACACTCTGCAATTTCCCCGGAATTGCGACGCGTCTAGTTTCTTTCTTTATAGATAAACTTTTTTCGGACCGCATCTCCTCCCACAGTTTTTATTCCCCAATGTTGTGCCATATGTCAAAATGACCGTCTAAATCGGGAATCGTGCGCGTGTATAGGGCTAAGAGATTGGTTGAATAGTTTAATTGATATTAATTTATTAGTGCCATTATATGTCCCCATCCGCTTTAATGGAAAAGTGAAAAAACTAAAATTCAAGTATTTTTTTCTCAGAAACCGTAAGAGCTAGAGTTATCAGATTTGGAGGGATAATTCATAATATTGTCCGAAATTATTGAAAAAAATATCACACCATTCGGCCTCATGGTGGCGCTATAACAGCCCCCTTTACGTTTTGGCCTGTAACTCTTGAACCGTAGGTCCGAAAATCAAAATTTCTTTTCACCTGGATTCCTTGGGTCACGACGCATCTCCCCATATAGGTCACGTCCATTTGCGTCAGGATAGATTTTTTGATATTGATTTATTAGTGCATTAAATTTCCCCATCCACTTTAATGGGAATTGCAAAAACTCCCATTCAAGTATTTTTTTCTCGGAAACCGTAAGAGCTAGAGTTACCACATTTGGAAGGGAGGTTCATAATTTAGTCCAAAATTATTAGAAAAATAATTACACCAATCGGCCACATGGTGGCGCTATAACAGCCCACTTTACCTTTTGGCCTATAACTCTTGAACCGTAGCTCGTAAAATCAAAATTTCTTTTCACCTGGATTCCTTGGGTCCCGACGCATCTCCCCATATAGGCCACGCCCATTTGCGTCAGGATAGATTTTCCGCCATTTTGAATTTCCTTCAAAACACACTTTTTGCTCCTTTTCCTTCAAATTTTGTCCTAATCTCACACAAATCGGTACACATGATCTATGGACCCTCTATGGACCCATAAAGATATCCAAACGGCATTTTGATTGTCCTTAACGTTCGTCCGTAAATGCCTTCCAAAATTAGTGGGAGGGGCCCGTTTCACCAAAAATGCCAGAAATCACGAACGAAACGTCCGGTCAATCCCAAATTTGAATCACATGTCGAGGGTGCTTTACTCAACAAATTCCCAAAAGCATTTCCACTTTGACCCATAGGGGGACCGGCGTCAGCGCAACCACACTCTGCAATTTCCCCGGAATTGCGACGCGTCTAGTTTTTATTTGTTGACGAAATTGTCAATGAATTTGGTCGTTTTAGTCATCGTAGCTTAGTTTTTATTTAGTTTTCGTCAGTGAAAAAAGGTAATCGATGAACATTTTTCCTCATAGTTTTAGTTGACGAAATGAACACTGGTACATACATGTGAAAAACGTACGCTCTTAAGCTCCACTACAATAAAAACAACATTAGACGACACAACCCAAAAAGCTAGTCTGATGACCTGCGGGACAAAACTGTTTTCTGTGTGCTTTGAGGATCGTGTATCCCTTTTTGACCTCTTCAACTGTAGAGGGGTGGGAGGTGTGGGACTTTATTGGTCCTCAGGGATTTGTTGAGGCAGCACTGTGTGTAGAGGTCCTCCGGACTGGCCAGCTCACTAGTGTTTATTTTGACAGCACATTTTGATTTAGTTTTAGTCATATTTAGTTTTAGTCATCTGAAATGTTATAGTTTTAGTCTAGCTTTAGTGGACTAAACATCATAAGATTATTGTCGACTAAATCTACAGTTGATTTAGTCGACTAAAATGTATTTTGGCGGTGCCTTGATGGCTGATTTTACACTTGGTTGCATGCTGAAAATAGCCGATCTACAAGCACGCTGCGACGCGTTGTGAGCTTTTAGATTTGCTATTTTCAGTGCATAATTTGTTGACAGAATTGTCAATATATTTGAATTTAGTCTTAGTTTTAGTCATCGTAGCTTAGTTTTATCAACCCTGCGAGTTCCGTACCAGGATGTGAAGCTGCCCTGTCAGGAGGCTCTCCATTGTGCCTCTGTAGAAGGCCCTGATAGTATGTTCACTGAGACCATACAGGCGTGGTTGGGCCTTTTTTTTAACGACCGCAGTGGCATTGCAGTCCCAAGTCAGGTCCTTCTGAATATTCACCCCAAGATACTTAAAGGTGCTATTAAATTCCATATGGGTCTGAGATTTCGATTTTTTTAATTTATTAATTCATCCTTGGCAAGGCCATGAAAAATACACCAACATGTTGAATGTGACTGATATTGTAAAAAATAATCCTTTTTTCCCCCAGTTCCAATTCTGTTCCCTCAGACTCTTGGAATCTTTCCCTTGACAACATATTTCGTCGATTTTTACAGATCACAATAAGCGGTCTAAATCAGCTGATGAAGAAGATGCCTGCCTTCCGGAAACAGGTGGCCCAGGTATGTGGTGTCATGTGACAGCTAGAATCTGGCTGGGTGTGTATATCCATACCAAAGGCCTTTTGTAAAAGTGATCTCATCTTGGATCAAGATCTGGATGTGTACAGTGCCTCTAAGGCCTAGGTTAACCCATTTAGTCCGGGAAAGTATCCGTGTCATTTTAGATTTCTTTGGCTATTCAAAAATAGCAGATATATAAGCTCATAGCTATGAGCTTGTAGATCTGCTATTTTTCGTGAAAATTTGTGCAAATCTTTGAATATATATATATTTTTTAAAGCGAACATTTGTCAAATATATTGTTCCAGGGCCCTCCAGAAGCAAAGATTGGGGTTAAAAATATTGTTAAAAACAAATACATTTATTCAAAGATTTGCACAAAATGTTCAAGATTTTTCAAAAACAGCAGATCTACAAGCCCGTAGCGCGGCACTTACGAGCTTGTATATCTGCTATTTTGAACAGCCCAAAGTATAAAATAATGGTTATAGCTAAAAATCTAAAATGACATGTATGCATTCACGGCCTTAATGGGTTAATGACTGGTGGTGTTGACTCCCCTGAAAATTTGAGTGAATGGAAAATCACTGGATGCACTGCTGTAACTGTAAGGGTCAGTGTCAGGAACTTAGATACTGTAGTGTTAGTTACTGTTACTTTTTACAGTGACATCATTTAATTTACTAAATGTACTTTTCCCATCAGCAAATTAATCATTTTACTCATGACAGTACATATTTAACACAGTTCAGAAATGGAACAAGTCAGATAGCCTTTGGTTTAAATGTAAACCAAAGGCTGATGTAAAAAGAAAATCTGTTCTGAGTACTTCTTTCTATTGAAGGTATAATCTAACTATTAGTTTTAGTCATTGTCTTGGCACTTTGGATTTGTCTCTCGCATCGCTTATGAAGTATCTTTTTATGTTGGTGCTATACAGTATAATAATTTAAACATATTCTACTGTTGCATACAAATAGTGCTTTATAAACACCTGAAAAGCAAATATTCTAACTAATGAATAATTGTCCATAATTAGATTTTTTT